>NC_058133.1:91505211-91827701 GCF_016433145.1 Gracilinanus agilis | reverse complement strand
GTAATTTTCTCTAACTCTTGCTTGGTTTTAAAGTCTTTCCTTTCCCAGAGATCTGACAAGTATACTATTCTGTGTTCACTTAACTTATTTATAGTTTCCCTCTTTATATTCAAGTCATTCACCCATTCTGAATTTATCTTGGTGTAGGGTGTGAGATGTTGATCTAAACCTAATCTCTCCCATATTGTTTTCCAAATTTCCCAGCAGTTTTTGTCAAATAGTGGATTCATGTCCCAAAAGTTGGGCTCTTTGGGTTTATCATACACTGTCTTGCTGATGTCATTTACCCCAAGTCTATTCCACTGATCCTCCTCTCTGTCTCTTAGCCAGTACCATATTGTTTTGATGACTGCTGCTTTATAGTATAGTTTAATATCTGGTACTGCTAGGCCCCCTTCCTTCACATTTTTTTTCATTATTTCCCTTGATATTCTTGATCTTTTGTTATTCCAAATGAAATTTGTTATAGTTTTTTCTAATTCAGTAAAGAAGTTTTTTGGTAGCTTGATAGGTATGGCGCTAAATAGGTAAATTAATTTGGGTAGAATTGTCATTTCTATTATGTTAGCTTGACCTACCCATGAGCAATCAATGGCTTTCCAATTGTTTAGATCCAGTTTTATTTGTTTGGAAAGTGTTTTGTAGTTGTTTTCATATAATTGCTGTGTTTGTTTTGGTAGATAGATTCCTAAGTATTTTATATTGTCTTGGGTGATTTTTAAATGGTGTTTCTCTTTCTACTTCTTGCTTCTCTAGTGTGTTGGAAATGTATAGGAATGCTGATGATTTATGTGCATTTATTTTGTATCCTGCAACTTTGCTAAAGTTTTTGATTATTTCTACAAGCTTCTTAGTTGATTCTCTAGGATTTTTTAAGTATACCATCATATCATCTGCAAAGAGTGATAGCTTAGTCTCCTCCTTGCCTATTTTCAAAGTTTTCTTTTTTAAAAGATAAGAAGGGTACAAATTTTATTAAATTCATGCAGTTACTTTCAACAAAAAGAATTGCTCTCAATTAGAGAAGACAACAAGTAAATATGCAGATTATTTAAAATGTATGTAGAAGGTAATTTCAAGGGGTTAAGAGACGAATAACCAAGGGGGGTAGGAAAAGCTTTAGAGAAAAGATGCATTTGTCTAAATTTGTAAGGAAACTTTATGAATGACACTGTATGCTGCTCCCATTAAGTCCTAAAATACTTCAGACCTTCTTATATAAAAAAAAAAAATCAGTAACTACTTAAGAGCTTGGCCTGACCACCACACCCAGGAATAACCAAATAAATGAAGAATGCCACTGATCAATTTGAGATCTCTGGTTAGACAACCTAAAATGTCTAACTATTTCTCTACTCATTCTTTTAGGTCAGGTCCTCATCACCTCTTACAAACACTTGATGCAAAGGTCTTTAAATTAGAATCCTGACCTCAAGTTTCTCACCAGTTCACTGTACCTTACTGGCAAAATGATTTTCCTTAAACAAAGATCTGACTGTGTCCTTCTCCAACTCAAATTCAGTGGCTCTCTATAACCTATAGTATAAAATATAGAACCCTTTATTTAGTTTTTAAAGCTCTTCACAAGTTGGTCCAAACTATCTCAGTATTATACCTCTTCCTGCATCTACTATCTAGGTAAATTGGCCTTCTTTCTATTCTTCATATATGGCAGGCACTCCTCTCCCAGGCAAATATAAGCTTCTTGAAAATTAGGATTGTTTTATATTTGTATGCACAGAGCCTAGAGCAGTGCCTAGCACACAGTAGGCATTTAACATTTGTGGACTGATAATATACATAAGTGCTGCCAAACCTTTTAGGTGCCCAAACTGCACCTTCAAGCTGCCTATGAGCCTCCTGCATTATCCCACACAGCAGAGGGAGAAAGTGCTTGCATTGAACAGCTGGGCTGAGGGCAGGGCATGTGAACATTGTCTTCAGGCATGGTAGAGAGGGGGAGCAGAGCATCCCCCTCCAGCACACCAGAGCATATTTGTCATGTCTTCACCAACACTGGTACAGATGATCAACCAAGTGAGCCCACAATTAAAGAAGAACAGTAGGCTTGACTACCATTGAAAATATACAAAGCTACACTAATGACATAAAGTTATCCCTCAAAACAAAGACATCTTTTTAAAACTAACATTGTACTGCTGGTGTTGTAAGGCAATGAGACATGGAATACAATAGTCTTTGATAAAACACTGAATAAAAATAAATATCATATAGAGGGCAATGGAGAAGCACATGGTAGGGCTGAGCTCATTATATCGTATAAACAATGAGGAATTTTGAAGCACAGGAATAAAATGTCATCAGAGAGATGCATAACAAAAAAAGAAAATGAGGTGGCAATGATAAGGGAAGACAGGTAGAGTGTTCTACTGGGAGGTAGTAGGAACCTAATAAAATGCTTGTTGATTAATTGATATGAGAGTAAGTTAATTTATAAAGGTAAATTTAAATGTAATTTCAAAATCCTTTATTTAAAAGGAACGAAATTTCACCTTGATTCTGGATATTAGCTTTGAAACATAGAAGCTATTAATATTACATATTTCGGCAACAACATATTATGTATTCATTAGCAGTATACGCATTTCTGGAAAATAGCTTTCAAAAAAATGTCAAAGTTCTTTTTATAACTGATTCACCCTTCTATTTTGAAATTATTTACATATTCTTTTCAAATACTTCCTCTAAAATGCTACATTTAAGGAAGTCTTCACAATTCCATAACAGTACTATATGATTAAATTCACCAATCAAATGCCTCATTCACCTGTATGTCATAAATCAAATATAAATTCATTCAAGTATTTATTAAATGATTACTACAATACAAGGCCCTGTAGACTTAAAATCATAATAAGAAAATGTAACATTATTTTCTAGTCAGCCAATCCTATACGCTATTCAATGTCCTCCAATCTGCCCCTGCCTTTTCTTGCCTTTAGCTACCAACGTTCCCTTTGCCCCCAATGGATTCTTTATTAGTTTGAAATGCAGGCTCCAATGCCACATTTTCCAAGAAATTTTCCTTTATATTTGTTTAATTAAACATTAGAGCTAAAGTCCTCAAGACAAAATGGTTTGCAATCTTACAAAAAGCTTTTCGTGTCAGAAATTAAGTGGAAAAAGTGAACTTGACGTTTCAACAATGACGGACTCCCTTAAAATGAAAAGAAAAAATAAAGAAGATTGCAAACCAAAGAAATTTAAGGAGTAGGGAAAGTAATGGGGACAAAACAAAAAGAGAAGAAATTTTGTTTCTCCTGCCTCAGTAAACATGTTCAGAAAATTTTGGCATGCTCACTGAAGCTCTTTCTGGGTGTCAATGAATCATACGTTGTACTCTGAGAAAAGCACAATTCTCTAAGCTACCAGGAGCTGTTGTTGCGACAAGTTTGCATGAGAGAATTGAAATACTTCATGAAAGCAGAAATAATTTCTGAAATACAATCCTCTTCCCCTACCCTAAACTAATCCATTATATCTTTGAAATCTATTCCCTTTTTTCCCTTTCCCACTCCCAACTCCCTATTTCATATATCATAAACTACTGTAATAACCTCTTATGGTGACCCCGTCTCCCTCTAGTCTCTTCTCAAATTCATCAAAAACATCAATATCATATTAGCCTTCTCATAGATCAACAAGCATTTATCAATATTATCAATGAGCTGTGTACTAAATATTGTTAAAAATTCTTCGACTCCCACTACCTACTAAGTAAAATAGCACACCACTCAAGACTTGCTATGATGGACGTTCAGGAATTACCTTCCCTTTTCCCTTTCACATACGATATGGACTCTCACTTCTGTAGCTTTATTCATTCTATTCCTCATACCTTGAATTTTTCCCTACCATCCACAGCCTTTGCTTTATGTGCTGCCATTTTACTCACAAGCTAAGGCACAGATCAAAGGTCCTCTTCCATGAAGGCTTCTAGCATTTCCTAGCACTTGAATGGAAATTTTCACCAAATACACCACTCTGAAATCATCATTCTATTTATATTTTTTTAAAAAAATTTTTTAACCGTTACCTTCCGTCTTGGAGTCAATACTGTGTATTGGCTCCAAGGCAGAGGAGTGGTAAGGGTAGGCAATGGGGATCAAGTGACTTGCCCAGGGTCACACAGCTGAGAGGTGTCTGAGGCCAGATTTGAAACCTAGGACCTCCCGTCTCTAGGCCTGACTCTCAATCCACTGAGCTACCCAGCTGCCCCCTCATCATTCTATTTATAAAGAAAGCTAGTTCATTAGATAAGCAGGTCTTAGAATCTAAACACTTAATAAATGCTTGTTGACTGATTGGTTAGGTTGAGGAAATGAAAAGCATCTACTTTTCAAAACTACTTTAAGATGAAAAATACAAATGCCTTTCTCTATTATCCACACTATATAGATTACTCACTGTCTTATTCCCTCTCCTATTCAGTTGACTTATATTGATGACAGTTGCCATAGTTGTTTCAATTGCATCTGGCTCCGCAACCCCATTTAGGGATTCCTTGGCAAAGACATTAGAGTGCCTTGCCATTTCCTTATGTAGCTTATTTTACAGATGATAAAATGGAGGCAAACAGGGTTAAGTGACTTGCCCAAGGTCACACAGCTATTAAGAATCTGAGACTATATATGAATTCAGGTCTTCCTAATTCCAGGCCTGGTACTCTAATCCACTGTGCCACTTAAATGTCCACTAATGACAGTAGAGATAGCTAATGAGCTAATGTTTCAAATGCAAAAAGACAAAAACAACTGAAAGATAAATATGAATTACATTTGTTATCTAATTTCTCTTTATTGGTAAGGATAATCTAGAATTCAATTTCATGATTTCTAGTCTAAGTCACAAAGCAGTTTAAAAAAACCACTTCTTTGTGTCATAGTCAAGCATTCAAATTTTTTAAAAGTTATATTTATGAGATAATATGACTGTCAATTCATGGGAAACTTTCTTCTCAAAGAAAAGCAGTAAAAGATAATAGTACCCAGAGACACAGATTTGACAGATATACCACAAATGGAAAGATATCCAAATCTATAACAGCAAGAAAAGAAAGGAAAAAGCAGTACCCTAAATCAGCTCACATTCTAAATGCAGAGAAAAAAGGAAAGGAACAATAAGGATTTATATGACTACCATGAGCCAGGTACTGTGCTAAATATACTTTTTCTGAAGATTTCATTTGCTCCTTCTCAACAACCATATAATGTAGGTGCTGTTATTAATGCTGTTTTATAGCTGAGGAAACTGAGGCAAACAGAGGACAAATGGCTTGCTGAGTCACAGCAAGTAAGTATAAAGAGGTAAATATGAACTCGAGTCTTCCCGACACCAATTCAACTTCTAACTAGAATGTGAAGAACCAGTACGAAGAAAAGCAACTTTCCCTTCAACTTCAGGTCTCCTATCTCCATCTCCTGGTACACCAGTCCTTTGAGGATAGGAAAGAAGTGCCCTCCACTTAATGATGAACACTCTTACATCTGGTCATACACATTTTATCCCAATGACTGTCATACACATTTTATCCCAATGACTGAATTCCTGTGCAAAATTATCCAAAATCCATTTCTCATCCCTAACACTTGATTTCTCATTCCCATCGCCCTCATTTCTTCTACCCCAAAGTTTCATTTTCATCTTTCCTTCTGTCTTCCCTTATATAATCCTACTGAATAGAGGAGGAACTGGAATTGAGAGACAGTTGAGACAAGCAGACCCACATTCAACCACTGAAGTGATTTTTTTTCTAGCATTGATGTTCGAATATTTCAAAATCTCCCTTCCCCTGGGAAAAAACTCTAGAAGCTTCCTACTGTCTTCAGGATAAAATATAGAATCTTCTTTCTGGAATTCAAAGCCCTTCATAACGTAGCCCCCTCTTTTATCCAGTGACCTTTCTCTTTTACAATGAACAAGATACTTATTTCTCAGATCTGGTCATTCACTCTGGCTACCCCCATTCCTGAATGTTCTCCCTTCACCACTTTAAGACTTCTCTGCTTCCTTTGATCCAACTAAAATGACACTTTCTACAGGAAAACTTGTCCATTTCCTCTTAATTCTAGTGCCTTCCCTCTCAGTTATTTCCTAAGTATCCTGTATAGATATAGGTATATCTAGACATAGATATATCCTGTATAGAGCTATATTTATTTACATGCTGTCTCCTTCATTTAGAGAAGTAGGAAAAGAATCATGAGTACAGTAACCTAGACCTCAAAGGAGGAGAGAGTATCAAAGAAGCAGATACTCAACCCTGTCTATTGTACAACACTAAAAAGAAAGGCTGAAGGATGACAAGAACTGAAAAAGAGCTATGAACTTTAGCAAGCAAAGGTTCATCAGTGACCTCTGGAAAAAGAACTTTCAATGGGATTCAAACAGCAAAGGTTTAAGGAATACTCTTAAAGTGACTTGAGAAATAGATTGAAAATTGGAAGTAAAACAAAGATTACTCCTTTCAAGAATTTTATAAGAAAATATAGACCAGTGACTTCAAAGAACAGAAAACAGAAAGGATTTTTCATAAGTGAAAACAAGCAGAATGTGGTCAATGGGGGAAGGAAGGGTGCGGGTAGGAGAAGGAGGGAAAGGGAGAAAATGTATATTATGAAACAAAAGCTCCAGAGGAAATAGGAAGGGCTAGAATCAAATCATCCACAGAGAATTGCCATCCACATCTTTAATGTACACCCCACACACTAAATGAAAAACACACCCACCTTAGAAATACAAGCAGCTGAGACAGTCTTTAACATAAAGTCACTCCTGGCAGAGGGAAATGAAGCACTGCAGTCACAGCCTGTTTTCTATAGCTGACATGGCCAAAAGAACCCCATGAATAAATGACAGGTTAATAAACAAAGTATGGAAATTAAGTTTGTTCTTACTAATTAGCCAAACAGCTAACATTCATATAACTTATGGGTTTGCAAAGTGCTTCACATATAAAGAAGCTTTGCCTCTTACTGGGGGGAAAAAATCATAAAGCTCAGAAGACCACTAAACTGGGAGTCAAAGAACCAAAATTTGAATTATGGCTCTGCCACTTACTACTCTTAGGCAACATACTCAACCACGCAAAATCTTCCATCTTCTTATTGTAATATGAGGGACACTATTTTCTTAAGACAACCTCTGTTTCAAGACTTTCAGATGCAATTCCATATGACCTCTAAGGTCTTTTTCAACTCTAGAATAACTACTTCTTATGTTTATTCAATATTACAAAAAGATAATGTCAACATTTAGAACTTCTTTGGGCCATTTTTTTTAAACTCTGAAAGTATGCTTACATCTGTAGGCAATCTAAAATAACAATAAAAGAAAACTATGTTAAATACATTTTCTTCCTATAAATTGTCCTGATTTATAGATTCAATTTTACATTTAACACATAAATATAAGTTATATTTACTATACAAAGTGTTAGCTACACATGTAAATAAAGCTTTTGGGGTTATTCAATGGCCTTTATTTCCAAAATTTCATAGACAGAAAATGATTAATGAGGCCAAATGAATTTAATAATCTCAATGAAAACCCAGAATTATCACTATCAAGGAGTGTCAAATATCTCCACACAGAAAATATAAGTTCTTTCTTGGATTTTCACTACCACATAAAGAACGTTAATTGGTGAATTTATGGACAATCTATATCTGAAACCAGTTATGGTTTCTATACCACAGTCCTTGCTGCCATTGGAAATATTAGGAAAAAATTTGGGAGTCCTTACAGAATTTTATGGGTTATAAAGCTTATGGTTCTCAGATAAGTCTAGCTTTTCTATCACAAAAGATTTTACCCTAAACCAATGAGTTTTTTTCACTTCCCTTTGTTATCTAGAATTTCTACCACTTGGAGATTTATTCAGATGACAAATATATTCTTAAGAATGCAAACATTCCAGGGAGGATTGGGGAGTCATCAATCATTCACACATTATTATTAATGTTTTCCTCTTAACAATTAGTAGAAATCTGCTTCAAAAAGAATATGTAAGGGGGCAGCTGGGTAGCTCAGTGGAATGAGAGTCAGGCCTAGAGACAGGAGGTCCTAGGTTCAAACCTGGCCTCAGCCATTTCCCAGCTGTGTGACCCTGGGCAAGTCACTTGACCCCCATTGCCCACCCTTACCAATCTTCCACCTATGAGACAATACACCGAAGTACAAGGGTTTAAAAAAAAATGAAAAAAAAAAAAAGAATATGTAAATTCTGACTGGAAGAAAATGGGCATAGGTGATTTTAATAGCTATGAAGTCCTAGTAAAACTAAATGAGAGGATTAGGTAGCTTGAGGCTACATGAGTAACAAGGGTTTGTTTTTACTTTAAAAAAGAAATTATGTGGGAAGCCAATAAGAAAAGGTATGGATCATAAAAGGAGTCAAAAGAGGGGTCTCAGATTTTTATCTATTCTCTTATTGGCTTCCCACATATTTCCCCCTTTTCTTTAAATTAAAATGATTTATTACACAGGAAAACTTTTAATTATGAAAGGAGTCATCAATTAGTTATAATCATCAGCTATAGCTGGATCTGATGGGATTCACAGATTATACTGACAGACCATGTTTCTCTCTATTGCTCTCAACAAAATTAGAGACAACAAAGCAGAAAAGTACATAAAGGAGGGTAGAAGGATGCCAAAGATGAACTTTGCCTAAATAAAAAGCATGATGAAATAGAAAGTTAATTTGAATAACAGAATTGAAAACAAAATAGATGCAGACTGGCGCATGCCTAAACAAATTGTAGTACATGAATGAAATGGATCGTTACTGTACTGTGTGAAAGCAGCACTGAAAACAGAGAACCACAGGAAAAACTTACATGAACTGATTCACAGTGAAATGTACAGAGCTAAGAAAATATATACAATGATAACAATGTAAATGGAAAAAACAACCATATAACAATCAAATGTGAAGGTTGCAAAATTACAAAAGCATAAATCCAAAGAAAATATATGAGAAGGTGCTAGTTTTCACTCTTTCACAGAGGCAGGAGGTCCAGAGATGGGGAATATTTAATATATATATTTCAAGATTTTTTTAAAAAATGTTGATAAGTTCTGCTGATTGTTGTTTGCTGAGTGATATGGAGAAATTATGGTGTCATAAAAACAAGACACTAATAAACATCTGTGCACATAAAAAAATAATGACTTAAGCAAGAAGCTCTTTGTATCTACCACTTATTAAACTATATGAGAATAAGCAAGTCATTCAATCTCTGAACCTCAGTTTTTGAAACCATAAAATGCAAATTATTCTTGTATGACATAATTCACAGAGCTGTCATGAGGGCAATATTCTGAAAATGTTCAATGTAGCAATTCAAACAACTCTTCACATTGATTATAACTTCTCAATTTTACTAAGGACTTGCTTTGCTCATAAGCAAAAGAAAAGGCTCTCTTTCTTTTCTTTCCTCCAAGGACCTCAAACTCAGACTAGTACTATTAAAAATATAGTATATATTAACAACAATACAATGATCCAGGACAATTCTTTGGACTCATGAAAAAGAATGCTATCCACCTCCAGAGAAAGAACTGTTGGATAGAAATGCAGATGAAAACATACCCTATCACTTATTTATTTGGGTGTTTTGAGGTTTGGGTTTTATGAGATTATTTGCTTAAAAACTGGTAATATGAAAATGTGTTTTCTGTAATAATATATGTATAGCCCAAATTGAATTGTTTGTCAGCTCCGGGAGGAAGGAAGGAAGGAAGGAAGGAAGGAGGGAGACAATATAGATTATATAACTTTGGAAAACTTATGTGAAAAATTTTATTAAAATAAAAATAATAAATTTGGGCAACTCATAAGAAATATAGCTTAACTGCATTTATCTCTCAAATAGGATTTTGTGAATTAGCCTAAGAAATAAACTACATAATTATAACACTGTTTCTATAGGGAAAATACATTTTCAATTTAACCAACAAACTATTGGAACACAACCCATCTATATGTTATTGACTATAAAAGTTACTAAGTTGCCCTGGGTAGATCAGAATGAAATTATTCCTTATATAACTGTAACCTTGTTCCTTAGATACATGTTAAGTGTAAATATAAAAACATAATAAAAAAATTCATAATTCATTTGTACTTTAACCATTTTTCTTTTTGAAGAATTAAGATAAATCACACTGAGTTAAAATTATTAGCTTCTCAAGTAATATTTTAAATGTTTGCCTTTATTTTAAATCAAAAATTAATCTTAACCAAAATATGCAATTGGGATATATTATAATCACAGGTTCAAAATGATTATTGAAAGAATGAAGCAAAAGTTTTACTACATATTAGCTTTTGAGCAACAGTAAAAATCTCAGCAAGAAAATAAATCAGGCAACAGTGACACATGTGGTCATTCTGAGATTACCAATTTGTAATCAGTTAAGCTAATCCTTAAACAATCGTAAGTTAATAAAAAAAGCAAAACAATTTTTGAAATAAAAGTCTTAGAAAGTATGTGGTATGAAGTAGGTTCCTTTCAAAAGAAAGTTATCATTTACCTAGAAAATACATTTTTTTAAATTATGCATTGAACATTAAATGAAAAAAATCTATATGAAAGGAAATTCATTGGATTTCTGATTGCTATATATACACTGTAATTAACTGATGAAAACAGTAACTTCAAAGTTTCAGACGATTGAAGCATTTAAAATATAACTTAAAAACACAAATTATTATTAAATACTACAAAAACTTACTGGTTTAACCCATCAAAAAAAATAAGGAAAACCCTCTAAAACTGAGGAGTCATATTTCCAAAGTAGCACCATAAGAAGCAATACACAAGAAGTACTACAGTAGTAACATCTGACTGTTATATCTGAAAAAATTGTTGTAAGGGCATTACAAAATAACACTTTAAATATTTAGTGCCAAATGAATCTTTTTAATACTTTAAAATATAAATTATGGGGATATATTATTTTTACCAATATTATTATAAATAAGCCTTACCCAATCAGCCCTAGAATGAAGAGTGGAAATAAAAAGATAAAAATGAAAATGTTTGCCCTCAGGAAGTTTATAGTCTATAATAGTAAAACAAGAGTACAAAATATAAAAAAAGTACTTGCAAAGTAAACTGGGAGAGAGTATGGGTGTCCAAATGGCAAATGATCTAAGTCTAAAGTGAGCTAGGAATTGCAAGAGAGGAAAGCATTCCAGTCATGGGGAATATAACAATCTAATGGCACAGAGTTTGCAGAAAAGGAAATATCATATACAGTAGCTAGCACCTATATGACCAAGTTTCAGCCATAGCACTTAGCATAACACTATTCATAAAGTGCATAACAAATGGTTTTTTGAGCTAATTACCCATTTTGTAGCTAGGTAGAACAGTGGATAGAGTGATGGGCATGCAGTTTCTAAGACCTGTGTTCAAATTTGACATCAGACACTTATTGTGTGACCTTGAGCAAATCACTCTATTTCTGTCTGCCTCAATTTTTCTAGTCTGTAAAATGGGGGTAACAATAGCCCCTACTTCATAGGGTTGCTGTGGGCTCAAATGAGATAATAATTGTAAAGCATATAATAGCACAGTGTCTGCTTGGCACATATTATGTGTCATCTAAATGTTGGCAGTTATTATTAATTTTATTAATACCTTTATAAAGGGGAGTAAATGAATGCTTTCTTTCTTAGAATCTTAGAAATTTTGAAAAGGACTTTATGGGGAATGAAATTTAAATGAATGGTTAAAATAAATAGATTGAACAGTAGATTGAGGACTAGACTTGGGAGTCAGAAGACCTGAATTCAAATTATGCCTCTAACTTATTAGTTGTATTGCTTAACTACTTTCATCTGCAAAATGAGGATAAAAAGCACTTGCCTCCCAGGGTTGTTGTGAAGATCAAAAGAAATGTAATACATATGTACATATTTTATACATACATATACACACACATATATATCTTTGCAAACCTTAAAGTACTATATAAGCAGTAGTTATTTTTAAATTATTAATAAAATTCATAAAAGAATTTAAGGACTACATTTATCCACTCAATAGCTCTTCCCTGTAGTTATTTTTTAAATTGCCACTGAACATATTTTTAAAAATTACTTTAAAATTCTTGTACTTCTGAATTTGTTCTATTTCTTCTACTCTATGTTATCACACTGTCTCTTGAAATTATGAATTATAGACAGGTTAACTCCAGGAGTATATATACTGTAAGAATGTATATGAATATGAGTATTTACATGACAAAATCTAAAACTCTATCAATAATCCCCAAGAAGCAGGAATTAATTCTATGGACCTAAAGGGATTAATGTAGAGTACAAGTACTACAGAGGTAAATGCTATAATTATGGTTTTCCTCATACTAATTATCACTTTTGAAGAACCAGTAACATTAGTGAAATAGCCTGAGTATTACAAGCTTCTCAATTTTATCTTGTAGGTAAAACAGAACGCAGCTGAAATTATAAGATCTTGATCTGATGTTCACTATGTGATTTGGGTCAAGTCATTTAATATGTTTGGTGCTCAGTTTCCTCAGGGATCATTAAGGTTTCTCTTTCTGTTCTAAAATTCTCTTATACTGACATAAACATAAATTAATATACATACACATAGTAACTAAAAAGTTTAAATGGGGTTACATATAGAATATCAAGTTAAAAATAAAGCATATCTTAATGCACTTGAGATAAGATACTTCCATGGCAATCTGAGAGAGATGTGTCTAGCATATGTTCTGGGACTTCTAGGAACCAATTATTGTTCCAGAGCCTGAGAGCTAAAACTGAAAGTAGAAACTATTGCAAAGTCAATTTTCCCTAAGGCTCTTTAAAAAAAAAAAAAAAGTGAGATGTCCAGGAAAGAGCAAAGTTCAAATCTAAAGTTATTCAAAATTTGCAAGAAGTAAATCATTAAATCATTTTGAAATTATAAAATATGGAAATATAATTGGTTAAACCTTATTATCCTCCATAGAGTTACCTTCCTCCCAATAAGTTCCACCTGATCCTATCAGGAAGATACAAAAAATATATTCTAACATGCTTTTTTAGGAAAAAGAAATATTAATGGCAATTTTTTAAATCTGATATTAAAGACAACAAAAATAAAGCATTAACCTCAAGCAAACCAAAAAAGCGTGAGGTAAAACAACAATATATATATTTTTTAAGACAGGCTATTTTATAATCTGATGTCAGTAAAGAAATTCAAATCAATTTATTTAAATTAACTTTAGAAATAAGGAAAAACTTCTAAAGCTTTAGAAAAGAAATAAATGTGAAAGGTAGTCATTGAGTCTCAGAAAGGAAAGAGCAAATGGAAAAATTCTAGAGATGAAGAAAGGCTATTGAAGGAAGAAACTGCAAAGCTGGCACTATAAGGGTTAAACCAAACTAAGTTACATTTAAAAAAAAAAAAAAAAAAAAAGCTTTTTACTTCTTACGCACTGCAGAAATGTGTTAGGAATATGAAAACCAATGTCTAACATTAAAAGCATTTTGGAACCCATAGTTAAGGAACAAAGGAAAAATGAGAATCATCTGAAAAAATAAACTCATAAACCATGCATTTTATAATCATCCCACTTTCATATTATTCACTCATCACTACACTTGTACTGAATATGGATCATTTATCAAATAGAAGTAAAACCTCCAAGCCCTCCTCCCTGCCTTGGGATTTTAGTCAAAATGAATGCAAACAATCACGTGGGATTCAGCCAAGCAGTGACGTTAAATTCTGCTCTGTCAGAAGACAGCATCTGTCAAAGCCCACATTTAAACTGCTGCCTGCCCGTGCAGCAGCTGAGGAACCGTGGATTTCATTTTATTGAGCAAAACCTCAGTAAAACTGCTCAAAATCCTTCCTGCAGCTGCTTGGCAACAATGAAAGAAGAGAGGTAAATCCTATTATTTTTCAATACAATCAGACCAGTACATTCTAGCTCTAGCTGCTTCACATTGCAGCTCAGCACTAAAAATATGGATACTGAAATGAGAATACAGCACTGCATTGTCCGACAAGGAAAATACGAGATGTAAAAAGCTTCAATGCATCAATTGTGGGGGGCAGACCAAAGTGATCCAAACAGAACGGACAACTAAAGCTCCTTTGTTTAAAATTTATAAGGAAAAGAAAAAAAACAAAACAAAACAAAAAACACCTCAGAAGACCAACATACATATGAACAAGGAAGATAACTCGGAGAGAAGCAGACAGATGGACACATTGGATCCTGTGAAAAGCAATCGCAGGAAGCAGACTGTTGGGGGATGTGCGCATGTTCGATAGCATCTTTTTTGCTGAAGTGATGGCGTGCCAAAAGTATTTTCAGTGAGCATAATCCTCTCACCATAAATGGCTTGACCAAGGAAGGTATGTCAAAACCTTGTGTCTAATATTCATTCGATTTTGTTACCTTTACAACCCTAGAGATAGAGCACTGAGTATGTTTAACATTGAATTCTATATATCACTGTGTTAAAACAGATAAAAATTTCTAATGTATTCCTTTTAAATTCTATATTGTCTTGAAGAAGAAAATAACATTGCCTTAACTCAGATTAGTATGTAGCTTATAGTCATTTTATGCATAAGTACAAGAGGAAAGAAACTGAAAATACGAGCACAGATGTACTTACAGAATTCATTGGGAAATTCAACTTTTAAAAAATCTCGGGGGGGAGGGGAATAGTAAAGCAATCCTTTATCAACTCAATTCACCCTGAATAATTATCTCCAAAATTTAAAGCAAGGGTAAAAATGGCTCTATGACCCTAGCGTTAAACCATCAGTCTACGCTGTGTAGTCAAATTATTCCAAGTACCTTCAAATTTGATAATGAACTGATTTTTCCCATACTTCTTTTAAAATATATAAATGTCACTAAATAGTAGTCAAACCTAATTTTGCAAGTATTTTTCTCTAATATTACTTCCATTGTAAATGTAAAATGTAGTGTAGTTTCATATACTGATACTATTAATTAACAGACACAATTTATAAATACTATTGAACTGAATGACAAGAAGAATCTTTAATATAAGATGGAAGTAACCTACAACATGGTACCAGAATAAAATGCCCATTTTCCTATTAATGAATAAAATGCAACTCTGAACAAAGAGACATTTACATTGCAACTAAAATAATTTGACTTAACCTAGTAATCTTTTCTCTCTCAAATATACACAACTGACGAAATATAGATATATCAAGGTTGCTAGAAAAACAAACTTCAATATCACAATTCAAAGAAACATGCAGAATCCAAGTGATTTCCTATGACATTTACCAATAAATCAAAACAAGGAAATAGAAAGTTAAAATGTGCTTACTCTGCTCCGGGCTATACTAAAATGTAATAAAACTAGTGCAATTCAGTGTGTGCTGAACCAAGAGTCAAAATCTAATTAACTGTTTTAGCAAGACACTACCAAAGTGAGGATGGCAATTTACTGCCAAATATTCCAAATTTATTTCCCCAACCTGCTAAGAAAATTGGTAATATGCAACACAGTGAACTTTTCTCATGTTCATTGCAATTGGTGTTAACTAATAACAAAAGATGAACAACATGAATAAGAATTAAATAGCTTACTTTAAACTTGAAGGTCTGTTTTAAATTGATTTTTGGAATGGTGCTATTAATAACAATTACTGCTATTTATCATTTAATCATCAACTCTTAATCATCCTATCAAATTCCCTTTTAATAAAGAGTTATCTTAAACAAAAAATGGCCTTATTGAGTCAAGACTTTATTTAAATTCTATTATTCTGATAGCTAAATAAATCAAATAATTCCATTCACAAACTACAAACATTTCAAAATAAAAACAGCAATATCTTTAAAATCTGGAACATTTAAATCTAGCCTGCTTAAGTATGCTAAAGGAATAAATGCAGCAATTTTCAAAAAGACAAATGAAAAAACATTGAAATGATATTTACTACATAGACTTTTAAAATAACAAAATGCAAACCTCAAAAACAAAAAACTTCACATAGATGAAATGAATATATACTAAAGGTAGCACATACTTTTCAAAGTTTTAGAGGTAATTTAATCAATACTACTGCCTTGTTGCAGAATGCAGAAGCCAGATTTTATTTGATAGAGCTGGATAGTTCTTATCCTGTGCCAATATTTTAATATGTAAAACAAGAAAATTTTAAGAGGAGGAATAGAATGGCGCTTATCATAAATTCCTTTCATCACAATGAATAGTTTTAAACAATTTATTTTTCACTGAAAGTATGAAACACTTGAGAAACTTTTAACAGGGGCATCTTAAAGAGCTACACACATTTTTACAGCTGCTTTATTTATTTTTAGAGGGGAATATTAACATAGAGTATATACAAAGTTTTGAACTAAATTATTTACATTTATGATTATATATGTGCACAGATAAAGATAAAGATTAGCATTTAGAACATAAATTAAAATTAATGAGATCTTACAAGTATAAAATTTGTTAGGTAGGCTTCTGACTAGAAAGTTGCAGAGGGATCCTTTCTTTTTAAAGATTTTTAGTTCTAGGTCTTATCTGGTTTTTAAGTATAAGAATATCAAAAGCAGACCTAATAAATTAGCGTCTAGTCTGATAGACAAGTTATAAATCATTATTTGGGGCTCTGAAAAGTTAATTGAAACCTTGGCCTTTCCATAGTTAAAAATGAATAAAGAAAAGTGTGTCTACTCAAAGTAAAAAAGAATTCCAAGAAATTTAAGAAATCACTCCTTTGAAATTAAAATATTTAGGTGTAGTTTCCTATCTTAGCACACATCTTTGCCAAGTATTTACGAGATTAGTGGGGAGATTATTTCTAAATCAAAACATGTAGCACTATTATAAGGCTTAGCTTTAAGAAAATACTTTTGTGATGAAAGAGATAGCTTTGAATTTTCTTTATGGTGTAATGAAATAATGTCATTCAATTACATTCCAATAAAAATAATTCTACAATAGTTTTAAATTTTCTTAGTCTAATTCTTTTATTAGGTTATATTGAAAATGTAAAAAATAAAAATTTCACTATGAAAGCTGCTATAAAAACTCAAAATACTCGGTAAATCAGAAACTTGAAAAGATTACATACTATGGCCTGTATAGTAATACCTTAGAAATCACATTTAAAATTTCCTATTTTCTTGCTCCTCCTAGTGGCTGTTAATAAGATAGTCCAAATTACTTTCATTCATATTGCTTCAACCACTGCATTTAAGTACTGAGTTTACATATGAATGACAATTTTATCCTTCATTAGTAGATTAAATTTTAAAAATCTACTTTGTATGGAAGTTTCTATTTCCACTTAAGCCCATTCTTTACTTTGTCAAGGTAAAAGAAAAAAGTTAATCAAGAATTGTATATAATAAAAATCTAATAGTTCATAAACATATACCATCAAATTTACCAAGTTATCCATAATTAGTTATCATCAACTAGAAATTATGAATTATTCAAAAAGAAAGTCTTGGGAGATGGTAGGTAAATCACAAATTCAATAAAAGTGTTTTATAACTTTTTAGTGGAACTCATGCTAGGGTTAACTGGTTTTGAAACCCTGATCAAAACTCCTGAGTCCAGAAATAAATTGGAGTAACTGAAAATTACAAGCATATTTGTACGTTGCAATAAATGGGTTGTTCGTGGTAAGTGATTAGTCTTTAACATTCAACATCAATTTGCCAGTCATTGCAAAAACACTGCAAAAACTTACTATAGGATACGTTGCAAAAACATTACAACTGCAAAACATTACATTGCAAAAACAAATGTAGGATATAATGCCACTGAAGTTGCAACATTTTCTATGTGCAATAAGGCCCAACTCTGAATTTTAGAAGTTTTTCAAGTTAGTTGTATATAAAACTACAATTATAGTAGTAGCCATAGCCTAAGCTCTACATTAAGAAACAAATTACTAAAAGTAGTTCTTTATTCAACTCTATTATGTAGATGTAATTTGTAAAACCATCTGTTTTACCAAAATGATAGACAATAAAAGATTATATGCTAGATTACAAAATTAATATGAAGATGCAGCCAACAAAATGCTCCTAAAGAGACAACACAGTAGAACTAGTACTACTTCTGCCACCTTAATGGCTATGAAGAAATCACGTTATAATTTTGGGTCTCAGTTTCCTCTAGAAAATGAAGAGCTTTGGTTGAATGATGAATGGATCAATAAGCATTTATTAAGTGATTTCTAACCACTAAAAGACTGGTTTTTAAACTGGTTTTAATTAGAAAGTTTGACTATTTTTTTTAAGTATCTAAAATCATTCATCATTTATTGCTGTCTAAAAAGCCCAGCACAGAGGTTACCAGACCCTGAAAATTAATTTTGACAGGTGAATCTTCTCATTGACTTTCTGAACACAGTAGGGGCCAATGGAAATATGCCAAGCAGTGTACTGTGACTAACTGAACTCTGCTACAATCAACCTTGTACCGTCTGTCCCACTACTAATACATGACCATTTTTTTTTAAAAGGCAGCTGACTGTGCACCATACTACCCCCACTGTATGTCAAATCAATTTTAATTAATAGCAATAAACCTTCCATATGCTATCAAGACACTTTTCAAATAGCTCTTCACAAGACATGGAGAATAATTCTGGCCTCAAAATAGATACAGCTGTTTTAAGTTGTTAATTTAGGTCAAAAGTACATTTACATCAGAGTTTCTATGAGCAACAGGAAATGGTTGAAAAGAAAATAATTCTTTTTAATATAAGGTTTTCTCAAAAATAGTGGTTTTGGCTCATTTTAAGTGGTTAAATTGGGTAAAGATAGTTACATTTCAATTCAGTAATTTGCTATGTAATCTATTATTTCATGTTTTTGTAATTATCTTTTCATATTTTGAAAAATCTTAAATTTACTAAAAGCTATAATTTCTAATCAACCTAATCATTTAAAAAACCCTCGACATTTTGAAATATGCTATTTTTCACTTTTACAGAGTGCTTTAAAGAGGAAAGCCCTTAAGATCGGACACAATTTAAAAATGATTACCAAAGAATAGCACTGGTTCAGAAGAGAGAACCATCATTTTGTTCTACCATTATCCCATATCCCATTATTGGATATTTACAACATGCTTCAGTGGAGGAGACGACATTGCTGCTTTGCTAAGATGACCTGGAATGCCAAGAGGTCTTTATTTCGTACACATCTCATTGGTCTACTCTCTCTTGTCTTTCTTTTTGCTATGTTTCTTTTTTTTAATCATCATGATTGGCTGCCAGGCAGAGCTGGCTTCAAAGAAAATCCTGTGACCTACACTATACGAGGATTTCGATCTACAAAGGGTGAGACAAACCACAGCTCCCTGAGGAACATTTGGAAGGATACAGTCCCTCAAACTCTAAGGCCTCAAACAGCTACTAATGCCAACAACACAGACTTGTCACCTCAAGGAGTAACTGGCCTAGAGAATACACTCAGTGCCAATGGAAGCATTTACAATGAAAAAGGTACTGGACATCCAAATTTATATCATTTCAAGTATATCATAAATGAACCTGAAAAGTGCCAAGAGAAAAGCCCTTTTCTAATACTACTTATAGCTGCAGAACCTGGACAAACAGAAGCAAGACGAGCTATACGACAAACTTGGGGAAATGAAAGCCTGGCACCTGGGATTCAAATTGCTCGCATTTTTTTATTGGGCTTAAATGTTAAGCTGAATGGCCACCTTCAGCGGGCCATTTTAGAAGAAAGCAGACAATATCATGATATTATTCAACAGGAATATTTAGATACTTACTACAACTTAACCATTAAGACACTAATGGGCATGAACTGGGTTGCAACCTACTGCCCACACATTCCTTACGTTATGAAAACGGATAGTGATATGTTTGTCAATACTGAGTATTTAATACATAAGCTATTAAAACCAGACCTGCCTCCTAGGCATAACTATTTCACAGGCTACCTAATGAGAGGGTATGCACCCAATCGGAACAAAGACAGCAAATGGTACATGCCACCAGATCTCTACCCAAGTGAACGGTACCCTGTGTTCTGTTCTGGAACTGGTTATGTTTTTTCTGGAGATTTAGCAGAAAAGATCTTTAAGGTTTCTTTAAGCATCAGACGTTTGCATTTAGAAGATGTGTATGTGGGGATCTGTCTTGCGAAGTTGAGAATTGACCCTGTTCCCCCTCCCAATGAATTTGTCTTCAATCACTGGCGAGTTTCTTACTCAAGCTGTAAATACAGTCACCTAATTACCTCTCATCAGTTCCAGCCTAGTGAACTGATAAAATACTGGAACCACTTACAACAAAATAAGCACAATGCCTGTGCCAATGCAGCAAAAGAAAAGGCAGGCAGGTATCGTCATCGTAAACTCCACTAGAAAAGGCAATTTGGATCCCATGTGCAATCTGTAAATACTGCAGAAAGCATGTAGAGTAAAAACTGATGAGCTTCATGGGGCAGTTTTTAGTTAATTCCCATTACAGGATGGAATTCAAAGTATTTTTTTAATTTCTAAAGACTTTATTTAATTCTTAAGACAAAAAAAAAAAAAAATAACCAAAAGCTATCCTAAGAGAATCTGTGAAACAAACTGCATAAAATTCTTCTGTGTGTTAACATGCAATAATAAGCAGGCACACTTAGTGGTACAATTTCTAGTTTATGTGCCAATAAAATAAAATTGACTATTTTCCACACAAAGTTTAAAGAAATGGAGATTGAATCACAAAACCCACTTCATTTCTCAATCAGTTTTCTATTATAAAGAATGATTGTAAATAAAATCATATACAACCTGTTTTAAGAAAACTTAAAACTATATGAAGAAAATTTTTTCTTTGGCCTAATATATAAATTATTTTCATAGCAATACTCTATGAGATAAAATTTTGTTGAATTATCCCATAAAACATTTGCAAAGATCAAAAGTTTTACAACTGATCTCATCTAGTTACTATTTTAAATTACCAAAATAATCATTTTAATTTAACACTACTGACAAAAACCAGAACGACATGTGAAAGAATGTGACCAACAGTGTGTCTCAGGCTAAAGTTTAAAAGCAAAGTCACTAAACAACACCACAAGCACATATTCTATTTCCTTCTGGGTATAAATCATATTATTACTAACAGCATTCATTTCTTAATTCATTCAACTAGATCAGCTTACTGCAATCTCCTAAAGAATGCCATCTTTTAGCAGCAAATGTATCTGATTCTAAACATTTATCATGTTCCTAAAATGAAGGAAAGGTGGAAAAAGGAAAAGTCGGGATGTATTATTGAAAAGGATGAAGAGTGCAGAAGCAGTTTCATTCAATACATTTTTCAGATGCATGTCCGCCAAAGTGCAGCATATGGGAAGCTCATCTCCTGACAGCAGGTGTGCACATGCTGATACTTAAATCATTTTATGGCACAATTTCTGTTGTCAGAGTGCCAGGTTTACAACCCTACAAGTTTTAATTTTGTGGATGACATTCTACATCCTCAAATAAGACCTTTTTGGGGGTGGGGTGGGGCGTACAAATGTTTGATGAACATTTGATTCTAGTATTTAAAAAATGTGTATGATGCACTTTTATCAAATTTTTTAATAAAAGGGGATAAACAAGAAACCCCAAAAAGCTTTGTTGAGTTTCATGAGTAAAACGAATTCACAGTAATTTCATATTATTTGGTCATTAATTTGAAAATGAAAAGAAACTAAGTTTTCATCATGACAATATCTAGTTGCTTCCAAATCACTTTTGGGATATAAATTTTTCAATGTTCATTTAAAAACTGATGTTACTTTTCACTCTTATTTCTTAAGATAAATCATGTGAAAAGAATATTGATAATTCTATTTTAAAGTTTTGCTTTAGAAACAAAGTATTTATTATTTCTTATCTGGACTGCTCAAAATCCATGCACTTTGTTTTTCAATTAAGTCACTCATCTTCAGTATGCTCTACACAGACACATATACCAGCATACATATAATCTTAATTCAGGCCTGCTTCTTGTTTCATTCAAAAGACCAAATTACTACATAAATATTATGTCAAAAGTTATAGGATGATGTCATTGAAGTGACAAATATTTTAAGATAAAACCAACAATCCAGATCAAGTCAATTTGATGATCAAAGGCAAATTCAAGAACTTTTCCTCAGCATATCACAAACCCATACATACCCAACAGATATTATTTTACTATTTGCTCAAATTAGCAGAAAACCTGCCTCTTTTGATTCCAAGAAATTTGGTTTTTTTAAATATAAAAGATACGTAAATTCAATTCTTTGGGAGATACATAATTTTCTTCACTTAGCTCCTCTCCTTTCAGGTAAAAATTTCAAATTATTTCAAAGTCAATCAGGTGGAAATGACTCAGATCTAATGTTTTTAAGGGTTTCAAGAATTTTCATATAAGCAAGGTGAAAAGAAATCAAGTTTCTAGGAAGTCATCTACTTTAATTGGCATTAATGTTTTGTTTTGTTTTTTTTAACTGACTCCTTAACTCATCCTGAAGTTAATTTATCAGGTGATAATTATAAACTTTCTTTCCTAAATTCTATCTTAGTAAAATATATTTCCATTTAAATTCCACTAAACCAGTACAATAATGTTACCCTTCAAGTATCTGTGATTTCATTGATGTTGATTCCTTTTCACTGCTGCAGATCAGACTGCCTTAAAAACTTAAAGGGAAAAAAAAATGTTTGAGAGCTCCCTGAGGTTTAAAAAATCACCTAGTGACTAACCTTTTCAAAATTTTAATAAAAGATTGAGAGGATAGTAAGCAACCAATAAATGTAAACTAAATAAGACAAGCTCCAGCTGATGCTTTATTTGGGGGCAATATGAACTAGAAAATAGATGCTAAGAAATTTGTTGAATTTCTCATTATAATTATGGAAAAGCATATCTTAGTTTCCTTAATCAAATGAGTAAAATAAGGGCTCTGGCCTAAAAAGTCTTCAAGGTCACTTCCATTGTAAGTTCATTAAAGGTTTAATCATGAACTTGCTTATATTATTTGCCAACCAAATCTAAAATTTATTTGGAATGAAATATCAAAAAATCTAAGAATGTGATACCAGGGCACAACACATCAATGGCCCTAGTTGTGTGTTAATGTAAAATGGTAGCAAGTTCATGTGATAGTAGGAAAACAAACTTCTAGCTTCAAGAATAAACTCCTCTGTGTGTGAAATGAGTCTGGGGAAGAAAGGGTAGCATAGAGAGAACAAAATGCCACAAGAGCCCTAAAAAAACTTGTGAGACTACCCGGAACAATCCTATCTTTAGTTCTAAAGTGAGATAAATATCTGGCTCTCCGTCTTTTTCAACAGTTACCCTGAATTTTACAACTGCCAGCAATAACTTTTAAGATTTTAAGTGTTGAATATTGTTTTTAATAGTGTCCTAAACCATATATTTAGAAAGTATAGAGTGGTAGGAATATTTAACTTTGATCCAGAGTACATGAGTATAAATTGGGACTCAATCACTTGTCTGGCCTTGAGCAAATCACATAACCTCTCTGGGCCTCAGTTTCCACATCAAATGAAGGAGTCAGAATGAATCATTCAATCATTCTCCCCAAGTATTTATTGGCCACATGCCAAGCATAGGTCTAGCATATGGGTTTCAAAGACAAAAACGAAACAATTCCAGTCCTTAGGGAGAGAAGAGACATGTACATAAATAGTATAAACAAAATAAGTATAAGGTATATTTTGGAAGAGAATCAGGATTGGGTTAATGCAGAAGGTGTTAATGCAGAAAATTGTGCAATTTTCAGAAAGAAACAGAAGATTCTAAAAGATAAAAGTGAGGGAAAAGGACCTTCTGGAAACATTCAGTCAAAAGCATAAAGATGGATGATACTGTTATCATTTATTGAGGAGTAATATCTAATAAATTTGGAAAGTTAGATTGGGGCTAGGTTATAAAGGGCTTTAAAAGATAAGTTTAATATTTCTCCCAATGGCAATGGAAAGACCTTAGATAAGTTGAATGGTGTCAAAGTCAGGCTTGGACTCTAGAAAAATAATACTGGCAGCTGAATGAAAAATGGACTGGAGAAGGTTAGGTGCTTTTAGCTCTAAATCTGTGATTTATGAAATAATGCTTATAAAAGCAACAATATAGGAAATTAATTCAGAAGAAGAAAATGAAAGAAATAATGATAATAGCATTCATAGAGCGCAAAGAATTATGTTATTTCTTTTGGTCCTCACAACAACACTGAAAGGCAAGTGCTATTATTATCCCTATTTTACAGATGAGGAAATGGTGGCTGAAAAAGGTTAAGTGCCTTGTTCAGGGTCATTCAACTAGTTTCTGAGGCATCTTTTGAACTCAAGACATTTTGACTCTAAAGGTACCTCTTAATCACTTTGTCACTTAGCTACCTCATGCATTAATTTATTTATTCATTTGTTCATTTATTTGTTTGTTTGTTTGTTTTGGGGCCCTTACCTTCAATCTTGGAGTCAATGCTGTGTATTGGTCCCAAGGTAGAAGAGTGGTAAGGGTAGGCAATGGAGTGACTTGCCCGGGGCCGCACAGCTGGGAAGTGTCTGAGGCCAGATTTGAACCTAGGACCTCCCGTCTCTAGGCCTGGCTCTCAATCCACTGAGCCACCCAGCTGTCCCTTGCCTCATTTATTTTCAAATGCATGCTTTAATAACAAAATTAATTCAAAGTTAAGTAGACGGTGATAATGCCACCTAATGGCATTAATCAGGTCTCCCACTTTTATAAGTAGCAGTTAGCTCTAAAAGATATATGTGCATATGAAACAAACAATATGGAAACTGACCAGTGGAAATTGTGTTAAGTATGAATTCTGTTAATCACTGTCTAAGAGACAAAAGTGAATTATGTAATCAGTCCAAAGATAGTAGATGAATGACTTCATGGTAAACTTCGGCCATAAAATAAATGAATTTATAATGAAATTTATTTTTTTATTATTTCTTTCATTTTCAAAGTGAAAAAAGCTAGGTATATTTGGGATCTGAGTATCATAGAAGTAGAGGTAAAAGGGCCCTCTCAGAAACCATCCAAAACAACTGATTCTACTTAAGTGATTGTCTCAAGGTTATGAAACAGTAAATTCCAATGGCAGGATCTGAATTCAGGCCTACTGACTCTAAGGCAAGTGTTCTCTGCTCTATGCCTTACAATTACTTCACACACTATAAAGTAATAGTGAGTGATTTCATGTGGCAAATAAAATAGTCATTTCAATGTAGATAACCAACAGGATTATCTAGTTGCCAAGGAAATAAATCTGCTAAATATTTGATTTATGTTTTTCATTTAAAAAAAAAAGCTAAATGAGAACTCATCATGCAATATTAAGGCTAAGCCAATATCAACTAACTTCAGAAAAAATTAATTTTAATAGACTTTCAATTAATTAAATTATAATTCTAATCTCCTATTTTAAAGAATTTAATAAAATTAAAACCAGAGTGACACATTGATGTAATATTCTGTGAGATATTCTAATTGAATGACAAAAACTTTTTAATGTATCACATTTTAAAATCTCTAAAGAGTTCAGGTCAAAGCAGTCTTCTGATGAAACTGACTCTAAGAACACAACTTTATAGCCAGTTTGCTGAAAAGTTTCAATATTTTAAAGTAAAATGTTTTAGTTACACGGCATTTAAAGTCTTAAATTGAAGGAAGGATTATAGATAAAAATTCCATTTAAAAAAATTTAGGCAGACATCCTGAATGCTACTTAGTAAGAGCTAAAACAAGTAGCATTCAGGAATACGTGTTTATGCTAAAACTGTACTTGACACTACAAAGTTTCCCTATTTGTACTTCACTTGTCCTCTTTGGTTTTATAATTTCCTTCCCTTCACTGTGGCTTCTGTACTGCTACTTGTATCCCAGCCATTAGTACATCTACAGAATAAAGCATAAATGCTGAGTCAAATTCAAATCAGATAATAAGAGAATTTGAGAGTAGGAAGAAATCTCAGAAGCCATCTAGGAAAAACTGATATACAGAGGGAAATATCACCTATAATATACCCCAAGAGTGATCTTCATATTGTGCATAAAGACCTCTATGGAGTCTACCACATCTGAGTTAAGTCATTGCCTCAAACTGAATGACAGCACTATACCAAAGCATGTATGTATGTACGTATGTATGCATAAATGTGTGTATATATATGTGCTACAAAATTGAACAGAATTTATTGATGCTAAATTAAATAGTAATATTAAAATTGGTCAATCAATCATAAGGTCAAAGAAATAGCATCTCTAAGAGAATACAAAATTAAAGGTGCTGTATCACCCTTACATGAATTAAATATATTACATGAAAGTCAATAAAACTGAATACAGTATTCACCTATATATGTAAAGATGAAGATCAGCCATAAGCTTCTCAAAAATATGTATGCTTCTTTCATTCTATAGAACAGTAGACAGGCTACAAATGAAGCCATTTTGTTAATCAGTCAAGATGAATTTTATTAAGGGTTTCCTAAGTTTGGGGTACTATAGATAGCAAAAAAATGAAACTACTCTCAAACAGTTTTACTGTACTCACTGAACTACCTATTTTATTATACAGAAAATGATATGTAACACTACTCAGATTGTCTACTGTTTACCAATGGGACCTGGGAGTTGCAGACCAATAACTATTAAATATGAGGGTTGAAGAGCAGATTCCATAGATGGGTCAAGTAGGAGGGAAAGTTCACTATTCCATATATATTTTTGCTTTTTTTCCTTTTCTCTATATATTACTGTTTGTGGATAGATTATAAATATCTGACGGGAGGGAGAGATAAAATATATTAAATGGTTGGCATTAAGTGTCAAAGAACTAATGGATATAGGGAAAAGCAACATTTACTTATTTATGATTCAATTAGATAAAAAAACATTCATTAAAATTATATGGACGTATCTGCAGTTTTTCGACCCACATCTAAAAATGTCTCAAAATAAATTGTTTTACCATACTTAGCATGAGGGACTGTGAATTTATAAAGGTCCATATGAAAAGAGGATGGCTCTTTTCCTCTGCAAACAATTAATCTTTTAAAAAGGAATAGTTTTTTAACCCTTTTATTTAGTTTCAAAACAAATATTAAAAATTATTTTAAAGTCATTTTTGAACTCTCCTATTTTTAGTCATTTATGCATTCATTCATTCATTTTGGCAGCTGAGTATCCTAATCTCTTCTCATCCAGGCTGGAAGTAAAATGTTCAACTCAGGCTCAATCCCAATTCTGAGCAGCAGAGAAGCTCTGACCTACTCATTTTGCCCTTTTTCTTAGGTAGGTACACTATGGTCTTCACTGTTCCTTGGAGTTTTAAAAGAGAGATGCAAGACTAATTAGCTGTTATGGCTTTAACCCTACTTCAGCTCAGAACCCCAAAATTTCAATAATTCTACAATCCCAGTCTTCTTTGCCGCAGAGATAAGAGAAATATGCCACAACATTTAGTTCTATTATACTTTTAAATCCCAAATTTGTTTATAAACTAGCTCAGGCAAATCTTCCAGGCTAGAAATGGGCCAGTTCATTTGAAAACCAGTAAATTCTCTAAAAAATGAATTTTAAAAAAAAGCCTTACACATTACCTCCTGAAAGAAACTCAATAGGAAAAATCTCAGAAACATAACTAAAATCCAGAACTCATAATCAAATCATACATCAAAATAAAACTATTTGAAAGTATGCACAATGAAGTACCTTAAGTACCAAAGGACCAGTCAGAATCACAACCTCTTGCTTAAAAAACAACCAGACATCTTGGCATACAATATTACAGAAGTTAAAAGAAATAAGTTTACCATCAAAAATACCTTACTCTACCAACAAGGAATATAACCTAATAGTGGAGAGGGAAGGATGAATAAGACTTTAATGGTATAGTTTTTGAAGCCTTTCTGATACAAAGAACAAAATTGAGTAATAAATGTGAAATACAAACAGAAAATTCTAGAGAAATCTAGAAAAGTAAATTTATTTGAGCAATGAGGGTATGCCACTGAAATAACAGGAGAAGGAACAGTTCCCTCAGAATCTTAATGTCTTACAAGGGTAGTGAGTGACTTAAACAAGAAAAAGAGGTAAGAGTTTCTGGGGATAGATTGGCTCTGTTCTTAGGGTCTGAAAAAGGGAAAGGAAATTAATCAATAAATCAAACAGCATTTATTTAAAACTTCCATGAACTTAGTCATTATCCTAGGCTCTAGGGATATAAGTACTCACAAGGAGTTTACATGCTAATAGAGGAGATAAGTACATTTTTTAAAAAAATGTACATATTGCATTAACAGGACATGAATAAATATGAGTGTACACCATATACACACAGGGAAGTTAAATACTACAAGAAGGAAAAGCACTATCATTTGGGCAACCAAGAAAGGCTTTATGCAAAATATGGTGACTGAGTTGCTCAATGACACAGAGGGTAAAGGAGTGCATTCCAGATATGGAGGACAGCCAGTTCAAAGGCAAAGGGATGGGAAATGAATTGTTCTGATTAAATAATAGAGAGAAGGAAATTTTGGCTGAATTACAGAATGTAAGAGAGGGAGTAATGTTCCTTGAGAGTGAGGGCTGCCATATGATTTTCTTGTAGCATAGTGCCTATCCCATAAAAGGTGCTTAACAAATGTTTAATAACTGTTAAAAAAAATAAGGTTAGAAAGTAGATTTAGGTTGGATTGTGTATGGCTTTAAATGACAAAACAAAAGATTTTGTATTTTATTCTAGAGCAGGGGTCAGCAACCTTTTTGGCCACGAGAGCCATAAATGCCACATTTTTTAAAATGTAATTTCGTGAGAACCATACAGTGCTCACTGTGCGCGCTCCTGTAACAGTGCCTGAAAAAAAATTGACTTTATGGCTCCTGCAGAAAGAGCCATATCTGGCCCTCAAAATAGCCAGATATGGCTCGAGAGCCATACGTTGCCGACCCCTGTTCTAGAGCAATAAGGAAGCCACTGGAGTTAGCTGAGTGAAGGAATCACATGGTCAGATATGCACAGAAGGAAAATTACTTGACCAGCAATTTGTAGAATGAGAGACATTAGAAAACCAATGAGGAGGCAATTACTAATAACCGAGGGATGAGAAGTGATAAAGGTCCAGCTGGTGGCTTTCTTTGTGAATGAAGAGGTGTGAGAAATGTTATGAAGGTAGAAATGGAAAGCTTTTTCAAATGACTAGATAAACAGGTTGAAAAAGAGTCAGGAGTCAAGAATAATGTAGAGATTATGAACCTGTCACATGGGCAGGATAAGTGGCTTCAAAAGACAGAAGGAATTTTGGAGAAGGGTTTAAGGGGAAAGAAACAAGCTCAGTTTTAGACATGTAGAATTTAAGATACCTCCTGAGCATCCAGAATGAAAATATACAATAGGCAAATGGAGTGCCACAAGTGCATATCCAAACTTCTTTTTATTTTCTGATCTGTATAGGGAAATGCTCTCTTTTTTTGGTGCTTAAGGTCAGAATAGAAAAAAATTTTTATAAGATGTAGAGTCCAAAAATTGGAATTCTCATCCTAGTTCTGCTCTTTACTAATTTACTAACCATTATCCCAAGCAGCACAGTGTCTTTCAAATACATTTCTCACATGGTTGTTGTAATAATGCCCTCCCCACTAAAACCTAAATGCAAAATATGTAAATGTGAGCTGTTACTCTTATTAGTGTACACCTATCATTTTATTCATGAAGATATTTCAGTTCAAAGAAGTGAAATGATTTACTCAAAGTTACGAAACTATTAATGGTAAATCCAATATTAAAAACCCTGACTTAATTCATTAGTCTTTCCAATATTGCATGATATATCATGTCAGTCTGTCTCACAATCAATAAATACTTATTAAGCACTGAAGTTACAGAGAGAGAGAGAGAGAGAGAGAGAGAGAGAGAGAGAGAGAGAGAGAGAGAGAGAGAGAGAGAGAGAGAAGCAAGAGAACCAGACCTCAAAAAGTTCACAGTCTATTAGGAGATAATATGCAAACAATTATGTACAACAAGCTATATGTAGGCTAAATTGGGGGTAACTGTGAAAGGGAAGGCCCCATAATTAAGGAGAATCCAAAGATGTCAAAGGTAGGGGAAAATGATCTATTTGTTCAAAAATATGTATTACNGAGAGAGATACTTGTTTTCTTTCATAATATGAAAAGCAAAGAAATATGTATTGCAAGATAACACGTAAACGCTATATCATTTTACTTGCTGACTTGGGGAAAAGAGAAGGAGAGAGGGAGGGATAGAACATGAACTATAAAATGCCAGAAAACAATTATTAAAAATTGTACTGACATGTAATCTGGAAAAAGAATTTTAAAAAGAGAAAATGGGGGAAGGGGGGGGCGTTATGAAAGGTTTTTGGAAACTTGGACATATTTTAATTTGCTCTGTTATTCATTCCACATATGCACCTGGACCTAGATTTCAATGTCTTTTTTCAAAACCAATTTGCCACTGAAATAAGAGATAATTTACCTTAGGTAATCATGGAAGTTCCTGAATAGTATAAAATAAACTAGCTACAGAATGTGATCAATTTAAGTACCCTGCACATAAAATTGACACAAATGACTTAAGTTTCTTTTAAATTATAATAATTGATTTTTTTCTGTAAAAAAAGAGTATGTATTACACAAAGCTCTGGCAGCCATGAGGATCTTCAATAACATGAAACATTAACTAATTTGATTAAAAAATAGAAATTATGGAGTAAAACTCAAAAAAGTATCTTTAGCATTCATTAAACAATAAAACACAGTTGTTTCCTAATTACAATAATTTATTTTATAAACAAAGCAGATACCTTCATTAAGGGAAGCCATCACAAATCAGGATGTCTTTAGGAACAAAATTTGAAATGTGACTAAATGGTTTCAAGTTAAAAAGCCTAAATACAAGTATTATCAAACTCAAATATAGCATCTGGTACTATCCTATTTTCTATTCTTTTGATCCTCCTTTCGATCCTCCTAGCTTTTTCTTCTCCCCTATTCCTGAAAATGAACTTGGTGATTTATTGACTGAATTTCACATTAGTATAAGTAAATTGGGAAAATGTATAATCTAAAATTGGAAGAAAACTTCCATAAAATCTGTCAGTTTTGTTCATCAAAAATACCTCGCACTGGGGGCAGCTGGGTAGCTCAGTGGATTGAGAGCCAGGCCTAGAGACGGGAGGTCCTAGGTTCAAATCCGGCCTCAGCCACTTCCCAGCTGTGTGACCCTGGGCAAGTCACTTGACCCCCATTGCCTACCCTTACCAATCTTCCACCTATAAAGTCAATACACAGAAGTTAAGGGTTTAAAATAAAAATTAAAAAAAAAAAAAAAAAAAGAAAAAGAAAAAAAAATGCCTCGCACTTTGCAATTATACTAAATATATATTCACATCTTAAAACAAAAATGCTACTATAGCATTTTTGAGAACTGTCAGACTCAAACTGTACAAAAGGTTCACCTTGTACTACTGAACATAACTATTAAAAACCATTAACATTTCTGTATTGGTGCTTGCATTAATCAGGAAGACAATAAATATTTGTGTACCTGCTATGTCCCAGGTACTATACTAAGTGCTGGGGATTAAAAAAAAAAAAAAAAAAAAAAAGGAAAAAGAAAATCTTAGCTCTCGGATGTCTTCATGGTCAATTGGAGGAAACAACATGCAAATAAATATGTACAGACAAAATTATATATAGGATAAAGTGGAGATAACCAACAAAAGGAAGGCAATGGAATTTAGGGGGAATAGGAAAGGGCTCCTTTAAAAGGTAGGGTTTTAAATTGGGACTTGAAAGAAGGCAAGGAAGTCAAATGCTAGGACATGAGGAAGGATAGAAGTACAGTCACGGGAAACTACCAGGAAAAATGTCCAGTCAGGAAGGAGTGCCTTATTAGTATTTTGCTTTTGTGTTGTTAATGTTAGATTTTTATCTCATCTTGATAATTTTTTATTTCTTAAGCACCTGGTTCTTAACCTATCCAAACAAATTAGTAAATCTGAAAAAGACTATGGATAGGAAAAGGGATATAAACTTATAATTTCATAGATAAATTTTAATCAGTATCAATCAATTTCCATGACAAGGTATCACAAGAGCATTTTTTTAAAAGTTTTTTTCAAGAAAAACTTGGCTTACACAAGGGAGTAAATATGGCAGCCAAAGGCAAGTTTAAGAAAATTGTCAGACCAAAATAAGGAAAGTCATCTCATGTAAATTTAGGATATAAAATAGGAGGCCAACAAATATTTTTTTAATTGAAAAAAGATGTCAAAAGATTTCTGAAACAAATATCTTCACCATCAAAATTAGAAGAATCATTACTCAGATTCAAAAAAGCAGTCAGATAAAATCAACTGATCCATGCTAGAAACACCACAATTGTGAGGACACTGAAGAGACGAGTCACAGAGACAGCAAAAGTTTGGGGGAAACCTAGGACCTTACCAATCATGAAAAACAGCAAATGACTTATAGTGTCACATTCCCATTTGTTTAAGATTTTAGGAGAATCGTTTATACACAAAACATGGAATACTAGGAAGAATTTCACAAGCAATGTAACACAGTAAACCATATCTTTATCAGCAGACACCTGAACCAAAGCTATAGCAAATGGAAGGTTCTTTAGTTTATTGATTTTTGATAAAGCAAAATTTTGTCTACAAAAACTCTTCTGATACTGTATGTCCCCTACCCTACTTTAAAACTATTGTAAAAGTCTTTGAAAGATAAAACTTTTAAAATAACGTTGATGGCATTCAGATCAAAACTACCTGAAAAAGTATAAAACAGGGAGATGAATTCTCACCAAAGCTATTCCCTTGGAGAGACCTGACATGCTAATCTCTGAAAAAAACCTGAATGAGGAGATTTAACATGCTGATCTCCCAAAGAATCAAAGGGGAGATTGTGTGAAGGGAAGGAAATTGTCTCTCAGGATTACACATGGGGTCTTACCTGCGTCCCTACAATCCTAGTTACATCATCTAATGCAGGTTATGTGACTGAGTTTGAACTGGATGTGATTGAAATGGACCCGGAAGGGAGAGGGAGGAAAAAGGTTGAAGGCAAGGAAGTAGGGTCTCTTTCTAGAGGGGCTGGCCTAGCAAGCCATGTTAAGAACACCCACATGGCTAAAAGGCTTTTCTCTCTAATTCTCTGCCTCTGCCTATCCAAGTAAATATTAATAAAACTCTATGGAAAAATAAGGACTATAGTCCTAATTTTATTTCTTACAACTTCTATGACTGAGGAGATCCAGAGAAGACTGTGTTGAAGAGATTCCCTATGAAAGGAGAGGTTCTCCATATGTTCCAGTTTGAAGGTAAGCTTGTTCAGATTGCTAATTAAGCCTAAAACATTTACATAGTATTCTGAAAGACAGCCATAACCAATCACAACAGCTTGATTTAAACTTGATAAGGAAAAAGAATAAGTGTATAATAAAGAAGCTCACATTTTGAGATCCAATGTGATGAAAAATCTGCATAGCTTATTCAACAATGTATGTAACAGGAACAGAGAGTAAGACAAGGATGGAGGTGCACAGAAATGTGAAAGAGAATTTTTTACTCTACTGCCTATCCTGAGTTAAAACTAACTTAAACACCTCACTAGATTGTGAAGACAGGATTAACTCTCCTTTATCTAGGTATCTTTAGATTGAATCAACACAAGCTTGAACTAGGTGGAGCTGCAAACCACTTAATGAATTCACATCCTCAGAAACACAATCAGCCAGGATGTGCATTCATCTCACTAGAAGGTGAGAAGTGGATCCCATAGACACTGCCCCTGAGGGAGTGCTAGACAATTTGGAAATTGTGTCTGCCCCCTCCCCAGATGAAGAGGGGCAGGGACAAAAAGTCACTATGAAAGTAAGCCAGGAACTCCCTCACAGGAAAAAGTTTTTGAGAAGATAGTCTGAAAAGATTGCCTGCTGGAGATAGTGGGGAACAGTCTTCAAAGGAGATTTGCAGAAGACTGCAGCTTGGATCTTGGGCTTGGAGCTCAGCTTCAACTTAAGACTGACTCCTGGACTACTTCATTGGGTGAGTGAAAGGCTGACTCCTTTCCTCATTTCCTAAGAGACTAGCTTCCATCTTGGAGGAGGCCTTCCTGTTTGAGAGCTAATTAATCTCACCCTGGATTAAGCAGACCCAGAGTAAACATTTAGGTTGATAAAATAGATAACCTCTCTAATCTCTTCACATTTCTCTATTTTATTGTTTCCTCTCTATTTTGTAAATATTTGTAAATAAATTTCTGACTGGAGATATTATAAATATTAGCAACCACATAATTTCATAAAATTATTGTCCAACCATTAATTTTCACCTTTAAACAAACTAGAGGAGGCAAGGATTGGAGTATACTCAAAAAATTGCAAAGCTCCTTTAATGACTTCAAATTCCTCTCAGGAATAAATGTTCAGCTATGAGTCATGCAAAACTACAATCTGAGGAATTAAAAATAACTATCAGAAACTCTCCAGCATTAGCAAAAATAAATGAAACTTACAATGACATTTTGTGTCCTTGAATAACTGAAGTCTACTTATTGATCTATAATCTCATGAATTTATTATATTTTCAATCTCTGGGAAATAGCATGATATAAAGTAAAGAAAGCATTCACTGAATCTAAGTCTGAGATTTCTATTTCAGTTTACTCAGGACCTACCTGTAACCATTTGAAATATCAAGACATGTAATCTTTTGGATCTTATTTTATAATCTTGACAAGATTGAACTATGGTATCTCTATAGTCCCTTTCAGATTTTTATCTTGTGATCTTATGAATTTAGAGTTTTGAAAAGGAGGTTAGTAATAAATGATGGAATTCCCCTCATTTCAAAACAAGAAATAATAAATCACTTCCAAAAGTACCTAAGACTAAAGTTATTTTGAAAATGTCTTTCCACTAGTAAACATATACCCCCCCACACACTGTTTATATATAAAAAATCCACTCAATTTTTGAAGTCTCTATTCAAAGTTAGGCCATGTGTATTTTCTAATATAACAAATAGCAAATAGGGATATAATATTTTCTGAGTAGGCACCTTAATAGTCAATACATCACCAAACAGAAGTTCTTAACCTTTTATGTCAAGGACCGCCTTGGGAAATCTGATGAAAACTAAGAATCCCTTCTCTGGATGTTTTTAAGAGCACAAAATAAAATATGTAGTTATAAGTATTTTTAAACATTCAAGACCCAAGATTAAGGATCTCTGCATTAAGGATTTCCTTAAAGTCTATATCCTAAGCAGGTATACCTATAGTCACTTTTAGCTAAAAAAAAGTGAAGTAATAAAACTCAATTATGAGAGCTACCAGGAAAAATTATAAAACCTGAATTAACATTGTGTCCATGACCTGAATCTGTCATCTCCTATCAAGTTATTAACCTATATATCTTCTCTTTTTCATAGCCAAAATACTAGAATAAAGTCATCTACACTGCCTCACCTTTCACTCATTTTTGAACTCCTTCCAATTTGGCTTCCAATAGCTTGCAAAAAAAAAAACCAACAGGAAAAAAAATTTGTTTCAAATATCTCTTATAAATGTATTTCCAAGATATAGTTATGTGACTTTAACACTAAGCTAAATTTCCTAGTAGCTAAGAAAATGAGCAAATAGATTTTAAAAGATGAACTACAAACTATCAACAACTACATAAAAGACTTCTAAACAACAGTTAATAAGAAAAATGCAAATTAAAACGTTTTAAAGTCTGAAGTTTCACCTCACATCCAGCAAACTGACAAACAAAAAGACAGAAATAGGCCATGAGAAAGAGATGTTCTAAATCATTCTTCATGGACCTATGGACTGATTCAACCAGTGTGGAAAACAACTTGTAATTACACCAAAGAGAACAAGATGTACATATTCTGGAGCAAGAGAACTTGGAAAGAAATTATAGTACTCAAGATTGCATCACACTGTGGCCATGGGCATGAAGCATAATATTTCTGGGCCTTGCTTTTCCTCATCTCTGAAATAAGGAAAGCTGGGCTATGGTCCCTTCAAGTACTAGATGTATAATCCCATGACTGTATTATCATTTAACACAGAAAATTCCACTGCTAGGTATACAAGATCATATATATATATATATATATCAAAATATTAATAGCAACACATTTTTGTGGCAGCAAAGAACTGAAAATAAAATGCATACCCAATGAGTAGGGAATAGTTAAATACATTGTGAAACATAAATATTCTACAATACTGAGTCCAAAGAAATAATGAATATAAGGAATTCAGAGAAATGTGGGGAGACTTATATGAACTTATAAAGAATGAAGTAAGCAGAACCAGGAAAATAATATACCCCCCCCCAGGCAATAAAGCAAAATAATCATCAGTGAACATTTATTAACCTCACTAATGTCAGGAACTATATTTAGTGCTAGTGATATAAAAACAAACATAAGTCTTTGCCCTAAAGCAATTTTACCTTTTATCAAGGGAAACATGATGTACACAAAAGTATGTGGAAAATCTATATAAAATAAATACCAAGTAATGGAAGAAAGTCATATCTGGGGGAATCAGAAAAAGAAAGGATTCACATAGAAAGAACTAAGCTTAAGAGTTGTAAGAGGTAGAAGAAAAGTTGTAGTGCAATCTATTGTGTGGAGTATCCACTTAAAAGGTATAAAAAATGAAGATGTTATGTTAATATGAGAACTACAATAAAAAGGAAAGGTTAGCAGGAACACAGAGTAAAGGGGAGTACTGTATAATAAAAGTGGTAGGGTAAGTTAGAGCCAGGCTGTGAAGGGCTCTAAATGCCAAGAAACATTTGTATTTATCTCAAAGATAATAGGAAGTCACTGTAATTTATTGAGTAGAGAAGTAATATGGTCTAACCTATGCTTAAGGACTATCATTTTGGTAGCTATGCTGAGGACAGATTCAAGAGGGGAAGAATTCTGAAGAATTAAAAAATTAAGATGTTATTCCAATAGTCCAGGGTAAAAGATAAACGTTAACTAGGGTGGTAGCTGTGAGAATGAAGAGAAATTAATGCAAAAGCTATTGCGGAAGTAGAAAATCTGAAAAATAACTAATAAATGGGTTGAAGGAAATGAAGAAATGAGCATGACACTGAAGCTGAGAACCTGGGAGCCTAAAAAGAGAAGTATGGAAGAAGAGTGGGTCTGGAAGGAATAACAACTTGTTTTGGACAGCCTGAGTTCAAAAAGCCTATAGCACATTTACTTTAATGAATCCAAATAGACAGTTGGTGGTGTGGGACTAAAGACCAAAGGAAAGACTAGGTTTGAATGTATGGATTGTGAAGACATTTTTATAGAGATGATAAACTCAAATAAGCTGATCAACTCATCAAGAAAGTGTAGAGAGAAAAAATAGTTCAAAAGGAAATCTTGGGAAACATCCATAGAGGACATGACATAGATGATGATCCAGCAAAGGAATGGTCACATGAACTGTAGGAAAATCAAGTAAGAAGAAAACATCACAAAAACTCCTGAAGACAAATGCTATAAAAATGTTTAGAAAGATGATGATTAAGATGGTAACTTTGAAGAGAGCAAATTCTGTTGAGCAGAGGCTGGAAGGCAGAGGGAAAGGAGTGAAGAAGAGCATGTGAGAAGAAAAGAAATGAGAATGAACAGCTTTTTTTTAAAGGAGCTATGAGAGGAAAGACAGAGGACAGAAGAGATGATAAAGCCAAGTGGGGGGGGGTCTAAGGAATACAAAAGTTCAGGATCAATCCTGACCATCTTAGAAGAATCCCCCAGTGACTGGTGTGGTATATAATGTTATACTGAAATCAGAAAATTACTTTTAGAAATGTTATTACTTCACATCTATGTCTTTTTAGAGTCATTCTCTTGTTGCAAAAATCTAATTACATCACTCTTAATTAAAAACCTTTAATGGCTCCATGTTATCTAGAAAATAAAATTCAAAATCCTTAAGCCTAGCATTCAAGGCTCTCCACAATCTGACCTCACCCTTATCTTAGACTATTCCCCCTAAATTATTCTATGCTTTAGATAAACTGCTCAACTTATCCAACTATCCAGTATTCTGTTTCTGTGTTGATAAGGTTGTTTCTTTACCTTCTATCTAAAATCTCCACAAGTCAAAGTACTGTTAAGACAATTTAGAGACATTTTATTGTATACTTATATATATACACATATATATATTTATTTATACTTATATACCTAAATTATTCTATGCTTTAGATAAACTGCTGAACTTATCCAAGTATCTAGTATTGTTATTTAAGATATATTACTAGAGATATCTTAAAAGTTATCCAGTGCCTCTCAGTGAAGCCTTTCCTAATGAAGTGAATTTCTGGATTATCTTTTACCTTTAAAAAAAATTATTACATATATCTTACCTCTGTATTAATCATATTCTACTTGCATTATAGTTATCTAGGAAATGTCTTCTTCCCATTTGGCTTATAATCTTTAAGGGAAGGAATAATATCTTACTTATATTTTTATCTTTTCCCAAGTGTCTAGCATAGTGCATTACACATGGTAGATTTATTAAATGAGTAAAGAAATCAGCCCACTAATATCTTAAATTAACCTTGTTTAGTATGAATAATTTCTTTTATATATATTATTGTTTTTATTTTTAAAAATTTAATCAATAAATCTTTCTAAGATGTTTGCCCATTTTTTCTTAATCTTTCCTTCTGCCCACTGCCACCTCCATGATGACAAAGCCATTCTCATGAAATTGTCATGAGATATAAGTCTGATTAAATATGAAAGGTTCTTAAGAGCTCAATAAGTTAGAGTATATAAAATTTTTAAAGAATAAATGGAATCTAGTTTTTCTCATATAAAAAAGCCTATTAATCAAAAATTGATTATTATTTTCATCTGGAATGATAGTACAGTTGAGTATCTGGAAAAGACAAGAATATTCATAGATAAGAGATATTAGACCCAAGAGGCACAACTTCCTCACTCCAGTTTGGTTTTTTTTTAATCCTTACCTTCTTAGAATCTATACTAAATATAACATCCAAAGCAGAAGTGTGTATAAGGGCTAGGTATTGAGGTTAAGTGACTTGCCCAGGGTCACACTAACAGGAAGCCAGATTTAAACCCAGGTGCTCCTAACTCCATGCATTGTTCTCTATAAATGAACCATCTAGCTGTTTCTCATTACAGATTTTTAGAGAATAAAGTCCTTGCCTCTATTTAAAATGTAAAGTTTTGAGAAAATAAATGACATGAGGTTTGTTAGGATCCAGATTCACTATTTGTAGAAGGGCAAGTGGTAAAAAAGTATTAATTAGGTCTTCCAGAATGAAATGACTTAAGTAATAAATTTTATTTAAATTAAATCTACATTAGTCTGAATAAGCTATAAGGCTGCAATGAATATACTGCAAAGAATAGAAGATATTTATTAACTCCTATTAAACTGCTGGAAAGCTGTAGTAAGACAAATTCGAAACACTAATTGCTCTGACTTTTGCCTCTTTTTAAAATGAAAAGCAAATCCCAAAAGATACACATCCCTCAAGAACGGCAGATGATTATATCTTCAACAACTCTAAAGCAAGGAACTATGCTAAAATCTGAAATACATACTTAATTTCCATACTAAAACAGTAAGATAGGGCCAGACCAAAAGCAAATAGAACTTCAAACAGATTTTTTTAAATAAATGAGGGAACAGTCAACACTCACAGAGGAACATGAGAAGCAGGAAAGACAAGAGGAAGAACAACACTAAAAGAAACAGCCATCAAGAAAAAGACCTGAAAAAGAAACCAAAACTTAGAATTAAACATTAAACCAGGGAAAAAAAACCACTAGATAATCCAACTAACACCAACAAAAATAAGAAAATTTGACCTTATGAGCCAAAAGGCAAAGCTTTAAAAAAGAAAGAAAGAAAGAAAGAAAGAAAGAAAGAAAGAAAGAAAGAAAGAGTTCTAAAACATTTCACTAGTCTTGAATATCACAAACTATACCTCTGAATCACAGGAAAAGGAATAAGAAAGCAGAATGATAGAGAACAGCTCACACCTTTTTAAAAAGACCCATCAACTATAAACAGTTTAATTCTAATTCAGAGAACATAAAACTAAACTTTTTAACAAATTAAAATTTTCTCTTGAATATATGCTGCTTACAGCTGAGAAATATCATTACATACCTAACAAATTACTTTAAATGGTTACAATATTTTGCTATAAAGTATTCTAAATTATAATAATGAGTAATTTTAAAAATGAAATTTGTTTTCAATTAAAAAGGTATATTTGTAAGAATATATGAGTTATAGACAGAAAAAGCTACAGAACAGAATAATCCAAGAACCCAAATTATCTTTTGCACTGAGTAAAAAAAATTAGTAATATTTTATCAAATGAAGTTAAATAATATTTAAGTTTTAAGTTTAATATTGGATTTTATTAAAGCATTTTCTCTACTTTTAAGAAAGAAATACCCTGAGATCACTTATTAAAATTGTACAAGCTTTTCCCCAACTCACAAGTTCCTTTAAGCATTTCCTCAAAGTATCTCCTTTTTCTAAGCTTTAATATTAAATCCCAAGAGTACAGTGAATATAAATTCACATGTAATTACATTATAAATAGTATAGTCTAAAATATGTTATTAATGATCATTGTAAAATCTGACCTGAGTAAAATAAAACAATTTAACCTTTATATGTTTATTTTCAATACTTGTACAATTTAGAAACTGCAATTTTGACAAAATATCTCAAAAGTTTTAAAGGAAAAACAATGCCATGGTTCCACATGAAAAATATTATTTCAAATATTTTATTCCCAAGAATGTGGCAAACACAACATAAACCCAAAATCAGAAAAATAGCTTGCAGTGTAATAATATAAATATCTCATCACATCTCAAAAGTATTCTAGCTCTAAAATGTCATAGTGGGATGGTCTTTCGCCCTCTGTATATAACCTTTTATCCTTCTTCCTCTATCACTGAACAATCATAGTGAATCTGCTATTCAAGTATATTTCAACCTTATATCCCTGGATACCACTCTATTATTCCAGGACCTTAAGAGACATTGTGAACAGAGCATTTGACCAATCACAGACATTTACTAGAGCTTTGTAACCCTGGGTAAGTCACTTATCTCTCTCATTTTCCTCATTTGTAAAAGGGTGTTAGTAAAAAAGCACATACTGTTGTGAAGGTCAAATGAGATATTTATAAAGAGCTATAATATTTACTTGTCCTTCCAACCCATCCTGGGCTCTACAATTAGCTACTTTAATAACAATTTTGTCAAAACCTCAGAACCTTAAGTTATCATTCACTTGTCTTTGAAATCTCTGACCCTTTGAAAGTAAATGCCACTCACTTTCTCTACACCTGCTCCCAGGCTTCTAAGAGCTGGAATAGGAAATAATGAAACTAAGCCAACTGGCTCCACTACAAATGCATACCAACAAATCTCAGCTGGGCCTTCAATATCGCTTGCTGATCCTTATTCCTCTCCAACTGTTTAAATTTTTTTAAATTTGTCACAACAGTTGTGCCAATCCACACCCACCAACAATCAGCTTTTTAAACAAAATTTCCACTCTAATTTCTGCATATGCCCTTCCTATCTAAGACATGATGTGAGGCATGATGGGGAAAGTTATTTTAATGAAGAGAAGCAGTGCTACTATGGTAGTAAATGATAAAATAATGGATTTTGAGGGCAGGAAAACCTGGGTTGAAAGCCTAACTTTGGCACATGGGTTACTAGACCATCATAGGGAGACCACGTAAAGGGTTTAGTTTGCTCCTTATGAATTGCACTGCCTATAGTTTTTGGAGTTTCTTTGCATAAAGTCATCCTTACAAAAATTATATTCTGGTCATATTCAGTTCATCAAACCAAACTGAAATCTTTATGAAGGTCAATTTCTCTCTTTGTATTATGATTTTGCTTTCTTGGATAGTGTTTACACTAAACTTCCAAGAAAGCTATTAACTTCCCATTTTGTAGTTACCTTCTGCATTACAGTTTATTGACTAAATAGTCCTATTCCTTTACGATTTTATAGGCTTTTGATTGGATTTGTTGGCAGCTAAGAAATAAGTCTTACTAATCCATCCCTGATTCTGATTTAAATCATGGTCCAGAAATGTATTAGACATTTTCTTATGCAGCTTTTTATTTCCTCAATCTCCCTTTCTTTTTTGAATCTCATGCCTTAGATGGGCATATGAAAATAGCACCAATGCCTGTGAGTTCTACAACTGCTTTCTCAAAACTGCAGTCTTTGAAAATACTCTCTAGTTTTCTTCAAACAGCATCATCTATGCCAGCAATAATCAATGCAAATAAGTAGACGTCATCTATTTTCACAAGTCTCAAGATGTCCTCAGCTAGTAAGAAAGTAAATTTTCTCTACTATTGACATAAACCTGAAAAAAAAGCAGCCCAACTACTCCATCTTGTCAATGAGGGGTATTCAACCACCACTACCTCTTCTCTTATGCCACTGCCTTTTCCTTGACAATTGTTCACCCAGCACAATTTTAAAAATAACTTTATCATTCCCTACAAAACATTCTTCCTCAGGGCACCCAGATCCTTTCTCTTCAGAAAGCTTTCAAAAGCCTCATTTTTTCCCCATAGCTTCAAGTGATCCTTTTTCACTTGTTTGTAATATTCTTCCATCATCCAACCTTCCATCACAAGCCAGAATTCATCTTTATCTCTTCAGATTCCTTTTTCTTCTCAGTTTTCAAAAGGGGCTAATAAGTTATCTTTGAAAAAAAATATTATCATTATAAATGAAGTACCTAAACCTTAAAGTAGACTTTACAAAATGAAAAGAGACAAAAGACACTGAACTTAAGGCCAAGTGAACTCAATGAAGAAGATAATAGGCTAATATTGTGACTATAGGGGTAATGATTAGAAATGGAAAAATGATCACCAATAAATTTAAGTCCTTTTCTGTTTAAGAAACTTAAAAGGTTTCTTCATGTTCTGTTAAGAAGCAAATGTGCACCTTGCTGCTTATCCTCTGTCATAAGAAACAATGAAACAGTTATATAAAGGTTACAAATACTGTATGTGCAAGTCAAGGGTGACCTTATTCCTATATAAGTCTGATAACAGCTTGTTGAGACGACCTTTAAAATCTCATCAAATTGCAGTAAGAGGAAAACTCATGTTTTCTGACTTCAGCAATGCTATTGTCTTAAAATTCAGCTTTACATGTATAATTTCTAAGTAATCTACTTCACAGAAAATACAGAAAATGCAGGTTTACACCACATTTCCTTCCACCTTATGTTTCAATTTGGTCTCCTTCCAAGCAGTAACTTTAAAAATGTTACTAAATTTATACAACAAAAATTTCTGAACCATTACCATAAAAGCACATCAATTACCATGAAAAGAAAATGTTTATTTAGATTTCATTTAACCTTTCAAATAAGTTAAGAGCCTTTAAAACCTATCTGCCATTCCTAAAGAATCAAACATTGATACATCAGCACTTGAGATCAAATCAGAAATATCAAGGAATTCAAATCCAAATTACCAAAAGAAAATAGGAAACAATTATCTAGATATTTTAGGACTCTGGATTTTTTTTTTGGCCTAATTCTCCTCTTCACTCTGAGACCACTTTTTCTCTCTCCCTCCTCCTGCTCTTTATGTGACCACCCTGGGCCAGTCACTAAGCCTCTCTAGAACATGTTTTTCTCATCCGTAAAAATGAAGAGACTAAACTATATGTTAATAATCCTATTATCTAAAGACTCAGTTCTCAAGCTTCTGTATATATTTAATATTGCCTCAATATTTTCTAAATATTGCACAGAAATGGATTGTATTCTATGTCCTTTGTATCTCCAATACTAAGCACACAATAGGAATATGGCAAATATTTGTTAATGATAATAATGATAAATGTCATGTAAGTAGAAAAACCTTTTTATATGACAGTCATTTCTTCTGGGTCATCTCTAAATAAAAAACCCAGTCACTTACAGTTTTTTTTTTTTTTCTTTTTAAACCCTTGTACTTCGGTGCATTGTCTCATAGGTGGAAGAGTGGCAAGGGTGGGCAATGGGGGTCAAGTGACTTGCCCAGGGCCACACAGCTGGGAAGTGGCTAAGGCCAGGTTTGAACCTAGGACCTCCTGTCTCTAGGCCTGACTCTCACTCCACTGAGCTACCCAGCTGCCCCCTACAGTTTGTTTTTACTACTTCCCACATTTTGAAAAGGATACAAAAGCCTCTTCCTCCCCTAAACAAAAGCAGCAGCAGCAGCAGCAAAAACATGCACTTAAACAGTTTTGCAATTACAATTCTGCTACTATTAGAAGTTTAGAAAGTATAAAACAAAACTCATCCTAAGTATGTAAAGGTGTAAGTTTTTTTAATAATAAATGCATTGTCTAGATTAGTGCTGGCAAATTCAGAAATGGATCCTTGCATGTTATATCTAGACTCCAAAAACTATATATGTAGCATTGTGTTCTTAACTATTTTGTTAAAACATCTGGTTCATGGGGCACTCAGGAGATCTGCAGGCTACTTGGGGCCTAATTTTGAAACCTCTTGTATATATTTTAATCATTCTTTGAGGGATATTGAAGGAATTGTGCTTGATTTAAAAAAAAAAAAAAAAAGAGTGACTGTAATTCACTTTCCACATCTTTGTCTCTTATAATCCTTATCTCCCTTCAAAACTCAGCTCAGTTCTCATCTCTGTTCAATCTTCCCCAAGGTCTTCAGCTATTAGTGTTCATTCTTCTCTGCAAATGACCTAGTATTATGTGCATATTGAATCCTACATGGAGAACAGACTTTCTTTGAGAGTAGGGAATAACATTTTTGTTTTTGTACTTCCTATATCAAGTACAATGCACTGTACATAATGAATACTTCATAAATGTTTTGGTAAATGGAAAAGGAAGGATGGTAGACTATGTTTCTTAAAATTTCATCAGAGAGGGGGCAGCTGGGTAGCTCAGTGGATTGAGAGCCAGGCCTAGAGACGGGAGGTCCTAGGTTCAAATCTGGCCTCAGACACTTCCCAGCTGTGTGACCCTGGGCAAGTGACTTGACCCTCATTGCCTACCCTTACCACTCTTTCACCTATAAGTCAATACACAGAAGTTAAGGGTTTAAAAAAAAATTTTTTTTTCATCAGAGAGGGGGCAGCTAGGTAGCTCAGTGGATTGAGAGTCAGGCCTAGAGACTGGAGGTCCGAGGTTCAAATGCGGCCTCAGACATTTCCCAGCTGTGTGACCCTGGGCAAGTCACTTGACCCACACTGCCCACCTTTACCACTCTTCTGCCTAGGAGCCAATACACAGAAGTTAAGGGTTTAAAAAAATTTTCATCAGAGAGAATCTGAAAATTTTTCTAAATGATTCACTCTGACACTTGTTAGACTATTACTAAAATAAATATTTTGAATTAAATGTCCACTGTAGATAGTGGCTATTCTAAAAATGGCCATAGTATCAGAGCAGAAAATATTTGGTTCAAAGTTACAACTGATAGAAGAAAGAAAAATTCCTTCAGAAGTATATCATATATATTCATATATCAACTACCTATAACATACATACAACGACCCTTTTACAACTAAGTAAATCAAATCAAAAGACAGTCCAGTCATCAAACAGTTGGTATATGTGACAGTGACTCTAGTTCCAAAAGGACTTTGATATTGTGGAATTCTCATAATATTTACTAAGTGAAAGACATGAAGAAATGGTGATATAAGGGAAATGATAATTCAATTTCATCCCTAAACAGAAAAATAGTCCTGAATCTCAAGTTTATTGTAGTAACTTGCTGAAACTTTACTTAAAATAAAATGAGCACATCATCCCTTCAAGAGAAGAGTCTCTGTGAGACACATTAGATTTCTGTTTAAATCCTTTCAAAGAATTTCAAAAATTACTGTTATGTTTAAAAAGCATAGCATAAAATGTGTATTAAATATCAGTAGCATGCTATTTCAAATGAAGCATTTTTATTAGCACAGCTCATCAAAACTTTCCTATTCAGTTTTTTCATGATTAACTTAAAACAAGCAAACTAAACTATCTTGGAAAATTTCTTCAAATTTAGATTTATAATTTCTGTAGAGAGCCTAAGCATATCCCTATTTAAAATAAAGTAACTGAAAAAATTGTTAATACTATAAAAGAAATTTATATTCTACTAAAGAAGTTCAAATTAGTAGGAATTAAGGTCATTGCATTTACATTCTAGGAAATACTTTTGTTGAATTTATGAGAAAACAATAAGTAAACACTCAGATTTAAGAGTGTGTCTATTCATCCAAGTAATCCCATCCATTGGTATCTGTAGCATCTGCCCTATATAAAAGTAGGTCTAAACAGCATTTATTTAACCATATATAATAATCTAGTTTTGAGAAGAGTAAAAAAGCAAGGTACAGAATTTGTTACTCTCTTATTCTTCAATCTTTAAAGGATGGCACAACTAAAATAATGGTACAAAATATCAATTACAACTACTTTTTTAATGATACTTTTAAAACAAATGCTTTAAAATCTAATTTTTAAAAATATTTGTTAATGACACAAATCTTTTAGGGCAAAAGGAACCACAATATTAGTTACTTAAGCCAAAGCCTAAGTGAAAATGAAGAAATTTTACTGACCGTTACAGACTTCAGAGTCATTCCATGGTAGGTGCCCATTGTATCAATTTTGAAGCCCTCCGTTTCTGTAGGAAAAAAAGATTTCTAGTTAAATTTTCCCCACTTCAAAAACAGGATATGCTCTATTATAATTTGCATCTCAATTGGCCAATGAGTGGTAGCACAATATCAAGTGTATTTTTTACAAATTGGTTAAAATATCTGTGTAGATTAATATGCATATGCATATGCTTACATATATGCCTATATATGTATGCACATGTGCATATACATACAATTTGGTTTTTAAAATATTCTTTAATAAAGTTCTTAAAGGTTAAACAAATCACACCCTAATGTGCCTAGAATTTGAGCCGAGTTTGACTTTATATTAATTTTATACTTCTAATCATATGTTCTCATATTTGAGTTTCTTTAACCTCCTAAAGTTTAATCCTCATGACAAAAGATAATACTAATCCATGAAAAAAAAAAAAAAGAAAATTTTGAGAACCACTATGTTTTAAATGTTGGTATATTACATTCCAAAAATTTATGATAGTGATAGTATTCCAAAATCTAACTTTAACATAATTTCTCATTTATCTCATACTATCTATCTGGTCTCCATATTCTATACTGTAGCTATACACTTTTTTTTCAAATCTACTTTCCCATCAGTATGCCTTTCTTCCTATTTTATTCCCTATGTCTAAAATGTCTTCCCCTCAACTCACATCCTTTTCTCCATCTGTTAAGTTCCAACTTCACTATCATCCAAAAAGACACTGCTAAAATACTACCAGATCAAATGAGATAAGAGATATAAAGTGATCTGTGACCTTAAAGTGCTATAGAAATGCTATTATTATTACTGCCATCTAAATAAGGCCCTTAATGATTCTCTATCTAGAAGTGATCAATCATATCCTTCCTTGAAACTCCCATAGCATTTTGTAGAACATCTTCTTTTGTTGTATTCTATTCTCTATTATTATTCATTTGTTTATATGTTCTCTCCTCTGTTCTACCAGAGATAAGGGCAGAAATAATGTTTTATTTATCTTACCATAATAATTCACATTTATCTGGGTTTCTTTGAAATGTGATTAAATATATTAGCATTACTCAAGTTATCCTAAAAATAGGCAACATGTTAAAAATAAATTAGCCTTCAAAAACATTCAGATCAATTAGAAATGTTACTGAATCAAGAATATATGCAAAAAAGGGGCAGGAAGGTCACTCAAAGGATAGGGAGCCAAGAATAGAGACAGAAGGTCCTGGGTTCAAATCTGGTCTCAGATACTTCCTAGCTATGACCCTGAGCAAATCATTTAACCCCACTTGCCTAGTCCTTCCCACTCTTCTGCCTTAGAACCAAAAATTAGTATTGATTCTAAGATGGAAGGTATGGGTTTAAAAAAAAATACATAATATGTATACATATACATTTACATATATATATGTCAGGAAGGAAAAGAAGTAAACAGGGAGAAGAAATTAGGTAAGGGGTGCAGATACTCGCATTGAGCCCTAAGGACGAGGACTAATATCCAAAATATATATAAAAAGCTAAATCAAAAACAATAAACTTTATTTTGCAATATATATGCTAAAAAGGATGTGAGAAAAGATGCAAACTATCAAAACTCACATGGAAAAGTGTTCCAAATCACTTAAACAATGAAAATTAAAACAACTCTAAGGTTACAACCTCACAGCCATTGGTTTGGCAGATATGAGAAAAAGGAAGCTAATAGTGTTGGAGAATATGGGGGAAGCCAAGAGAGCTGTGATAATGCATGTTGAAGTGGGAAGTAGTCTGATATATTCTGCAAATGTGATATTGGAAATTTGGGGTTCCTTGAACTAATTTTGAGGTCCCTGATCTAAACTTCCTGTGGACATTTAGGGCTCTTTCAAAACTACATTTCCCAAGAGCAAACTGGCTTCCTCTCTTGCATAAACACGTGGGCAGGAAGTATAATCACTTAGAGAAAAGTATAAAGACTAAGGACTGGATTGGTACTTCCTCTTTTGTGATTGTGGAGCAGAAGAAAGGATGGGAGGAGCAAGTAATGGAGGGTCCCTTTAAACAGGCACATGGCTTCATTTATAAATGGCTTTCAATAAATCCCTTAAAATCATGATATTTTTAAATCTATCCTTTTATATTTTTATTTCTTACACAATGAAATTTTGAACTATATGAAAAAAATCACTTGAATGTACTCTGACCCACTAAACACCTGAATGTACCATTACCATTTATGTTCCGTAAAAGAGATCAAATGTAGGAGGATCCATAGATATAAAAATTCATAGCACATTTTGTTGAAGAAAAAAAAATGCTGATGGGTAAAAAATGAGGATGAATAAAAGACTAAAAATATATACAAAAGAGGCCATGGACAAGTAAGATAATGAGATTAAATCTACCTTGCCCATTTTCAAATCTAATCACCAAAAGAGTAATTAATTCCACTCAACTCACAAGTTGGGAGGTCTGTGACCCATGTGTCCTAGAGTGACAAATCAGAATTTACTAACTGCCTCCCAGGCAGTCAGTCCTAAGAAAAGTATCTGTTGTTGATTGGACACATAAACTAGGAGGAAGGGACAGGAAGTGACACATAAGAAGCTCCTTTAAAAGAGAGTTCAGTGAGTTCAACTTCTCTCTTCTAGTTCATGTCTTGGATCTGAAGGAGCTCTTTTTGTTCTGGACCTGGGACCCTAAGACCTTGGTGAGACTATTCTTAAATCTTTCCCTTAGAACTACATGTGGTGAGTATAAAGACTAAATTCTGTGATTGAAGCTCCTGTTTCATTCATATCCAGCCCTCCAGTGCCATCCAGCCTTGGGCTCAAGGCTGAGCCCCCTTCAACTGAGAGCTAATTAGATCTGACTGGGTTGAACAAGGGGGGCTGGGAGCAAATTACTTAGCGTGTTAGATCACTTATCCTGTCCTGTCGTGTTGTGTCGTATCCTATCGTATTATCCTATCCTATCCTACCCTATCCTCTTTCTGATTTTCTCTTCCTCTCCTCATTTGTAAATAAAATTCCATAAAGGTCATTTTGACTTGAGGTTATTCTTTAATTGAGCTTATTCTTTAATTCCCTGGCAACCAAACCTTTTAATATCCACCTAACCAAAAGCCCTTTTTACCCCTTACACAAGAAGACATTGTTTCAAGTGGTAAATTTATTTTTTTTAAAGATAAGATTATACAAGATACAGTCCATTATTTTATATATATATTTGTTCAATGTATATAGAAATGTCCTGTTTTTTCAAAATCATAACAGAAAAAAATCTACCACCCCCCTCAAAAGGGGAACATTTGTCTGTTGTCAATCTTAACCTTCTCCACTAGTCTAACATCAAGTATCCAAGCCAATAATCTCTATATCCCAACATAAAGAACCTAAAGTGTTCTATCCAGCAGCAAAAAGAGAGTGAATAATGGAAAATTATCCAAAAGGAGGGCAAAAAAAAAAAAAAATAGAAAAGAAAAATATCAAATGGGAAAATTACAATAAATGTCTAGAACAGAACAGATAAATCAACAGAAAGGATCCTAAGACCAGAAAGAAAAATGCTCAAAAGCCCCAAAGGAATACAGAGTTTTCACATGAAGTTAACTGAAACAATGCCCAATGAAAAACAAATCTCATGGCCTTCCCAAAAGCATGTGGGGTGGGATTAATATTGTAATACCCCCAGACCCTATAGACATTAGGCTAGTTTTTCCTTTAAAAGTATTAAAACCATCCCTGAGACTTGACTGACTCAGGAAACAAAAGGTTCAGACTATTAATAATAACTAACATTTATATGGCATTTACTGTGTACCAGTCACTGTGCTAAGCACTTTACAATTACTCTTTCATCTGATCTTCAAAAACAGTGCTAGAAGGTAGATGGTACTAAAGGTAGATGGTACTATTATCCTCATTTTACAAATGAGAACGCTGAGGCAAATGGAGGTTAAATGACTTGTCCAGGGTAACACAGTTAGGAAGAATCTGAGGCCAGTTTTGGACTCCCTTTTTCCTGACTCTAGGCCAGGCACTATAGCTACTCTACTATCTAGCTGCCCTTGTCAACCTTAAGTACAAAATAGCCTAAAGGCACAAGGCAGAGGAAGATGAGATTAACTGAGCTGAATCAACTAAGATATCATTGATAGATATCCTTTGTTAAATACATGCTTTTTCCTCTGGCTACTTTCATTAACTTCTGAATGACTACCAGAGTACTGGTTTGAGTCAGGTCCAGTCTAGAATTACCTAATAACATTAGAAACTTAAGAATAGTTAAATGGAGAAATAAAATCCCCCCCAAAATGAAATTAGGAATAATAGATCAGAAATTTTATTCAGAATGCAAAATTTTAAAATTCAATTAGGACATAAAAAAATTGAATCCTAGAGAGAAAATCACTTTACAGAGAGTGACTGCTTTGAAAAATTAAAATACTAAAGCTCCAGATGCTTCCTAGCTATGCGACCCTGGGAGAGTCACCTAACCCCCATTACCTCACACTCATCTCTTCTGCCTTGCAACCAATACACTAATTCCAAGATGGAAGGTAAGGGTTTAAAAAAAAACAAACCACTGAAAAGAAAAATTTGGCATAATAGAAGGAAAAAGAAACATTAAAAGAATATAATTTCTTAAGCCAAAGCAACCAAGCTTAATGACAAGATGCTCTGGGATAATTTAAGTACTATAGAGTTCCTAAAAGAATACAACAAATATCAACAATAAGGACCTTATATCCAAGTTATGAAGTTAACTAAAAAAATATAAGATTAAGAATCATTTCACAGGGGCTAAGTGGTCAAATGATACGAACAAGAAAAGGACAGCCAACTCTTACTAAGAACATGAAATATTCATCCAAATAGAAAGAATTCTGGAGTCTTTTACTCAAGTCCAGCAAGTAAAGTGGCAGAGCCAGAATTCAATCCAAAAAAAAAGGTGGTTGTTTCATAAGAAAAAGTTCTAAACAAGTAATGAATAATAGCCTCTGAGATGCATTGGAACCTGAAGAATGCTATACTGAAAGGAAGGCTTCCAACACAAGAGGTAGCTTCTCCTTTACTGAAGTTTTGGGGAGAAATCTATAGCTCTAAATAGACTATGTTCTGCACTGATGGAGGGAAAATCCATAATGATGTGATGAAATAGATTCTATGAAATATACAAAGAAAAGACACTTATATGATGCTCTAGTACAGTGTTGGAAAAGTATTGGCATGCATGCTGGGCTGGCACCCAGGGAGATGTTCTGTTCCCCCTCTACTCAGCCCCTGGGGACATTTTTTGCATGCCCAACCCCTCTGCCAGCCACCCAAAGCAAGTACTTCCTCCCTCCATCCTCTGGGATAATGGGGGGGTGGGGGAAGCGGCTTACAGACAGCTTGAAGTTTGGGCATGTGAATTTAAAAACCTTCTCCAATACTTCTCTAGTATCCATCAGAATTTTGCTGTATTACGTTTTTCAACTGAGATGATTGCTAAACTCAAGTGTTTTCGCTCACAAACTAAACTGAAATTAGTTCCCAGAATATACTTTTAATTAAATTTTCACCTAAAAATTATTTTTGCCATACGCATAACAGTCAAAATGTATTGATGAAGCTTAGGTGTTAGTCCAACTTCTACTGACAATTTGGTTAAGTGACAGAATTGGACTAGATGGCCTGTGAGGTCTCATCTAGCTCTAGATCTATTATCCAATGAAAACCCAAGATTTAGAGGTAGAAATAACCTTAGAGAAGTCAAAACCTTCAAGAAACTGAAGTCCAAAGAAGTTAACTCTTTTCACAGGGTCACATAGGTTCTTTATATATTCAAACACAGACCAAAAAGAGGTAGTATAGTGTAATAGAAAAAGTTTCTAGGCTCAGAGTCATGAAAACTTAGGTTCAAATGCCGCCAATAGCATTTACTGGCTGTGTGACCAAGGGAAATCGTTATGGGCTTCAAATAACTCTCCAGAAATTAACTCAGGACCTAGATAAGTTGTTATTTGTCATGAGTGGCATAAATTACTACCAGTGTGAGGTTATTCCTCACACTAACAAAAATCACACATACTTCACATAGAAGGCAGCTGGGTGATGTAGTACAAAGAGTTCTAAGCCTGTAGTCAGTAAGTTCAGCTTCAGACACTTTGGCTGTGTGACCCTAAAAAAAGTCACTTAACTTCTGTCTTCCTCAGTTTCCTCAACTGTAAAATGGAGTAATAATAATAGCACCTATTCAGGGGATTGTTTTAACATTAAACAAGATGATATTTTTAAAGCACATAGCAAAGTGCCAGGAAAATAGCCCCGTATATGCTAGTTATTATTACTATTATTATTATCAGGTGTGCCAGTACTTAAGATTTTTTTTTTTTAAAGTAAAAGAACAGAGCTTCAAACCCAGATCCTCTTATGCCAAGTATTCTATCCCCTATGACACATTAATCTCTCTAGGCTTTAGTTTCCTCATCTATAAAATGGGAGGAAGAAGATAAATGACTTATCTCTCTAAGGTTCCTCCCTGCTTTAACATTCTTTGGTTCAATTACATAGAATAAATGAATTAAGTACAAAATGTCTCTTCTCAGAGGAAAAGAATCGGTTTTCTTTTTCAAAGATAATACATATCATTAATTATTTTCAGCACTTGATTTATGCCTCAGATAAAGCAAACTAAATCTAAATTAAATAAATCAACCAAATTATCATATAGCCATATCCCTGATAAAGAGATTTTTTATTTTTGCTAATGGGGAGGCAGTGTCTTAAGATAAAGAACAACAACAACAACAAAAAACCCTTGGTTAAGATTGTTTCTATGGTTTTTTTGCCTGTGTAATCTTGGGCAAATTACTTTCTCCTCTATGGTTTTCAATTTCTGCATCTATAAAACTGGGACGGTTGGGGGGAGAGGGGGGAGAGGGACACTTCTAAATCTAAAAATTACAACTCTTTGGTAAAAAAAACTAATCATACATTAATTATTGTTGCTTTAAATGACCATTTATTATGGCAACATTAAAAGGACTTCATCTGGTGAGAATCATAAAAGCAATAGTTTTTTTTAAAAACTGTCTCTACCTCTACTTCTTAGAAATTGCTCATTTCTAATGCTCAAATTCTAAGAAAATGCAGAGGTACTGGATATTCCAAGTCTTCCATGGCAATAGGAATGCTTCTTTATTTCAATCAATTGCTCTATATTCTTAAAATATTTTATTTTATAACTGTGAATTATATAGGTTTACACTTGGGAGGACCCTAATCTAAGAAATTATCTAGTCTAATCATTTGTTTTACTCTAGAGCAGTGATGGGCAAACTTTTTAAAGAGGGGGGCCAAAGGAAAGGAAATGCTCATCTGTCAGTCTGTTTCTAAGGCAACTCCTTCAAAGTTTCATTGTATTGTATCCTACTCATTGTATTCCTCAGATTAGGAATTATGTCCTGTGGCTGGATATAACATTTCACGGGGCAGCATCTGGCCCGTGGGCCGTAGTTTGCCCATCACTGCTCTAGAGGAACTGAGGGCCAAAAAGGTCACACACACACACACACACACACACACACACACACACACACAGAGTAAGCAGATCGGAACCCACATCATCAGATTCCAAATTTCACTTTACAATCAACTTTTCAGTAAAATAGTGATAATGTACATTGAAGGATATTACCAATCAACCAAAATGTATGCACCAATAACATGGAAAGGCAATAATTAGATACTGACCTTCTTTTCCTTTGAATCTTTCCTGATCATATCTGTTATAGGCAGCTGGAATCGGTGGTTTATTCCGTAATGTGGGATCCTGGAAAGAAAAGCACAATTAGCCATATATTTAAAAATAAGTAACATCCCATAGCAAAAAGAACTATTGAATTCTCTATTAAAATTTAACTAACTGAGGTTTCTCCACTACAAATGTGATCAAAACAGAGAAAATCCACAAACTGAGTTAAAGAGAAGAGTATTCTCAAAACTGCTGAAAATTACTAACCATTCAGGAGAATACCAAATACCCAACAATATTGAAAAAGACAACTACTACAAACATATCAATTGTCTCTTGATTGAGTAAAGCAAAATCAGACACTAATTTTTAAACTAATTTAATTGGTTGCCTTTCTTTGTATCCCAAGCATTTAGCATAATGCCTAGCACATAGTAGGTTCTTAATAAATGCTAGATGACAGATCAGCCAGAAAAGAAAAGAAGTTAATAATGCCTTAAATGTTTTTCAAAGAAATGGGAGGGGGGGAGAGATATTCAAAGAATCATCATATTATGAATAATATTAACATTCTCCCTCCACTTTCAAATAAATTCAGTTTTCCTATACTCATTCAAGTATTCCCTCCCCAATGATTTCATTAGTAAATGAATTACATTACTCATTATTTAACTGGAATAGCAAAAATTTTTAGTAATTTGCATTATGAAACTCTAATAAAGTATTTCTTGCTCAAAATCACCCATGTACTCAAAAATATAATTAAACGAGCAATTTTAACCTGGATAGGGAGAATAAATTGCCATGTTAAGAGTACAAAATTCTTTTAATACATAATTTTTGAAAGAATAATTTCACTTCAATTATAATTTTTTTAAGTATATTTGAAAAATACTTCAAAGGTTGGTTCCTTCTGTGGTCAACCCTATAACATTGGTTACCAATATATCCAATTGAAGTACTGAAAAGGCGCTTCTTGTTCCTGACCTGGACCTGGGACCTTAAGATCTTGGTGAGACTGCTCTTAAATCTTTTCTTTGGAATTCCACGTGGTAGGTGTAAAGATATGAATCTTTACTCTGTGACTCTGTGACTGAAGCTTTTGCTTCATATGCCTCCAGGGCCTTCCAGCCTTGGCCCTGGGCTCAAGGCTTATCCTTTTTCCAATTGAGGACTAGTTAACTGCTTGAGTTAAACCAGGGAACTAAGGGAATTATTTAGTTTATCAAGTTAATTATCTTACCTTCTCCATTCTCTAAATTTCTTACTTTCTCTCTTCTCATTTGTAAATAAACTGCCATAAAAGTCATTTTGACTTGAGGTTATTCTTTAATTGGGAACTGATAATTCTTCAATTCCCTGGCAACCTAACCTTTTAATATATTCAACCCAAAATCACCTTTTCCCCTTTATAGTACCTAGATATTTTGACCAAGCTGAATTATATATGTTACATTTGGAATTTTATACATTTAAATATATGTTGCTTTACTCAAATGTACTAGGCAACTTTATTTCCTAATGTCATTCAAACACTGGATAAAATGAAATATTTTCAGACAGCCTAGTCACTCCATACGCAAAAAATTTAATCATCAGTAAACATTAACATTCCAAATCATTCTAATGCCTAGAAAGATATGTAGATTTGGGGCCTAGATCATAAAACTGACATGTTCCAAGTTATGACTTTTGGTTCCTAAACATAATTATAGAGGAAAAATTAAATAATTCCTAGAAAATATCAACCAACTGATAAGGCTACTAAGAACCAATAATAGTAAAGGAACAGATTTTTCCAAATATCAAAAAAAAATTATTTTAGCTTTATATTTAGCTTTAAATGAACTCTAATAAGAGTTCAAAAGAAATAGTATTGGGCCAACTGGGTGGCTGATTGAGAGCCAGTCCGAAAGACGGGAGGTCCTGGGTTCAAATCTGGCCTCAGACACTTCCCAGCTGTGTGACCCTGAGCAAATCACTTAACCCCCATTACCTAGCCCTTATCACTCTTCTGCCTTAGAATCAATACCAGTATAAAATAAATAAAATATTTTTAAAAAATAGTATCTCATTACTAAGTAATGTAAAGTACCCATTACTATAATTACTAAATATGATAAACAATCCAATTTTCAGTATATTTTAAGATAATCACGAATATAATTAAGACAAAAATGAATTAAAACCAAAGCAATTGATAATGATGACTAACCATTTAAATTAATTAAATTGATACTACTAGTCAAAAAGCACAGAAAGGTTCTTACCACAGGTGCTGTATTTGGTGCAGGCCTCTGCTCCGGGGCACGCCCTTCCTCCCTGGCTTTTACAGACTGAAGAATCGCAAAAATATTCTTGGCAAAATTCTAGAATGTAAATAAACTTTTATTAATCTCACTAAAATACATTTAAAAGATTTTTTAAAACTATACTTTGTAACATTATCTTCAAACTTAAAATCAGGTCTTTAGAATGTCATCACCACAGTGTTGTCGAACTGAGGGGCAATAAATAAATTATAACATCTGAATTCAGGAAGTGATATTTTCAATGCATGAAAGTCATTACATGCCCCAAACAAACATGTTTAAAGACCCAAGGTTACTTTTTAAAGCAAAAAAACCATAAAATGGTATTAAATTTTATATCCAACCATGAATTAGCTGATTTTGTCATTCACATATGCTGCAGTCTCCAACAATATGGTTAATGTGGAAAGTATTTTGCCTGACTTCATATGTATGATGGGTATTTCTTGTCTCCTCATTGGACAGGAGAAATGTGGAGGAAAAGTGAATTGGGCACAATTTTTAAAAAATTAACAATAGCCACAAGTGATTCCTCAAATTTTAATTCTCCAAAACGAAAATGGCTTTCTTTGGACATCATGAAGAGCTTCCACTTACAGAGGGTGTGAGTCCCTAGAACCAGTGACCAAAAGAGATTGGTCATCTCGTTTCCTAATCTTTTCTGGAGAGGCTAGTCTTACTGTCTTGCTCTTTTAGTCCTCTTCTACTTTTCTTAATGTTTTTCTTATTCTTGCTCAACCATCTGCTGCTCTCAATAAGGCACTTGCTTCCAACTGGTAATTTCAGTGTGACCATGACACCTCTTAGTGATTTTCACCTGAATCTGAGGAGGAAACTGCAGCTAACTCCCAATTTTGAGGAAGGTAATATCGTATAGGCAGCTAAACAGCTCAGTGTATATAGAGTGCTGGGCCTGGAGTCAAGAAGTCCTGAATTCAAATGTGAACTTAGGTAGTTACTAGCTGTGTAACCCTGGGCAAGGCATTTAACTTCTGTCTTAATCCACTGAAGAAGGAAATGGCAAACTACTCCAGTATTTTGGGCAGGTAGGTGGCACAGTGGATAGTTTCTGGCTTGAAGTCAGAAAAACTTATCTTTCTCAGTTCAAATCTGGACTCAGACACTAACTAGCTGTGTGACCCTAAGCAAGTCACTTAACCCTGTTTGCCTCCATTTCATCATCTATAAAATGAGCTAGAGAAGGAGCACACCACTGCAGTATCTTTACCAAGAAAACTCAAAAAAGGATCTTGAAGAGATCTGGTACCCTCCTTCTTGTTCACTCTGAAAATGACTGAGTAATGTTCTTGCTTGATACAAAGTGTTCTTGCTTGATACAAAGCAGCTGAGCAAGCTTGAGTGTTTCTCAGTGAGGTGGTACTAAGCACTGAAGTTGAAGAAACCAGGTGAGCCTGCACAGTGTTTAAATTTAGAAAGTCAAGGGAATGCAGGTCAGCTGGCCTGGGCCCCAGGCCCTGATGAAGTTCCAAAGTAAAACACCATATTGATATTCAGGATGCTTGTTACACAGCTGGAAGGGTAAAATGGATGGACTGAGCCCCTCACCAAAATGGGGGGGGAAAGGATTTGGCTAGAGACTAAGGACGTACCAAAAATGGGGAAGAAATTTCACTGACCTGGCCCTCTCCCCAAAATAGAAGTTGTAATACAATTTCACCAACTGGAGAAGGGGACCCTTATAGGACAGTCATCTTTTATGCTGTGAAGAAACAAGTCCATATGGATGTTCTATGGTGAGGGAGCCTCAGCAAGTGACAGAAATTCCAGGGTGAGACTGAAAAGTAAGTGATGGTACTTAGGTCTAGAGTGGCAGAAGCAGAGCTAGATGGGGAGTTCAAGATAACCAGTCTGAGCCCCTTGCAAAAAACAGAGGGATTAAAACAACATTGGGAGAAAGGGTAGCAGTTTGGGAGAAGGGTTTTCCAGAGTGAGAAGTCTAAAGATCCATGCATGTTCCAGGATGATATAGTGGCTAAGGGAAGTTCTAGTGTGAGATTGCAGCAGAAGCATGATTCTAATATCCAGAAAGTTAGATTCAATACTGTGAGGGGAAAGGAAGTTTGGCTCCAAAATGGAGGCCCTGGGGCAGCTGGGTAGCTCAGTGGATTGAGAACCAGGCCTAGAGACGGGAGGTCCTAGGTTCAAATCTGGCCTCAGACACTTCCCAGCTGTGTGTGACCCTAGGCATGTCACTTAACCCCCATTGCCTAGCCCTTACCACTCTTCTGCCTAGGAGCCAATACACAGTATTGACTCCAAGATGGAAGGTAAGGGTTTAAAAAAAAAAAATGGAGGCCCTGTGAAAGACTCATCAACAGGAAAAGGGGATATTTGGCTGAAGTTACCTTGTAAAGCAATAGAAATGTTGCAGAATAAAGGGGCCCACAAATAAGGGAAGTTCCTAGGTGAGACTCAGCTGAGGCATAATATTTGTCTAGATCAGAAGCACATCCTTGGGGGAAATGAAGGTTGGTTAGCTTCTGCCTCACACTGAAATGAAAACCTCTGGACAAACTTAACAAGGGGATAAATGAGCCAAGCAAATGACACAGTTATACCAGAGTGAACAAGAAGGAGGGTACCAGAGGCAACTGAAAAATCCAGTGTGAGAATGTAGCTGTGGCATAGTGTTGGAAGTCTGGAAAGTCAGAAACATAACTAAGGGAAGATTGGTTAGTTGGGGCACCTTGCCAAAATGGAGTTCTTGGACAGACAATTAGGAAGAAAATGTCTGGGAGTCCTCATATTGGCTGATCTTTTCTTTAGGAAATTTATGGAGCCAGGGAGTGAAGTCATTAAGTTATGAGCCATATGTCTCCTCACAGGAGCTCTCAAATGATCCCTTGGATGACAACTTTACTCCACATTGCATTAAGCCCCTTCCTGGAGGTGAGAGGTCTAATACTGCACATTTTCCAACTTTCTCAATTTCAGAATAATGATGAATCCCAAATAAAGTATTCAAGTTGTATAGAGACTTAAAAGAGTCTACTAAGTATAGATATATTTTAAATTTCTGTATAAACTTAATAAATTCAGGATTACTCTATGAGCATATATTCTCAGTATATGTAGCCTTATATTTTTTCCTTTAGTAAATCACAATTTCAAATAAATTAACTGAAAAAAACTGAATAGTAAATAAACATTTATTAGGCCCCTACTATGTGCCAAGCAATATGCTAAGTGTTGAGAATATGAATACCAAAAAGACAGCCTCTGCCCTCAAGGAACTCACAGTCTGACTGAAGAAAATACATGAAAGTCAGGGTATGCTATAATGGAATTCAGTTGAAAAGAGAGTAGCCAGAGGAAAATAAAGAAATGGCTAACATGGAAGCCCTAATTAAAGGGGGGGGGGGGGGTATGAGGAGTTCTTTGTTCTGCTTTCCAATCAAAGCTGCAATGAGTACTAATGAGATATATCAAGGGGTGATGTATGTAATATTGCAGGATAATAAGTTTCTTGTTAACGAGGTTCCTGATCATGATAAAAGTATAACCTAAAGGAGTATAGCTGGTGGGAAATAAAGGAATGGCTAGCCTTGAGCTCTTTTTAAATGGAGGCTTTTATGAATAAGACTATTTCTTTCATCTTATATCTGCAAAAATCTGGGAATAGCACTGTCACTTCCTGCTATCTCCTCTCCCTTGGCCCCTCTCTGACCACCTCTAAGACATCCAAAAGCTTTGAGGTGTCAAAGACTTTTGATAAATGAGCTTTTGCCTTATCCTAGTAGGAACCAGGCTTTCATGTCAAGTTGTCTTCCTCACAAACCATTAGTAGGTTATGTTCACTGGAATCTGGGACTATCTATCTGTGTCCCCTGTGCAAAGCAGTTTCTTATGGAACAAAGTCCTTAATAAATATGCTATCCACTATCTATCTTGTTGTAGAGAAGGAAAATAGCCCTAACCAGAGCCTGGAAGCTATCACTTATCAGGTCATTTTCTCTCCTTTCTGAGTTAAGTAGGCAGTTCAGTCGTTATAATTTTCCTCCTTTTTTCCTTATGTCTTGTGAATTCCATATGTTATCAAGTATTTGCTCTAGAATCCAAGGACATATTTGAAGCCTTTTTCTGATACTCGAGTGACTAATAACAACTATTATTTATCTGTAAACTGAGGTCTTTACATTGGAAGCCTCTGAAATCCATTTCAATTTTCTATGATCCTATGAATGATTAGAAGAGATCTTAAACATAAGTACCAAGTTGTCTTTTTTCTATCAAAACCAATCCTACCCCTGAACTTCCACATCACTGACCAAAACACTACAATCTTTCATTACACAGGATTGAAACCTTTTTTTATAATCTTTAATTCTGTATTCTTTCTCACCCCAATTATCCTATAAGTTACCAAATCTTATCACTGATCTTTCCCTTTGACATATCTCAGATACTTCCTTTCCACTTCTCACACTACCACCACCCTAGTTTAAGCCCTCATTACTTCTAACCTCAAAATAGCTTTGACTCAGTTTGTCTCAAATATATTCCAAATCCAACTTTTCAAATTGTGACACAAATATGATCATATCAACTCTTTCTCATTAAATTTCAGATCTTTATTTCCTTTAGGATCAAATACACTCCTCTGTGGCATTTAAATCTATTTAAAACCTGGCTTCTTTCTACCTTTCCAATGTTTATACATGTCATTCCCCTCAGTCAATATAATCTAGCAATACTTACCCAACTTACTGTCCCATATACAATACTCTCTCTCTATCATATCTGTGCTTCTAAAGTGATCATCCCCATGCCTGAAATGTACTTCCTCCTAATCTCCACCTCTTGGAATCCTTGGTTTTTATGCAAGACTCAGCTTACTCACTACCTTTTACTTAAAGCCTTTCTTGATTCCTCCAGAAGCTAATATACTCCCTCTAACAGCTACTTTGTATTCATTTTGCATATTCAATTTCTATGTAATAGATACTCTCTCTATATATACTCTAGATCAGTGGTTCCCAAACTTTTTTGGCCTATCGCCCCCTTTCCAGAAAAAATATTACCTAGCCCCCTAGAAAATTTTTTTTTTAATTTTAATAGCAATTAATAGGAAAGATAAATGCATCTGTGGCCATCACTGCCCCTCTGGATCAATGCAGCACCCACCAGGGGGTGGTAGTGCCCACTTTGGGAATCACTGATCTATAGAACATATCTACTCCATGAAAGAGAAAGAGATTATATAATGGCAGCATGGTACAGTAGGGAGAGAGGGCCAATCTTCAATCCAAGAAGACCTAATTTCACCTCCTGTCTCTGATACATAATATCTGTGTGATGGTAGGGACTTTAACCTCTAAATGACTTGGGCTAAGATTATAAAAACAGTAGGAAAAGTTCTGATTCCTATGGAATTTCCTCACCTTGGCATTCTCCATATCAATGAAATAATAGTTGTTAAGTCCCAGTCTTGACCGTCATTCAAACAAAATGCAAAATGCTAATGGGTAGAGTTGGTTGTACTCTATCTATGTATAGTCCTTCTATCACCAGTGATTATCCCAGGGTTTTATACATAGTATGTGTTTAATAAATGACAATGAAAATAAACACAGTTGCATAAAAGCTTAGGAACTGGAAGAAACCTCAAGGGATCATCTAGTGTAAAAGTAATTTCCCACTCTACACCATCCACTGTGCCAGTCTTTCTCCTCAATAGGCCCCAAGAAAACCAAAATCTCAAATCTCTACCCAATAATCACTAGTAAGATAAATCCAAGCATGTCACTTATCCTCTCTAAACCTGTTTCCCCACAGACCTGCTGTGAAGATCAAATGAGATCACCGAAGTAAATTGCTTTACCAACTTGAAAGATGAGGACATGGTAGTGGGATTCCCTACCCTTACTTTCTTTAAATCTTTAATTATCTTTGGTTCTCTAAAATGTTCCTTCAGCTAATTCAATAGTTAAAACTTACCTGCTTTAAAGCTGACACTGAAGAGCACTTAAAACATTTTAAATCGCTGAACACTATGAAAACCCACATGAAGACAGGATCAGAGGCATAAAATAACTGCTACTTTTGTTTTGGTTTATGGGCTTTTGTCATGTTACTCTACCAAACTGTTCATTATTAGAAACTATAGGAGCATATTTAAAATTAACAAGAATTCTACTACAATTTGAATAGGTTTCTTCAAACTCAATTGGTATGTACACTTGGAAGTGAAATTATTTCCTGACAATTCCAAGAACAAAACAGTAGACTAAAAACTGAGCGCTCTAATCTGTTAAAATCTCAACTCAAATCCCCTAAATGTAAGAATCCCTTCTTCTTGAAAGCAGGAGAGTAAGTTCAGTACAAAAACTTTGGTGAGATAGCATAAGTTTGTTTAAATCACTTGTAGTTGTAGTTCTATTTCTTCTTTCCCTACCACAAAGAAGCTAGAATACTTAGCTCCTAAAAAGCAACTGTTAAAATGGAGGTCAATTATTCTTAAATCAAAGTTTCTGAAATAACAAATTAGATTCAAAAGAATTTTTAAGTACAACACAATGAACGCAATGAGAAACTGAGACCTACAGGTTCTGACTTCCATAACTTGTAACTCCTTGCAAGTGAATGTATATTATGAAATTATTTTACTTGTGGACCATACTTATTTTCAGTTGAATATTTAGTTTATTTTTGGTTAAATATGTAGTATATTGCAAATTACATATTAATTTCTATATAGCAAGAATTTTTACTGTTTGATAAGAGTGCTTATTTTTTTACTGTAAAAGATTTTTCCATTCTGTGTTTTTTAAAAATGTACATAAATTTTCTCAATAAAATGGTCCTTAAATTAAAAAAAAATATGTGTGTGTATGTATGTATGTATATAAAAGTCTGTATCACAGAATTTTCACTATATTGCAGGATTTAGCGGATGAATAGCACACTGTACACAATGGAAATGCAATACAGAACACTATTGGCTGATGGAATAAAAGGCAACCAACCACAGCTCTGTGTACTGTATCTTGGGCACTGATTGGCTCAGTAACTGTAACATGAGTCTGTTTTTTGTAAGCAAAACCAGAAAAACATACACAATGACTCTTACTAGAATATAATTGGAAAAAAACAATTAAGACCCAAAATCAAAACCCAAAAATTGAATGCTGAAAAATTATACTGATCAACTAAGACTAAACTGCTTTCCACAGGAGAGGGAGAAGTGGAGGGATATATTGGAAAATATGGGTAATAAAAAAGATATCAATAAAATTATTTAAGAATACATACTTCAGAAATCTGGATTTGTTGATATCAGTATTTCCCCTACAAATATAGTCAACAATCCGCAAACAGATGAAAGTTCTATCATTGCTACCTCTAAAGAATTCATCCTAGAGTCAACCTGTGATCAACCTCTCCTAACTTAGCAAGATTTAGTCCTCAGGTAAGGACCAGTATCTGGCATTTATACATTATCTTTAAATGAATAACAATTCAAGATTTATACTACAGTAATGAGGTGTTTCAATCAGGGTGAATTAGAGAAAATAAAAGCATAATTACAAGACAGGTAGATGGCACAGTGGATAGAGGACCAGGCCTAATGTTCAAAGGACCCATTTTCAAATCAGATCTCACATACTTCCTTTATGATCCTAGGCAAGTCACTTAACTCTGATTGCTTAGCCCTTGTCATTCTTCAGTATTAGAATTACTACTAAGCCAGAAGGCAGAGGTTATTTTTTTTAAAGCATATTTACATGCTAAACTGTTGAACTCTTTTTTTAATTGCCATTTTCACAAAACTGTGACTCAAGGTAAGAAAGGGACCACAAAGTACACTTTGTCAAAATTTATTTTGTTCATATCTTGGCACTGTCTAGCTTTCACCTTCAAAACCATGCCCTACCACTGTCTCATCCTAGAACTTCTCCCACTGCCTGGGTCCTGCTCACCCTAAATCATCCAACCACTCTTGCAGCTTTCTTGGAATATCTTTCTAAAAGGCCTACCCCTTTCTCCTGTGCTTCTGCTGGAGTTTACACTTTGTGGAAGGCCCGAAGTTAAGACTTCATTCCCACCTCGGACCTCTTCTCAGCTTCCAAACTTCACAACTATCCCCTCTTCATATCTTAGTCCAGCCCTCTTTCAGTTCTCTTATATGTATTATCTTCTATCATAATAATGTAAGCTCCTTGAGGGACTATCATTTTTTTGAGCTTGTATCTGTATCCCTATCATTCAATAAAGTGCCAAGTACATAAGCACTTAATAATTGCTTCTTTCTCTCATTCCACCCCTTCTTCCTCATACCTGAAAGCTCGACTACCAAAAATCTCCAAAAGGGTCATCTAGCTTTTACTAGCAAAAGGGAACCTAACTCTATTGTAAGGCAACCTTTTCTGTTTTTGAAAAGCTCTAATTGTCAAGCGTTTTCCTCACCTTCAATCAAGCCTAAACCTGCTGTTCCATCAACTTCTGCATATTGTCTCTAGTTTTGAATAACTGGATGATGTATTTCAAGGAAATTTTTTTGGCAAACATGAGAATAGGTACATTTTAAATGTAAAGAGTTACATGAGTATATGATTTTTCACAAATGCCATTTATCACAAGCACAAATTTAAAAATACATTCCAAGATCTGACTAGGTCATATCTGTAACTGGATGTTAGAAAGAGAAGTCCCAGTTGTTGATTAACTGTGTATAAGCAGTGACAAATAAAGAGAAGTTAGTTCCTTTAGAACAACCTTGGAATGTTAAGTACACAGCTTGACTAAATCTTGATTCTGAATAAAGATAACAGAAACAATCATAGAGTCAGTTGCAAAAGGAATTTATTAAGTTATTTGCTTTCTAGGAATTTATGTCAATAACAGGATCCTCATTTTAAAATTCAGAGAAACAACTCTGCTTATCTTTGTGTCTCTTAAGAGTTACTGTCTGAGGGCATTAGTTATAAGATCCATAAAATGCTTGGACCTTGTAGTAGAGTTTATCTATATGTAGTAGAATTTATTCGCTAACATAATTTTGAGCATGTGGGTTTTGTATTAACTGTCAAAAGCCTATAAAAAACAACAGTGAATATCTACAAGATGTCTTTCATCACAGGCTAAATGTAATGAGACTACCCAAGAACAAAGTCAGTTTTCAACTATGGCCCAGAGATTTCTTTATTTCTTTCAAAAGTAATTAAAGGGTAACAATATAGCACAATGTTCAAATCAAGAATCAAAAAAAAGTCCAAGGGGGCAGCTGGGTAGCTCAGTGGATTGAGAGCCAAGCCTAGAGACAGGAGATCCTAGGTTCAAATCTGGCCTCAGACATTTCCCAGCTGTGTGACCCTAGGCAAGTCACTTGACCCCCATTGCCTACCCTTACCACTCTTCTGCCTTGGAGCCAATACGTATTGGCTCCAAGACAGAAGGTAAGGGTTTAAAAAAAAAAGAATCAAAAAGTCCAGCATTAGTGATTAGTGGACTTTTCACATATGTAGTATACTAAGGTAAGATGATAAAACTCCTCCTACAATGCATTTAACACTGTCTGGTCTCCATTGTTCTAATACCCCTGTTCTTAAAAATGGATTTGCTTTTTAACAATTTTATAAATCCAAGGGACATCCTTCCATTGTGAATATAAATAAATATTAATTAAGCTTGACAGGAAATCATGGACAAACACAAAATTGAGGCTTTTTCTCTTTAATATTAGAATTTTTATAAAGGTCTCCCTCTTCCTCCATTATAAGACATAGAATTTATTGTATCTCCTCAATGAACAATTAGAGAAAAAAGAAAACTGTCTTCTCTACTTACCTCTACAATTTATTATAATTCCATTATTTTGCCTTATATTGCTAAACTGCTGGGAAGATCTCTCCCTGTTTCTAAATTATGGTAAAACCTGTTTGGGTCAAGAAAAGTAGTTTTTTGAAGTGCCTTAGTCCCAAGAAATTACAGATTTCAGCATCCTAAATAGATGAAGAAAAGTCTTCAGAGTCTTTCTTTCAGTTGGTAATAAATGATCTCTACCACTGAATCACTCCTAAAATCCCTGAGTGTTGCTCTTTGCTGCCAACTCCCCCAATTCCCTTGCAGAATCCAACTAACCATATGGAGGAGCTGAGTCCTTCCTTCTAAATACACACTTTTCCTGTTAACTGATTTGACACACTAGGCTTGTGAACCATCAACATAGCTGGTAGAGGTCAAAATCAAGGAGCATACCTTAGGAGTCTTTCATTTAATATGACTATGACTATTTTTTATGAGCTTTATTTTTTATGGGCTACCCACAACCCCTATGGATATTAATTTCTCACCAAGTTTCTCTCCCTATCCCTATATTGAATAATCACTGGAAAAATAGGGAGAAATTACTTCCATCTCTACACACTTTCCTATCAAATTCTTAATCCTTATATTCCATCCTATTTCCTATCTCACTCTCCACTGAAATTTTTTCCAAACTTCCTCTTCTCACCTCAAGTTTCCCACAATTCGCTCTAGCCACAACACATTCTCTTGGACTTTATTTCTTATTTTACTCAGAAAACGGAGGTGAAACAATGTGACCTCTGTCTTTTCCTTTTCTCTTCATCTGAGAACTACCTCTGGATATCATACTTTTCACTCTCATCCTTTCCATCTGGCTCTGAAATGAGGTGGCCCTTCTCCTTGAAAAGGCATTGATCTTTGAATTCTTTGCTTCCCATTTTCTCCATAGGACTACAATCTGTTTTTAATTATTTTAATAATAAATTTACACATAAATTTTCTGAAGTCATATGATCCAAATTGTCTTTGTCTTCTTCCTTTCTTCTCTTCCTCCTCCCAAAACTAGCAAACAACTCAATCTGGATTATGCATGTTTTGTCATACAAAACATATTTCCTTATTATTCATTTTTACAAATGAATAATCTTATTAAAACCAAAAGCCCCAAACATATACCCAAATAAACATGTGATAAATCATATACCTTCATCTTCCTTCCTACTCTAACAGTTCTTTCTCTGGAGGTATATAGTATTGTTTTTCATAAATCTCTCAGAATTGTGCTAATAGTAGCTAAGTCTATCACATTTGATCATTTCACAATATTGCTGTTACTGTGTACAATGTTTTCCTGGTTCTACCTATTTCTCTCTGCATCAGTTCGTGTAGGTCTTTCTAGTTCTTTCAGAAATTATCCTGGTCATGAAGATGGTGAAACGTATAAACAACAGAATCAGAACAATTTATTCAATATCAATATTTTAAAGGCAACTCTGAATGACTTAAAGACTTCTGATTAATGCAAAGACCAACCTTATAGCACAAAAGTATTCTATCAATACCATACCACGATTTGTTCAGCCATTCCCCAATTGAGGTATATCCCTTTAGCTTCTAATTCTTTGCCACCACAAAAAAGAGCAGCTATATTTTTTGTACAACCAGGTCCTTTGCATGGGACTACAGTCTTTAACTATTTCCTATTTTTATCTAATTTTCAATCTTTCTCATTCAATTCATTCCTTCCTTACTGTCTTCAAATATGTCAAATTCACATTAATGCTTTTCATAGAGCTTTGAATTGGTCTAGCCATTCTGAAAAGCAATTTGGAACGATGCTCAAAAGATCAGGAGATTATGCAAACTCTTTGCCCAAGTATTCAAAGAGATCAAAGAAAGAAAAAAAGGGTGTTCCACAGGTACAAATACAATTATATAAAATCTTTCTATAGTGGTAAAGTACTAAAAACTATGAGAGAGACAACCAATTGACAATAGTTGAACAAATAAGGTACATGGAAGTAATGTGCTGTATGAAAAAAACAAAAGGAACAAATTTTTGAGAAACTCTGGAAAAACTTGAATTAACTAAGATTATAAACCAGTGATTCCCAAAGTGGGAGCTACTGCCCCCTGGTGGGTGCTGCAACAATCCAGGGGAAGCGGTAATGGCCACAGGTACATTTATCTTTCCTATTAATTGCTATTAGAATTTTTAAAAAATTAATTTCCAGGGGGCTAAATAATATTTTTTCTGGAAAGGGGGCAGCAGGCCAAAAAAGTCTGGGAACCACTGATATAAACAATAGAATCAGAACAATTTTTTCAATATCAATATTGTAAAGACAACTCTGAATGACTTAAAAGACTTCTGATTAATGCAAAGACCAACCAAAATTCCAAAGTACTAATAATGATGAATCACCCTACCTACCTCATGCCAAAGAGAAAAAGGATTCACTAGACAGAATAAGACATATACTTTGGACATTGTCAATGTGGGAATTTGTTTGCTAGACTATATATACACTCATTTCATTAAAAAAGTAAAATTCTGACAGTTAAAAACACAGAGGAGAAGTAAGAGGGATGGGGGAAAAAGAATGAGCATAGATTTTTAGACACAGCTAAGGTGAGAATTTTTTTTCCTCAGATAGGCACATTTACTGTAATTTACTGCATGATATCATATATATAAATAAATGGTAACAAAAAAATTTTAATCTCATTCTTACAAGCTATCATTCTATATTTCTTCTCACTTTCTCAGACAAAATTATAGAAAAAGCTATTTATACTTATTACCTGTACATTCTTTCCTCTCATTCATTTCCCAACCCTTTGAAATTGAGTTCCCACCTCATCATTAAATTGAAACTGCATTCTCTAAAATTACTGTCTCTTAATCGACAAACTTGACAATCTATTCTTACACCTCATCCTTATCAACCTAACTGATACATTTAATCTTAAGCACCAGAAGACACTACTCTCCCCTGATTTTCATATTATCTTAAGAGTCTCCTTTGATAATTCTTCACCCATTTCATTTCCCTTAACTGAGGGTGTTCCCCAGGGTTCTTTATTAGGCAGGTAGGTAGGACAGAAAATAGAGAGAGCATGGGGCCTGGAGTAAGACCTGAGTCCAAATCCTATCTCAGATACATTCGTGTGAATCTGGGCATGTTATTTAATTTCTGTCTACCTCACTTTTCTTCAGCTGTAAATTGGGTGGCAAGTACTTACCTAAAAGGATAAAAAGTATATACCTTTTACTCAACAGTACATGACACCTTTAAAAAAAAAAAAAAATCAACCCTGGGGCAGCTGGGTAGCTCAGTGGACTGAGAGTCAGGCCTAGAGTCAGGAGGTCTTAGGTTCAAATCTGGCCTTAGACACTTCCCAGCTGTGTGACCCTGGGCAAGTCACTTGACCCCCATTGCCTATCCTTACCACTCTTCCACCAGGGAGCCAATACGCAGAAGTTATGGGTTTAAAAAAAAAAAATCAACCCTATAATTGACCTTTAAAAAAATAAAAATCAACCCCATAATTGGCCATAAAAATGTCACACCCAAATGTAGAGAAGCATATATATTAAATGTGTACTTTTCAGACTATAATGCAATAAAAATTACACTCAAAGGGCAGCAGAAAGGCTAAAAATTAACTGAAAACTAAATAATCTAATCCTAAAGAATGGATGAATCAAAGAATGAAATCATGTAAAAAAAAAATCTGTACAAATTTTTTTTAGATTTAAATATTTTATTTTTTTAGAAAAATTTTCCATGGTTACATGATTCATGTTTTTACTTTCCCCTTCACCCCACCTTCACCTCCCCCTCATATCCAACATATATTTCCACTGGTTTTAACAAGCGTCATCAATCAAGACTTATTTACATATTTTTGATAGTTGCATTGGTGTGGTTGTTCCGAGACGACATCCCCAATCATGTCCGCATCAACCCATGTGTTCAAGCGATTATTAAAAAAAATCAACAATTTTATTTTAGCAAATGAGAATGAGGAGACAACATATCAAAATTTATGGGATAGATGTAGCCAAAGCAGTGCTTATACGGAAATGTATATCTCTTAATGCTCACATCGAAGACTTAGAGAAATAGCAGACCAATAAATTATGTATGTAACTTAAAATATGTAACTTAAAATAGCTAGTGAAAAAAGTTTTTATTATCCAATAAAGCATCAAGTTAGAAATCCTGAAAATCAAGTGAGAGATTAATAAAACTGAAAGAGAACTATAGAACTAACAAATAAGACAAGGAGTTAGTTTATGAAAAAATAAGTAAAATAGATAAACCACTGGTTAACTTGATTACAACAAATCCAAATTTCCAGCATCAAAAATAAAAAAGGTAAAATCACAACCAAAGAAGAAATTAAAGCAAGCATTTAAAGTTATTTTGCCAAACCATATGCCAATAAATCTGATCTTACTAAAATTGATGAATTGATTAATTTTATTGAAATTGGTAAATATTTACAAAAATATAAACCACACAGATTAAAAAAGTGGAAATAGAATACTTAAAAACAACTCCATCAAAGAAAAAGAAATTTAAAAAACCATCAAAGAACTCCCTAAGAAAAAGGCCCCGAAACCAGATTGTTTCACAAATAAATTCTACAAAATAATTAAAGAACTAACTTCAATACTATATAAACTAATTAGAAAAACAGGGGAAGAGGGAATCTGACCGAACTCTTTTTCTGAAACAAATATAGGATTAATGCCTAAACTAGGAATAGATAAAATGAAGAAAATTATAGCACAATCTCCCTAATGAACATTAATGTAAAAATTTTAAATAAAATACTAGTAAGGAGATTACAACATTTTGCTTAAAGAATAACATACCATAATCAGGTGTGTTTATATTAGGAATTCATGAATGGTTCAATATAAGGAAAACCATCAGCATAATCGCCCATGTCAATAACAAAACCAAGCGAAATCACATAATTATTTCAATAGATGCAGAAAAAGCAACACCCATTCCTTATAAAAAACATTAGAAAGAACTAGAATAAAGGAAACCTTATGTGGGAGGCCAATAAGAGAAACAGAGTCTCAAATAGATGAAAATCTGAGACTCCTCTCCTCTTTTGACCCCCTTTATTATCTACACTTTTTCTTATTGGAAAAACATTATAGCTTTTAGGAAAACTTTAAGTTCTTAGTAAACCAGCACTTAATGAGTCAATAGCCTTTTTTTCACTTAGCAGAGTAAAGCTGCAGCTGTGGGTATATCTCTCTAACTGCTCCAGGCATCCCAAGGTCACAGAGTGGCAAGCCCCGGCAAAATAACTTTTAGATAAAGTGAGGGTCATTTTTAACCTTGAGACTTTTTCTCATTTGGCATTATCTTCATAAGAAAATTATTTGTAAAACTATAACTTTATTGTGTTTTGATATGACATAATTTGTGTTTCTGCAAAAAAAAAAAAAAAAAAAGGTTGTTTTTTTTTGGGGGGGGGGAGTTCTTTTGTGTGAAATGAGTCTTGAAATATATATAATCAACTCCATGTTCCTGGAGGCAGAGCTGGAAGCATGAGCTAAAAGACTGTCTCCTGTGTCCCATTATTTCCTCAATAACTAAGCCATCCTTATCAGATTATCAGAGATGATAAATAGATCTTGAGAACCTTACTTAAATAAATGGGGGGAGGGAGGACAGGGAGATAGAGGGGCATCCAGATAGATGGCTTAGTGGATTGAGAGCCAGGCAGAGACTAGAGGTTCTAGGTTCAAATCTGGCTTCAGATACTTCCTAGCTGTGTAACCCTAGGCAAGTTATTTAACCCTCAATGCCTAGCCCTTACATATACATAGTATTGATTCTAAGATGGAAGATAAGGGTTTAAGAAAGGGGGGGGGGGGGTAGGTGATAAATGACATCTATTTAAAACCATCAGCAAGCATTACCTGAAATGGGGTCACAAGAAGACCTTTCCCAGGTAAAGCAAAGGTGCCCATTGTCACCACTGTTTCTTAGTAGAGGGTAATTCTAGGAGCAAGAGTTTTGTAGGCAGTGGATCCCTTGCTATGGGGAAATATAGCTGACAAAAAATTCAGTCCCTGAACTGCTTAGAATAGAGGTGGAACAACTGTCAGCTCTTTCAAAATTAAACAGGCTATCTAGTCTGCCCCTTGTGTAAATAGAATTAGCTCGATCCCATTAATAGTCAAAAATCTACTCAACCCAGGCGTGCTAATGATGTCACTCTCAGCTCCCTTAGTTACCCACACGTGACAATAAGTAACAAATCAAGAATAAGGGACTGCCCTTTGGGCAGTCCAAATCAATGTAGAAACTGCCATTTGTCCATTTGAATTAGAGGTGGACCACAGGAAGTGATGAAAGACACTATCTCTTTAAGTTAGTGAACTTCCTGTGAGGGCAGTTGCCTTCTCGAACTGGAAGAAGAAGCATCTCCTGAGACCACAGACAGATTACGCTCTATATTGTCACGTGGGTAAGTTAGGCTGACTTCCTTTGCCTAGCTGGGCCAATTCTAAACTCTGCCTATCTGGCTGTTGGGCCCTGTGGCTTACAGCTTCATTATTAAGCTTTATAACCTTCTTCTCTCTCAGTCCAGACAGGACTAGCCTCTACTTTTCTCTTTATTCCTACTTTTACCTACCAATTGTAAATAAACTCTTCAACCTGAATGCTGACTTGGGTCTGATTTAATTACGGAATCAACCTAAATTGTTGATTCCTGGCGGCCACATATTTTAATATATATCTATAATACCTAAATTTTTATTCCTTACACCCTGCTCTAGGTACTCCAAATTACAAAATTACAAAATATAAAAAACATTTACAAAAAAAAAATTACAAAAAGCCATTTACTTTGTATGTACACAGAGAGGGGTAGCTTCAGGTATTTTAATTCAAAGTTTAGGACCTGTTCAGCATCCAGTTGCTTATTATTCAGACCAGCTAGACCCAGTAGCTTCAGGAGCCCCACCATGTCTTAGAGGCATAGTTGCCACAGCCTTACTAAGTAACATAAATCTACTGATTTAGTCTTGGGATTGATTTAGCCCTTTAACCATAATATGCCCACATGAGTCAAAGCATTTTGGCTAAGGCATAGAACACAGGCATTTTCTGATCAAAGACTCGCTAGGTATGAGGTAATAACCTTGTTACATAATGAAAATATTACTTTGAAATGCTGTACAGTTCTTAACCATGCCAGCTTGCTTCCAGATTTACCAGTTTCAGGAGAACCATTGCACAGTTATGAATCTTTAGTGTCCATGGCTGAAAAGCCTCAAGATTATCTCCTGGACACTCCTTTAGACAACCCAGACTTAAGTCTTTTTCACTGATGGTTCCTCTTCCATAAGGGATGACATATGCTACACTGGAGCTGCTCTAGTCACAGAATTTGCCACTGTGTGGGTCAGCTTCACTGTCCTCAAATATAAGTGCTCAAGGTGTAGAACCTATAGCTCTAAAACATGCCTGTATAATTGCCAAAGATAAGGCGGCAACAATTTACAGACTCTAGATATGCATTTGGAATGTCATGCAGTGAGTAAACATACCATATAGCCATAACAATGGCTCCAAAGGGGGTTTTTAACCTCAGCTGGAAAATGTAACACAAATGCAGAAATAATTAATGAAGTTCCTTCTGCTCTCCAGCTACCTGAAGCCCTAGCTGTAGTTCACTTGCTCTACCCATGAGCTGAACTGTCCCTGTCTCTAGAGGAAACCAGCAGGCAGGTTCTGTGGCAAAGCTCACTGCCTTAAAAGGAACTGAATTAATTTTAACTTTGGCAACTAGTAATGACTCAAATTTATCCCTTTCTTATAATGAACAGGAAGTAGAAAAATGGAAGCAAAGGTTTAATGCAAAACAGATCAATGGAATATGAGTGTCATCTGAAGGGAAACCCCTACTCCCTAGAAGTTTTTATTACCAAATATGCTTATCTGTTCACAAAAATGGTCACTTTGGCACAGCCTCTAAAGTATATGCAACCTATCCCACCTGTCAAGTATATAATCACTTTGCTTTTCGTGGCAAGGCTTTTGGTGGGCATCCTCTGGCTTACACAACTTTTGAGCATTTACAAATTGACTTTATAATGATGCCAAAGAGTAGGCATTATAAATTTTGTCTAATCATAGTGGATCAGCTGACCGGATGGCCAGAAACATTTTCTAGCATATGAGCCACATTCCTCACTTTGGCCTGTCAGTATGTATTGATTCAGACAGGGGAAATCATTTTACCGATTTGGTTTCATTTCAGATTTATTCCTGTTTGGGGATCATACCCAAATTCCCAAATGTACCATATCATCCCCAGTTCTTGGGTCAAGCTGAGACAATGAATAGAGATCTTAAGACTATGACTGGAAAATTGTGCAGTGAGACTCACTTAAAATGACCTGAAGTTTTCCCTCTACCTCTATTTTATCTTTGAAGCAGGCCCAGGGGAGATCTACACATCTCGCCATTTGAGATGCTTTTTGATCATTCCCATATACAGACTAAGCCTTTCCCTCCCGCATACACATCATTACTAGGAGGGATATTTCTATTGCTTCATAAATACAGTGTGCTTTACAAATCAAAATGCAAGACCTCCATGAATCTAGAACTGCTGTACAAGCAGGACCTATATATTTCTCACTTCATGACCTATACCCAGAAGACAAGATATACATAAAAAAACTTCCTGTGCACTGGAGGAACTCAGCCTGTCTGGGAAGGTCCATTTCAAATCCTGTTAACCACTACAACAGCTATCAAAATTGGAGAAAAGGACTCTTGGATTCATTGCTCACATGTAAAATGAGCACCTTCTATTGACACTGATTGAATGTATCCTGTAATGCAATTATTTCTGTTTTTACTCCTCCTATGATTAGACCAGAGATAATTATTACAAAAGTCCATAGACAAGTTGGACACTTTTGGCTGACTTATTGTCATGGAATGTGAACTATGAATTTCTTTTAATTTTATTGTTTTTCTTTTTATTTACAATAGGATATGGCGGTTAAAATAACCATTAGCCCTAATATCTATGCATACCCAAAAGCTTTAGACTATGGAAACCTGCCATTTATTGTTAAATATCATGGGACCATTACTAATAATTGTGTCTGATTTCAGAAAGAAGGGATCACAAAAGAGCCACTGTACAGTGCCAAGATGCAAAGGGTCAAAGAGACCAACCAATCCCAGTGGGACTGACGAGAATCTGCACCAAGACAGAAGACTTGTTTTGTGGTTTGAGGAAGTGGCTGTTTGACATCATCAGATGTAGGGTTTCCCCATACCAGATTTCTGACAAGTACCTTAGTTTGGCTGCCATTTTGGCTCCCCTATCCCTGAGATCCAAGGTAAAAATCATACCTGGGAAACATATTTCCCTTTTGCTTAAAAAATCTAGTCTTTTTTTCCCTCTCTAATAGTATGGCAATTTTCTGTAGTCCTGGCTGCAAGTGGGTAAGTGCTATATTGTTATAATTGTCCTGCAGGCTTGTATAAATCACTTTAATTGGGCCCTGATTCAAGGATCTGTTATGGGCTTGCTTACTCGGAATTTTTATATACAATTTGATTTTGATATTTTTTTCCCAATATTTAATTTTTTCTCTTTTATTTGGATTTTTTTTTATGTTTGACAAGTGATTTTATATACCCTCTAACTCAGGTATGTATCCTGGGTTAGTCAACACCCTCCTCAAGGGGGATTGTATAATTTTTGTAAAATCCAAGATTTAAAAAAATTTTTATTTGGTGAGAAATTTCAGGAAAAGAAGCTCACTAACTCCCTGAATCAAGAAAGTGAACTTTTTCAGGCAGGTACCATAAAAAAGCCTACAGAAACCACAAACTGCATCAAAAGATCCAGAATGAACTTTGAGATGCAGTGAATCGAACTGAAGGGGGTTGAACACATTTACTCTGAATGTAAGCTCTTATGCCAAAGGGGATTGCACCCTAATTGGCTTTTTGTCAATGTACCTGCCAATCATTGGTTTTACTCTCTCTCTTTTATTTCCTTCTTATCCCCAAATTATTGTAATTTCTTCTTAGTGCAATATTGTATGTACCTCTAGCCAGAAGATCTTTAGAGGTATAAGCTGGTTATGTGAAATGATTCATTAGGGAGACGAAGCATGTTAATCTCCTGATTGGGAGATTTCAACATGCTCGTCTCCCAATAGAATCTTAGGGAGAATTGTGTAAAGAGAACCCCTTCCTCCCAGGATCGTGAACTTTCTTCTCATCCCACCCATCCCATTAGTGTGGCTGGAACATTACAAACAGAGGTCACAGATTAAGAGCCCTAGAAACATGACCCAAAACTAGGGACGATGGGTCCGGGGAAGAGGGACTCGGATTGGTCCCTGAGATGTGATAGACCAATTCGGAGAGATAGGTAGTGACGTTGAAAAAAGGGCTATAAAAGATGAGACCATAAAGGAGATCGAGGGCTTTTGGCAATGAGTTTGCTGGGATTGATTCTTCTACTCCATTCAGTGTTGGTGGTTCAGGCAGAAGACAACCTCGTGGGCTGGTAAAACTTTTGCTCGGAAGAGACTACCGAACTTTCATGTGGAGACTGGAACCTTGTCAGGGAGTGAATTGAAATTCTACAGACCAGACTTAAGAGTGATAGGCTAGGAAATAAATTTTCTACTTCCTTTCTTCTTTATTTCTGTCTTATACTGTATTTATATTAAATTTAATTGTTAAAAGCTACTATCACCCTCGTGACTTAAGAGTTAATTTTATAAATGGCGACCACACAAATTTTTTTACTATTATTTAACAAAACCAATTTCTAAATATTATATATAGCATTTTAATTATTACATATTACATTTATTTTCATTATTACACCACTTTAATACTGTACTAGAAATGCTTACTAAAACAATAAAATGAGAAAAATAAAATGAAGAAATCAGAATAGGAAATGAAGGAATAAAATTATCACTTTGCAAATGATATAATAGTATACCTCAAAAACCCTAGATCTGTGATGATGAACCTATGGCACACATGTCAAAGATGGCACACAGAGACCTCTCTCCGAGCACTCAGGGTCATCTCCTGCAGAGTTGCTCCTTTCCCTCTCTCCGCAGAGGCTTCCCTGCCCCTCTATGCTTACTCCCTCCCCTGAGCAGAGCTCTCAAGCCATATCCATTCCTGTCTGAGACTAGGGATCTCCTCTCCCAAAAACAAGGCCAGCCCTACCTCCTAAAAGATCTCCACTTTCTTCCTTTCTTCCCTGCCAGCCATCAGTCTGGAGGTGACTCCACCCTCCAAAGACTAACTGCACTCCCTCCACCCCCTGTTCCCACCCCCAAATGGGTCTCAATAGGCAGGCAAATTGAGGATTCAGGGGCAGGTCCTGTGGCCACAAGAGACAGCTCCCCCAGGCGAAAGCTGACTGGGAGCTGGCCCTGTCCCCAAACACAAAGCGAGGGTTACTGGGTCTCTGAGATGCCTACCACTTAGCTTTGCCCCACCTTCCTAACCTATCAAAGTCTGGCAGCAGCTCCCTGGATTGGCCAGTACCCCTTGAATGCAAGGGATAGGGCACTACATGATTTGGTGGGGTGGAGCACAGGCACGCAGACTGGGGGACAACACAGAGTTCCTAAAAAGTATGCCATCATTGCAGTAGAGAATCAACAACAACAACAACAAAAAATAACACAATAGAAATAGTTAACAACTTCAACAAAGTCACAAGATACAAAATAAACCCATATAAATCATCAGTATTTCTATTTACCACCAACAAAATACAGCAGCAAGAGATAGAAAAGGAAATTCCATTTAAAATAGCTCTAGACAACATAAAATACCTAGAGGTATACCTAACAAAATAAGCCTAGCAATTACAGGTACATAATTACCAAATATTCTTCACACAAAGTCAGGTCTAAACAATTGGAAAAAACATTAATTGTTCATAGACGGCCAAGCAAATATAGTGAAAATGACAACCTACCTAAATAACCTATTCAAAGCTATTCCAATCAAACTACCCAAAAATTATGTAATGAAAATTTTTTAAATTACAAATTTCATCTGGACGAATTAAAGGCCAAGAATATTGGGGGAATAAAAAAAAAATGAAGTAAGAAGGTCTGCAATACCAGATATCAAACTATATTATAAAGCAATCATCATCATTACAAGCCTATTTACATAATTACAGCTAGGAATGAGTGGTGGATCAGTGGAATATACTAGGTAATCAACAAATGGCAGTTAATGTCCAGAGCAACTTAGTGTTCAATAAACCCAAAGATCCAAGCTTCTGGAGAAAATACTCACTATTTGACAAAAACTGCTGGGAAAACTGGAAAGCAGTATGGCAGAAATTAGGCATGGACCAACATCTCACATCATATACAAAGATAAATTCAAAATGGATACTTGACCTAGAAATAAGGGGTGACACCATAAACAAATTAGAGGAACATGGTAAATTTTACCTGTCAAGACTTATGAATAAGGGAAGAAGTTATGACCAAATAAGACATATAGAACATTACCAAAAAATGAAATCAAAAAATTTTATTACATTAAGTTAAAAAGGTTTTGAAAAAATAAAACCAATGAAACCAAGATTAAATGGGAAACAAATCTGGGTGGAAATGTTAAGAAGTATCTCTGACAAAAGCCTCATTTCTCAAATACATGTAAAACTAAGTCAAATTTATGAGAATACAAAGGATTTTTCAACTGAAAAATGGTCAAAGGATATGAAGAGGCAGTTATCAAAGGAAGAGATTAAAACTATACATAGTCATGAAAAAATGTTCCAAATCACTATTGATTAGAGAAGTTCAAATTAAAACAACTCTGAGATATCAAAGTTACCAGATGAGCTAACATGACCAAAAAGGAAAGTGACCAGTGTTGGAGGGGATGTGGGAAAATCTGAGATATTAATATACCGTTGGTGGAACTATGAGCCAATACCAACATTTTGGAGCCCAATAAGAAACCAGGCTCAAAGGGCCACAAAACTACATATGCCCTTTGACTCACCAATACCACTACTGGGTCTATATCTCAGAGATCAGAGATAAGGGAAATAGAACTGCCATTACAAAAATATTTTTTAGCAGCTCTTTTTATAATGGCAAAAAACTAGAAACTGGGGTTATCTATCACTTAGAGATTAGATGAACAAGTTGTCTTGTTTGGTTGTAATGGAATATTATTGTATCATAAAGAATGATGAACAAGATAAATATGGAAAGACATATCAGTAATGGCAAATCTTTTATAGACAAAAGTGCTGGGCACCGCCCCCACGCCCCAAAGACCAAGATCAATGCCCCACTCACCCCAAGACATAGTGCCACACTCCCACACCCCTTACCCTAGGGGGAATAGAGGAAGGGAGGGAGCACTATTCCATTGGGCCGCTGGGCAGAGAAACAGGTAAAAGAGAAATGTCCTCAGTCTCATGGAGGGGGAAGGCAAATAGCTCCACCCAGAATCCCTCTAGCTTTCTAGTAATGAACTCTGGCAGGGGACTACAGGCATGCCCACAAAGAGGGTTCTGCATGCCATAGGTTCGCCATCACAGACTTAAATGAACTAAATCAAAGTGAAATAAGTAGAACAAGGAGAATAATGTATACAGAAATGATCAACTGGGAAGGATTAAATCACTATCATCAAAGTAAATCTCCAAGAAAAACACAAGGAATTCAAGAAGAAAATGTTATCCACAGCCAAAGAAGGAACTATTAGAAGTTTGAGTGCAAATCAAAACATCTCATATATATATATGTGTGTGTGTGTGTATGTACATATATATATATCCTTCATGAGATTTCTATTATATGTATGATATATGTCTTCTATCATGATATGAGCAATATGGAAATTTAATTACATGACAATATGGGTCTAACCTTTCATATCAAACTATTCATCACAAGGAGAGGAGCAGGAGAAGAAAAATATCTCAATTTTAAAATGTCAAAAAAATTGTCAAAAACTGCTTCTGCATGTAACTTAAAAATTAAAATAAAAACATTAAAATAAAAATAAAAGAGAACATACACTTCTTTGGATAAGTAAATTTACACACTCCAAAACTAACTCATAAAACGGCACCAAGAAAGCCCTGAAGCTTAGAGACAGTGATCTCTCCATCATGAGTTTAATGTTAACATAAAGTCAAGAAATAGGTAGAAACAGAAAATAGTTGGAAAAATAAACAAAAGAAGAACATGACCATAGAAATTTACTATAGTAAAAGAGAAGATCAAGAAACAAACTCAAAAGACAACAACATAAAAACAACTATATCAAAAGCCTCAAAGAAAAATATAATTTGGACACAGGATCAAAAAGAAATCCAGGAGGAGTTCAAAAAGGATTTTTTTAATCAAATAAGAGAAGTAAAGAAAAAACAGAAAACTGCAATAAAATTATGAAAAGGGATGCAAAAGCTTGGTAAAGAAGGCATAAAAAATGCTTAAGAAAATAACACCTTAAAAATAAAATTGGCCAGATGATAAGAGACTTTATAAAAATAGGTTGAAGAAAAGAGCTACTTAAAAAGTAGAATTGCCCAAATGGAAAAGTCACTGAAGAAAAGAAATTTTTAAAAAAGCAGAATTATACAAATGGAAGGAGGCAGTAAAAAAGCTCGCTGAAGAAAATAATTCATTAAAAATTAAAATTGTGCAAGTGGTAACTAATGGCCCCATAAGATATCAAAAAACAATAAAACAAAATCAAAATTAAAATTGAAAAAATTGTGAAATCTCACCAGAAAAGACAACTAATCTAGAAAATAAATTAAGGAGAGGTAATAAATATAAGAATAATGGGACTATTTGAAAGTTATGAGCAAAAAAAAATTTTAAAAGAACTGAAACATCATATTTCAAGAAATTATCAAGGGGAAACTACCCTGATATTCCAGAAGCAAAAGGTAAAATAGAAACTGTAAGAATCCACCAATCACATCCTAAAAGAGATCCCAAAATGAAAACTCCCAGGAATATTGTAGCCAAATTAATAAGTTTCCAGATCAAGGAGAAAATACTTCAAACAGTCAGAAAGAAACCACTGAAACATTCAGCTACAGTCAGTATAACAAAAGCATTAGCAGCTTCCATGTTAAAGGAGCAGAGTTTAGAATATGATATTCCAGAGGGCAAAAGAGCCAGGATTACAACCAGGAATCACCTAACCAACAAAAAGGAATATTATCCTTTAGAGAGACAAATTGAATATTTAATTAAATTGTAGACTTCCAATCACTTCTGATGAAAAGATCAGATATAAGACTGGCGAGAGGCATAAAAAGGCAAAACAGGAAAGAGAAGTCAAATCAAAGATTTAAAAAAATTAAAATGTTTATATTCCTACAAGGGGAGATAAATACTTACAACTCTTAAGAACTTTATCATTATTAGGGCAGTTAGAAGGAATATACATAGAGGGCAAGAGTGTGAGCTGACTATAATGGGAAGATTTCAAAAAATAAAATTAAGGGATAAGAAAGAGAAACATACAGAAGACAAGGAAAGGGAAAGATAGAATAGGCTTTATTAATATAAAAGAGGCACAAAGGAAGAGCTTTTACGTGGAAATGAAGATGGAGGGTAACTTGAAACTTACTCTCATAAAAACTGAATCATGGGAGCAGCTGGGTAGCTTAGTGGATTGAGACCCAGGCCTAGAGACGAGAGGTCCTAGGTTGAAATCTGACCTCAGACACTTCCCAGCTGTGTGACCCTGGGCAAGTCACTTCACCCCCATTGCCTAGCCCTTACCATTCTTCTGCCTTAAAACCAATACACAATATTGATTCTAAGACAGAAGGTAAGGGTTTAAAAAAAAAAAAAGGATTGAATCAAAGAGGTTATTTAATGAACACTCAACTGGATACAGAATTTCTCTTACTCTACAAGGTAGAGGTGTATAGAAGGAAGGACAATTGGGTGGGGGGGAGGAGGGTAGTCAGTGGAGAAACAGGATGAAAGGGGAAAGAGAGGAGGATAATAAGGAGGAAATTTGGACAGAAAAAAACAGTTAATAATCATAACTGTGAATATGAATGAGATGACTTCACCCATAAAATGGAAATAGCACAGTGGACTAAAAATCAGAATCCAACAATTTGTTTACAAGAAATACACTTGAAAAAGAGAGACGCACACAGACCAAAGATAAGGGGTTCAAGCAATTATGCTTCAAGCTAACATACAAAAAAGAAAAGCAGAAGTAGTGATTATCTCAGGCAAAGCAAAAACAAACAGAAATCTAATAAAAAAAAAAAGAGCAAAGAAACTACATTTTGCTAAAAGGTAGCAATAAACAATGAAGGAATATCACTACTGATCATATATGCACAACATCCAAATTCTTAAAGGAAAAGTCAAATGAGTTGCAGAACAAAATAGTCATATTATACTAGTTGGGAGTCCTCAACTTTCCCCCCACTCAGAACAAGATAAATCTAATTAAAAAACAAAATAAAATAAACAAGAAAGAAGTTAAAGAGGCAAATAGAATCTTAGAAAAGTTAGATAAGATAAACCTCTAGAGAAAACGGAATGAGAATATAAAAGAATATAGCTTTTTCTCGATGGTAAATAGCACCTACACCAAAAACTAATCATTTATTAGAGCTTAAAAACCTCATAACAAAATGCAAAAAAAAAAAAAAAAAAAAAAAAAAAGCAGAAATATCAAAAGCATCCTTTTCAGATCATAATGAAATTACATTCACTAAGGACTTATGGAAACATAAATAAAAAATTAAGAGGAATTCATCTAAAAAAAGTACAAAAAGGACAAATTTGAAATCCTCAATTAAACAAATTAGAAATTGTGAAAATCAAAGGACAGATTAACAAAACAGAAAGACAACTACTGAACTAATAATAAACCTAGGAGTTGGTTTTACAAGGAAAAAACAATAATAGATAAAATCATTAATTAATTTGATTTTTCTAAAAAAATTAAAAAACCAAATTACCAGAGTCAAAAATAAAAAGGATGATTTCACCAACAATGAAGACAAAATTAAATTAATTATTAGGAGCTATTTTGCCCAACTATATAAAAAAAATAAGAGAATTAGATTTTTACAGAAATATAAATTGCCCACATTAATAGAATAGGAAATAGAATACTTAAATAATCCGGTCTTAAAAAAATAAATTGAACAAGCCATCATTGAACTTCCTAAGGAAAAACTTCCTAGGACTAGATGGATTCACAAGTGAATTCTACTAAACAATTAAAAGAACAATTAATTTCACCACCTTATAGAGTATTTGGAAATATAGGTAAAGAAGGAGTCCTACCAAATTTCTTTCAGGATACAAATAAAGTGCTAATATCTATACCAAAAAAAAATCAAAAATAATGAAAAACTATAGACCAATCTCCCTAATAACACAAAAAGTTTAAATAAAATACTAGCAATAAGATTACAGCAATAAATCACCAAAATAAAAAACTATGACCATGTGGGATTTATACCAAGAATGCAGGACTAGTTCAAAATTATGAAAACCATCCACATAACTGACTGTAGGTCTAACAAAAACAAAAATCAATGATTATATGAACAGATAAAAAAAAAACCTCTTTAACAAAACACAACACTCAGTCCTATTAAAACATTAGAAAGCACAGGAAAAAAATGGAGCTTTCCTTAAAATATTGCATAATATTATCCTAGAACTACAATTCCCAGCACCCCACTCTCTCTCCTCCTCACGTTATGTGCTGATGTAGGGACAATATAAATTTGATGTAGCCCCGTCTCTTGCTCTCTTGTCTTCCTGTCACAGCTTTGGTGGAGTAGGCTTTTAAACAGGCAAGGGGAATTTAGTCACGTGATCTTATTTTGTTAGATAATTATTCCTTTTTATTCTTTTACTTCTAGTGATTATTAATAAACTTCATAAAATATAATTCTTGGAGTTGCAGGACATTAATTTATATCTCAAAATAATTAGTATCTATCGAAAACCATCAGCAAACATTATCTAATTTGGGGATAGGCTATAAGTCTTCTAAGATGAGGAATTGAAGCAAGAATGCCCATCATCACCAGTACTATTCAATACTGTACTAGAAATGTTGTCTATAGCAATAAGAAAAAGAAAATAAAAGAATTAAAGTAAACAATGAGAAAACTAAACCACTTTTTTAAGATGATATATTTAGAAAAATCTAGAATTAAAAAACTAGTTGAAATAATTAACAACTTTATTAAAGTTGCAGCATTTCTATATATTACCAACAAAGTCTGGAAGAAAAAAACAGAAAGAGAAATTCCATTTAAAATGACTGTTGACAGTGACAGCTAGGTAGCAGTGGCTAGAGCACTAGGTCTGGAGCGCAGACAAACTGGGCTCAAATTTAGTCTCAGACTCTTAGTAACTGTGATGCTGGAGAAATTACTTAACACCAAATGGCTAGTCCTTGTCACTCTTCTGCCTTGAAACTGATACTTGGAATCAATTCTAAAACAGAAAGGGTTAAAAAATAAAATAAAAATAACTGTAGACAACATAAAGTACTTTAGTGTACCTTCAAAATAAACTCAGGAACTATAGGAACATAATTTAAAAACTTTTCACAAAAATAAAGTCAGATCTAAACAACCAGAAAAATATTAATTGCTCACAGTTAGGCCAAGCCAATATAATAAAAATGGCAATTCTACCTAAATTAACTTAATCAGTGCCTTACCAAAAAAATTGTATAGAGCAAGAAAAAAATTATCTGGAACAACAAAAGATCTAGAATATCAAGGGAATCAGTGGGGGGGGGGGGGGGATAGGAGCTCTAATAGCACTAAATCTCAAACTCTTACAAAGCATTAATCACCAAACAATCTCATAATGGCTAAGAAATGGAATAGTGGATCAGTGGATAAATTAGGTACACAATACACAGTAATAAATGACACAGTAATCTATATTTTATAAACCTAAATATCTAAGATTTGGAGATCACTATTTGACAAAATAGGAAAACTAGAAAGCGGTTTTGCAGAAACTAGGTACAGACCTACATCTCACACCATATTCAAATATAAGGTCAAAATAGATGCGTGATTTAGACATTAAGAGCTATACCAAAAGCAAATTAGTGGAAAAGGGAATATTTTACCTGTTTCACCTAAGGGTAAAGGAAGAATTTTTTACCAAACAAGAGGCAGAAAACATTATAGGATATAAATTGGATAATTTTGATTACATTAAATTTAAAGAGTTTGCACAAACAAAACCAAAAGCAGCCAAAATTGGAAGAAAAACCAAAATTGAGAAAAAAAATTTTGCAGCAAGCTTCTATGATAAAGGTCTATTTTCTCAAATATACAAATAAGTCAAATTTATTAGACTACAAGTCATTCCCCAGTGGAAATACTCAATGGATATGAAGAAGTGGTTTTTTTAGGTGATGTAATCAAAGCTAAAGTTGTATGAAAAATATTCTAAGTCACTATATATTAAAGAAATGGAAATTAAAACAACTTTGAGGTACTACTTCTTGCCTATGAGATTGGCCAGTATGATAGAAATGGAAAATCACAAATGATAATGGATATGTGTAAAAAAGGAGACATTAATACACTATTGGTGAAACTGTGAACTGATCCAAACATTCTAGAGAGCATTGGAATTATGCCCAAAGGGACATAAAACTGTGCAGACCCTTTGGACTAGCAATACCACTACTAGGTCTATATCCCAAAGGGAAGGGAAGAGAAAGAAAAAGAAGAGGAACCCTATGTATGATATTTATAGCAGCTCTCTTTGTGGTTGCAAAGAATTGAAAATTGTGGTATGCCCATCAATTGGAGCAGTGGTTCCCAAACTTTTTTGGCCTACCACCCCCTTTCCAGAAAAAAACTTAGCGCCCCCTGGAAATTATGAAACTATTTGTTGAACTCAGAATAGAATGTAATACAAAAAGAGTGTGGCCATCACCGCCCCCCTGGATCGCTGCAGCGCCCACTTTGGGAATCATTGAATTAGAGAATAAATCAACAAGTTTTGGTACGGAGTTGTGACAGAATATTATTGTGCTATAAGAAAAGATGAACAAGATTCTTTCCAAAAAACCTAGAAAGACTTACATGAACTAATAGAAAGTGAAGTGAGCAGAGCCAGAACACAATGTATACATAGCAATGGCAAAATTTGCAATGATTAACTCAGCAATATGATGACCCAAGACAATTTTGAAAGACTTTATGATGAAAAATACTATCTGCTTCCAGAAAAAGAACTGATAAGAGTACGAATGCAGATTTAAAGCATACTTTTTTTAAACTTTATTTTTCTTGGTCTTTTTCTTGGGGGGGGGGGGTCAGTGTTTTCTTTTGCAACATGGCTAATATGGAAGTATGTTTTGCATGCTTGCACACATATAATCTATATCAAGCTGCTCATGTTCTCAAGGGGGGTGGGGTGAATAAAGAATTTGAAACAAAACATTTTTAAAAATGTGAATTGCTTTTACATGTAATTGGCAAAAAAGATTGAATAATATTTAGTAAAAGAAAGAAAAAGGATCATAGCAATAAAACAATTTGCACAGTCCAAATAAAATCAGATTCTAGGTTAAGGAAATAAGTTGTTCGATGGCCATTACTACAAAAGTAAAAAATATTTAGAATTTCTTTGTCCATATTGGTGGAGGAAAGTAAAGGATTTAAGGTTTTACAAATAAAAAGAATTGAATAGAAACAATCCTTTCCTTCAAATTGAACAATGATCAAACTACCATGATGGAGATTATGAGTCTTTCCCTAAATAAGCTAATAATATGGAAAAGTAAAGATAATCAAGGAGTTACTACAAGCAAAATGGCATAATAGTTGGACCCTGCAGGTCCACTTCTCAACTGTGAGAATTTATTTTTCATATACTGTGTTATATTTTATATCAGAGCTTTAGAGTAGAAAGGTTCCAACTCCTATATATTAGGAAGAATTACTGTGTATTTCTGTGTCTGGGGTCTAGGTCATATACTCTAACCAGTCTATTTTTTGCATTTTCTTTGTCCTTAGGAACTCCAAAGAATGCCCACCTTTTTTAAAAAATTTGATTAATAAAAGAAGGGGACAAGGATTCTTTTCCAGTACATGCAAATCTTCACCTGCTCACCTGTCCATGAAGGGAATGATTGAGAGTTTGATGAACCAACTAATTGGGAATTCATAACTTAAAAATGTCTTGGGATGTTTAAAGGAGGGGCTGAATAATAAGCTCCTAAAACTATTTATTAAGGGGGCAGGTAGGTAGCTAAGTGGATTGAGAGTCAGGCCTAGAGACAGGAGGCCCTAGGTTCAAATCCCGCCTCAGACACTTCCCAGCTGTGTGATCCTAGGCAAGTCACTTGACCCCCACTGCCCACCCTTACCACTCTTCCACCTAGGAGCCAATACACAGAAGTTAAGGGTTTAAAAAAAAGAACAAAAACTATTTATTAAGGTACCTTACCAGGATTCAGGGTCTCTGATTATTTGGGAAGGGTATATGACCTGTATATCAGTCATGATGCTGGGTAACCAATAAATTGATATATTAAATAACTTGATATCATCTTACCCAAAATCAGTCTCTTGACATAATTTTAATTATAATCGAACAGACTCAATAAAAGAGCAGTTGTCAGTCCTCTGCAAGATTTTCTTTACTCCAACATTTGGTACTTCCAACTTTTATTAGAAATGGCAGACTAGCAAAAAGGTACCAGTTTTAGACAATAATCCCGGCTAGAAGTCAAATGGCCTAATAAATGCCTAAGGGTCTAATTTTACCATTAGAAATGCAAGACTCAATTTTTTTTGGAGATTTGACATCATTTCACAAGAATTATGTTAAATAAATAAAACTGTAAGCTCCTCAAGAGCAATGAGTGTCTTTTGCCTTTCTTTGATTCCCTAGCACTTCACATAGTTCCTAAAGCAGAGCAGACATCTAATAAATTCATATGAATTGAGTTTTAATTTATGAGAATGTCCTCATTAAAAGGTCATTATATGATACATGTAAAACCCAGATGAAATGCTCATTGGCTATGGGAGGTGGGGAGGGAGGAGAGAAAGGAAAGAATATGAAACATGTAACCATGGAAAAATATTCTAAATTAAAAGTTTTTAGAAGGCCATTACAAATAGCACACTTTGAATTTTATTATGAAAAGACAAAGTTACTTATTTTGGATATTTATAACAAGCAAAAAAAAGTACTTTAATCACATATCCTGGAAGAGAGCATGTCTTTTCTATTTTTTGCTGCTTAAATCTACAAGGCAGAATAAGTTCCAAAATAACAAGCCAATTTGAAATCAAAGTACCTTGTCTATTGATTTTTAATACCACAAAATTAAAATATTATATTTATGGAGCAGCACTCAAAGTATTTATATTTATGATTCTTAACAAACAGTAATATTCATAGGTAAACACCACACATGAATGAAGTGGAACTCTGAATTTAAAAAAAGGTTATCAAGATTATTTACCATTCAAGTTACCAGACAATTCTGGAATTATTAAATTCTTTTAAAGTATAGGAATAACAAAATCATGATACAATCCTGCCACCTACAGTTCAAAAAGAAATCATTCATTTGGTCTGATATGTGTTAAGAAGTCTGAAAAAAAGAGGATTTAACATGTGTTTTTCTTATTCACTACTTCAGTATCACTGCTTCCAAAAGATTTAACATCCATATTTTATCTTGGAAACTCAAGAGTACATGATGATTAGCATATAAATGCACACACCACAACTCTGAAATAATCTCGATACAAGTGAACATTACTAATACAGTAGTAATGAATAAAGTTACTGCCATGTTCTCAGATCACTTAAATAACTTTACAGCTCTAAAATATTTCCTGTACAATTCCCTGCCTCAGTTTACCTTAGCTCAAAGGTAAAAAAACTTAAGGAATAAACCAGGCTAGGTAGAGAAAATTTCTACACTAAGTTTTCACAGGCTAACTGCTGGTCACCTATAGTGACCAGTAGATAAATACTAGATTTGCTTGGGGCAACAATGTTGTTAAGTGACAGATCCTTCATCTAGCAAATATCAAAGCTGGGATCTGAACCCACAGATTTCTGACTAAATGTAAAACCTACCCACTAGGTCATACTTCAGCTGGCTAAAAAAAGCAGTTAATGTTGAAAGAATTTATCTATATATCTGCCTCAAAACTGATGGTGGCAGTAAGGGAATAAACTAAGCAAGTAAATAAGTGATTTAAAACTCTTACTCTAGGGGAAAGAGTGCTGAAAAATACAAATAACCCTTGGAGTTAATTTTTTCCTATAAAATGGTATTGAATAAGTGAAAAGGATTTATTAAAAGTTTACTATATAAAAAGACATTTATTGCTCTAAAGCAGGGGTCGGCAACGTATGGCTTTTTCTGCAGGAGCCATAAAGTCAATTTTTTTCAGGTGCTGTTACAGGAGTGCACACTGTGAGCACTGTGCGGCTCTCACGAAATTACATTTTAAAAAATGTGGACTTTATGGCTCTCATGGCCAAAAACGTTGCCGACCCCTGCTCTAAAAGGAATCCACCTTCTTAAATTCCTTATTATAAGAAAGATGTTCAATCAAGAATAAAACAATTCATAGAACTCTATACCAGTTCTGTATATTTGAGATTGATTTCAAATTATTATAACCCTTAGCAAATAAACAACATAATACTTTGAAGAAAATTTAAGTAGACATCAGGAGAGCTGGGCTCCCATCCTGTTTCTACCACTGTCTCACTGGGTGAACTTAAGCAAGCCTCTGAAAATCTGATTGCTAACTGCCAATTGGACAATTCAAAATGGATGTCCTGTGAATAGGCAATTCTCAGATAAAGAAATCAAAACTATCAATAAGCACATGAGAAAGTGTTCTAAATCTCTAATAATTAGAGAAACGCAAATCAAAACAATTCTGAGGTATTACCTCTCACCTAGCAGATTGGCTAAAATGACAGCAAGGGAGAGTAATGAATGTTGGAGGGGATGTGGCAAAATTGGGACATTAATGCATTGCTGGTGGAGCTGTGAACTGATCCGACCATTCTGGATGGCAATTTGGAACTATGCTCAAAGGGCTTTAAAAGACTATCTGGGGGCAGCTGGGTAGCTCAGTGGATTGAGAGCCAGGCCGAGAGACAGGAGGTTCTAGGTTCAAATCTGACCTCAGACACTTTCCCAGCTGTGTGACCTTGGGCAAGTCACTTCACTTCCATTGCCTACCCTTACCACTGTTCTGCCTTGTAGCCAATACACAGTATTGACTCCACGACGGAAGGTAAGGGTTTTAAAAGAAAAATTAAAACAAAAAACAAAAAAAAAAAACTATCTGCCTTTTGATCCAGCCATAGCACTGCTTGGATTATAACCCAAACAGATAATAAGGAAAAAGACTTGTACAAAAATATTTATAGGTGTGTTCTTTGTGGTAGCAAAAAATTGGAAAAATGAGACAATGTCCTTCCATTGGGGAATGGCTAAACAAATTGTGGTATCTGTTGGTCATGGAATACTACTGTGTTCAAAGGAATAAAGAACTGGAGGAATTCCATGTGAACTTGGAATGACCTCCAGGAAGTGATGCAGAGTGAAAGGAGCAGATCCAGGAGAACATTGTACACAGAGACTGATACACTGTGGTACAATGGAACATAACAAACTTCTCTACTAGCAGCAATGCAAGGATCCAGAGCAAGGCTGAGGGACTCATGAGAAAGAAAACCAGCCACATTCAGAGGAAGAACTGTGGGAGGAAAAACAAAGAAGAAAAACAGCTGCTTGAACACATGGGCTGTTGGGGGTATTATTGGGAATGTAGACACTAAATGATAACTCTAGTCCAACTATCAATAATATGGAATTAGATCTTAATACACGTAAAACCCAGTGGAATTGTGCATCAGCTAAGGGGGTTAGGAGGGTTTGGGGGAGAAGGAAAGAGCATGAAATATGTTGCAACTAGGAGAAAACATTCAAAATAAAATATTTTTTAAATCTTCTGAAAAAAAAAAAAAAAAGGGATGTCCTGAAAATTACCCTGTTTAAAACTGAGCTCATTATATCTCTTTCCCCCATCCCTCTGAAACTCCCTTATTATTAGCACTCTTTGTATTCTAAACACATAACCTCAACATTGTTCTTCCCTCCTGACTCTCCTTCAAACTCATAGAGTCAATCAGTTGCCAACTCTTTTTTTTTTTTTAAACCCTTGTACTTCGGTGTATTGTCTCATAGGTGGAAGATTGGTATGGGTGGGCAATGGGGGTCAAGTGACTTGCCCAGGGTTACACAGCTGGGAAGTGGCTGAGGCCGGATTTGAACCTAGGACCTCTCGTCTCTAGGCCTGACTCTCACTCCACTGAGCTACCCAGCTGCCCCAGTTGCCAAGTCTTGATGTCTTTACCTCCCCACCTCTCATATTCAGTTCCCATGCTATATTCTCACAAAACCATACACCTTAATACAAGTCCACATGTCTCTTTGCTTAGAGTATTCTAACTGACTATTAATAGCCTCTAGTCCTCAAACCTGTCCTACACATTCCTGCCAAAATGTGGCCTGATTATGTCACTGCCCCACGCAAAAGAACTCCAGTGAGTCCCTAATACTTATAGTTTAAAAAATACAAATGCTTCTGTGGAGATTTTAGTCTTTCATAACCAGGCCCCAACTTCATTGTAATTACTTTCTCTCTTCCACTCTACAATCCAGCCAAATTAGCCTTCTCTCTATTCCTTAACATCTTCCTCACCCTGCCACCCCCAATCTTGTCTTTGTGTCTTTGCACTGATCTTCCACCATGCTAAAAGCATCTCCTCCCTCCTTACCTCTGCCTAATAAAATCCTACTCACTCTTCAAAATACACTCCGTTCTAGTAAGAAAGTAATCCTTTCTACATAAAATCTTTCCTGAACTCCACTGCTAATATTGTCCCTCCCAAATGACCCTGCTATTAACTAATTTGTATTGATCCTCTTTATGATAGTCTTTATATATTTATATGGGACAACTGGGTGACACAGTAGATAAAAAAACAATCCTAGAGTCAGGAAAATCTGAGTTCAAATCCAGCCTCAGACACTTATTAGCTATGTGACCCAGGGCAAGTTACTTAATCCTGTCTACCTCAACTTCTTCATCTGTAAAATGAGCTGGAGAAAGAAATGGCAAACCATTTCAGTGTCTTTTCCAAGAAAACTCCAAATGGGGTCAACAAAGAATCAGGCACAATTAAAACAAAACCAACAAAATCTACTTATATATAAAATCACTATCTCCCATATTAGACTATAACTCTCAGAATATAGGGAGTTTCATTTTTAGTTGTATCCATAGCAGCTAGCACAATGCCTGGAACATAAAAGGAGTCTAATAAATGTTTATTATTCTACCTGAGGAACCACACATAGTTTTGCTGTGCCATCTTTAGCCATATTTTATTTGGCTCCAGACCAACATAGCACTTGAGTATCTCTAGTCAGGCCATCATCTATCTTTTCAACTTACTGAACTCATTTGATCCACAATACAACTCTGTAATGACTAATATGGAAATGTTTTACATGATTGCAAATGTTTAACCTTTATCAAATTGCTTGCCTTCAAGGAGGAAGGGAAGGTAGGAGAAATTTGGTCCTCAAAATAAAAAAAAAAAAAAAATTAAAACCAAATATTGTTTTTACATATAATTGGGAAAAATAAAAGATAAAAAATGTAAATATAAAAGCATAAAGGTGAGTGTTTCAAGTATTACTATTTCAGTTTTTTTAATTAAGAAAACTAAGGCTCAGGAAGATGGGATTTTTTTGTCCTAGATTGCACAGCTAATAAGAACTAGAATAGGGATTTCAATTTGGATCTCCTGAATTCAAATCCAGTGTTCTTTACAGTATGTCAAAGCTTGAGGGGGGGTCATAAAGAAATCTGAGGATAATGACAGATAAGTATTATCAGTTCAGTGCAAATAAATTGTTTTCTTCCATTAAAATATAAAGTCTTTGAAGACAGGAACTGTCTAAGCTTGTTTTATTTATATCCACAGAACTTAGCACTTAGAGCTTAGTTAATGATTTATCAATGAGTTGACTATTTAAACAATGTTCTAAAAAAATATTGCAATATGTAAAATACAACTCACAAATGTTATAGTAGAATATTTTTTAATGTTATAAACTGAAAATATCTGTTAGAATCTCTGCTGATTTCACTCAAAGACAAAACATTAAGCTTGATCTTTAATTTTAAAACTTATAATTAATATCTATAGGCAAAGTATTAGGTAGGCCCTTACTCTTGCCACTTTACTATGGTATTAGAACTAAATTCAAAAGCTGCAACAAAGTGAAAAAGACATAAAATATGATTCCTAAATATGCATGTACTTCTCCAAATATAAGCCTTTGAGACTAAGTAAAAGAATTTAACTGAAAAAGGAAATGTCAAGCAAGTTGACATGTTGACCTCATAAGTTTCTGAAATAATCACCAAAATGCCCAAGAAACCTGAGTTTTAATATTAAAAAGATAATGTTGCTAAAATCTCCAAACCAATATCTTTTTACAACATTCCTATTAATCATCACCGATTCCAAACAAACATTAAAAACTCTGGTAAGCAGGCTTCTTTCTACCATTTTTAATAGAGAACTGGAGAGGTACATCTATACACACACGCGCGCACACACACACACACACACACACACGTATGTATACAGATTGTTCTCACTAACAGTTTAATCTATTAAATAATTCTCCAAGAAGGGTAAGATAGTTTTATTATCAAAATATCAAAAAGCAGACTTAAAAATACCAAACCATGTCACTATATTTTATTACTAACTCATATAGAAGGTTCAAATTCAAGTATAACTACTGATTAATAAGTCTAAAGCCATAAAACAATTAGTATCTTACATAGATTCTGCCTGAGGTAAGGAATTTTTTAAAAGGTTTTTCACATTTAAAGGAAACTAGAAAAAATACTATTTATGACTTTTAAAAAAGACCTTGGGGGGGGGGGGGCAGCTGGGTAGCTCAGTAGATTGAGAGCCAGGCTGAGAGACAGGAGGTCCTAGGTTCAAATCTGACCTCAGACACTTTCCCAGCTGTGTGACCTTGGGCAAGTCACTTGACCTCCATTGCCTACCCTTACCACTCTTCTGCCTTGGAGCCAATACACAGTATTGACTCCAAGATGGAAGGTAAGGGTTAAAAAAATTCCAGAAGAGCCTATTACACTGATTTGCACTAATATTTCTTATATGTTGTATTATAATCAAGTAATATTTCTTTCCTTCATTATCAGGTATTTGTGATATAATGAAAAGAACACTGGATTTGAACTCAACATAGCTAAATTTAAGTCCCAATTTTGATCCTTATTAATTATGCAAATGTGGCAAACACTCTCAACCTCCCTGTATCTTGGTTTTCTCATCTATAAAGCTAATAGCTTCAATACCTAATTCATATATACACACGTCAAGAATCAAACATAATAAAGTGCATATCTAGGTATACAGTTTTCTCCCAGTAGAATTACCTCCTTGAGGACAGTGACTCATTTTTGTTTTTATATACCCAGCATCTGTTACAGTAAGTATCACATAGTAAGCTCTTAAAATAAATGCTTGTTTACTTATTGACGAAAAAGCCCAGGTAAAATGTATTTTAAAAATTAATAAACCTTAAAAGCACTACTTAACTATTGCAGTTAGTTAAGAAGAAATAAAGGAATAATTTTTTTTCAACAAAGAAAGATGGTCACATGTCAATTAAACACCCCTGACAGGTGGTTAGGAAAATTAATTTATCTATAAAGTATGAAACTAGAAACTTCCATTTCGTGAGCATCTGGCTTTAACCAATCAGTACAAAAAAAAATCACTAGTTAAAAGAAAAACATGTTATCAGACAGAAAGCACCACACATAATTACTAAAACTTTAAAAGATTACCTTTCCTGTGCTTTGCAGAATAGTAGTTCTTGTCCTCCATACTCTCTCTCGACTCACAATATCTCTGGTCACATCCACTTCAGCATCAACAAAACTTCTTTGTTTAAGTGCAGTTATGTCATCATCTAGATCAGTCTTGATTGTAGATCTTTTCTTGGCCATAATTTTGGCTTTGATTGCAGCAATTTTTTCCACAGACATAGCTTCAGATAAGGATCTAAAGACAAAAATGATTTTATTTTTCATCAAAGGAAAAAAAATCACTTAAATTATGGTAACATTTTCTTTATAAGTTTCACCTTAAAGAGACAATAAATACAAACCACTAGGAATTTAAATTCTGTATAAACTCTTCCTTCAACAATTTAACAAATATTTACTGAATGCCCACTAAGCAGTAGGTCCACTATGCTAAAAAGACATATAGACAAAAAACAATGTCCGCCTTCAAGGAGGACCCTCTACTACTGGGAGAAAAGGACATATTCACAGAAGTATGTAAAAAAAAAAAAAAAAGAAAAGAAATAATTTCAGGAAAGGACATTGGGGATTTAGGAAAGGCTTTTTGTATGAAGCAGCACTTGAGTTTCACTCTTCCAAGAGGCTATAGTGTAATATATCCCAGGGATAAGGGCTTGACTATGCTAAAAAAGAAAAACTGAGATAAGTGATGTTGTACATCAGGAACAATAGCAAGTAGGCCAATTTTACTAGACAAAGAGTACATCAATGGGAGAAATACTGGGAAATAATTCTGGAAAAATTAGTTGGAGCCAGATAATAAAGGACCCATATAGGGCAAAGAGTAGAATTTGTAGTTTACTCTACAGATAATGGGGATCCACTGGACTTTATAAAGCTAGAGTAATAAGCTCAGACTATTGCGTTAGACAGGCAATAAAAATGGAAAACAATTAGTAAACTACTGAAAGAGTCCAAGTGAGAAGATATGAGGAGCTGAATTAGGAAAGCAGGTAGATGAGAGTACAAAAGAGGAACAGTATAAAAAATGTAGCATAAGTAGGATCAACAAGAATTGGCAAATAACTGGCTATAAGGGACGGAGATCAAAGAAGCAAAAATAACTGAATTTCAAATTTGGATAACTATCATCAAGAGTAGTGTCTTATCAAAAAAAAGAGAAATTTACAAAAAGCATGTCTGCAGGGGGTGGGGATATGGAAGATAATTAATGTTATTTTGTATCTGTTCAATTGGAGATATCTATGGGATAAATGAGGGCTAGATTTGCAGCCAAGTGATGAAATAGAGTGCCTGGCCTAGAATTAGGAAGATTCTTCTTCACGAGTTCAAATACCAAAACAACCAAATTAACATATAGCAACAGAATGAATTTAGAAGCAAATATGAAGATCCAACAGTCTTCTATTAAGCTGAATAAAGAAACAAATTTACAAAAATATTTAGCCATTCTTGTAATTATTTTTTGTTTTGGAAAAGCTAGTTTTCCTTAATAAAACAATAATGATGTTAACATGTATTGAGTTTATTATTGTTATTTTTAAATGAAAAAAAATTTTAAATGGGCAGTTTTAATTTCTTATACAATAAGTACAAACAGGAAAAACCCACATTTTAAAATAAAACTCTTTGGGGTTTACAATAATATTTAAGAATGGAGAAGACTGAACTAGAAATTTAAGGGATGTCCATCAATTAAGGAAGTGCTGAACAATTTGTGGTATATGATTGTAATGGAACACTTACTGTGCTATAAGAAATGATAAGCAGGATGCTTTCAGAAAAACCTGGGAAAAAAACTATGTCAGTGATGGTGAACCTTTTAGAGAATGAGTGCCCAAACCGCCTGGAGAGGGGAAGAAGTGCAGCCCCACTCCGCATTCCTCTGGCTTTCTAGTAACGAACTCTGGCAAACTCTACACTGGGGCAACAATGGATGTGATCATAAAGAAGGCTCTGAGTGACCTCCTCTGGCACACGTGCTATAGGTTTGCCAACATGCATCTATATGAACTCATGCAAAATGAATCAAACAGAACCAGGAGAACATGGTACAGTAACAGCAATACTATACAATGAGATTAACTGTGAATGACTTAGCTATTCTCTGCAATAAAAGTATATATCATATATGCACTTCCAGAGAAAAAACTGATGGAGTACAAATGCAGATACATCCTATTTTACTTTCTGGGTTCTCTTTTGCAACATACCTAATATGGAAATATGTTTTTTATGATTGTACATGTTTGTTATATCAGACTGCTTGCCTTCTCAAGGAGGAAGGAGGGAGGGTATTATGAAGTCAAAAATTATTTTTAAAAAATTATGTTTTTACATGTAATTGAGAAAATAAAAATATCCTTAAATTTAAAAATCTAAAAGGTTCCTAGGACCAACAGTTTTGATGCGTTAGCCAGAGGGGTCAATCTACTCTTTCCTATATCAAACCCAGAAGGGTTATTTCCAAGGTGAGGTAAAAAAAAGAGGAAAGTCTACTGACATCATGCATATAGCCTTCACTTTTGCTATTGTAACCTCAACAATCTCTCTCAGGTAAACATTCTTTCCCTAGCAACCATCTTAAAAATTCCTCAAAGAAAGGAATCCCTGTTCTTCACCACAGTAAATATATTACACCACAATAGAGGCATCAAGTCACAGTCCACAACACTCCTAAGTATGGCCCAAACCACATTAAAATCTAATTGGGAAAATTTTAACAATAAAACATTGATAATATTAAATTTTAAAACTAAGTCAAAGGGGACAGCTGGGTAGCTCAGTGGATTGAAAGCCAGGCCTAGAGACAGGAGATTCTAGGTTCAAATCTGGCCTCAGATACTTCCCAGCTGTGTGACCCTGGGCAAGTCATTTAACCCCCATTGCCTAGCCCTTACTACTCTTCTGCCTTGGAGCCAAAAGTATTGGCTCCAAGGCAGATGGTAAGGGTTTAAAAAAAAAAACTAAACTAAGTAAATGTGAGGTTCACAGGGACCTCTTTGTATGCATTAATGTCCCATATGTTTTTCTGGATTTGACACCACTGTACTATGAGAATTTTTTTTAACTTGCTTGTTATAATTTTCCTTTTCTGATTAATTTAAGAGTATCTTAATAATAGGAAGGATTCCAAGGAGAACAAACATTGACATTGTCCTTTAAAAAATTATTATCTAGGGACAGCTAGGTGGCTCAGTGAATTGAGAGCCAGGCCTGGAGATGAGAGGTCCTAGGTTCAAATCTGGCCTCAGATACTTCCTAGCTGTGTGACCCTGGGTAAGTAACTTAACCCCCATTGCTCAGCCCTTACTGCTCTTGTGTTTTGGAAAAGAGTGAGTAGCAATTCTAGGTAAGCAAAAGGGAAAAAGAGGAGAGAGAGAGAAAAGAAAAAAAGAAATTATTGTCCAGTTGGAACATCATCTGTACACAAAAATAACTTAGATAACAATTATAGGGGAGTTTGTGGTGTAAATGTCAAAATAAAGTACTGGGAGTTCTGAAGAGGTAAATGTGGAGTAAGATAGAAGGGAAATTTTTTTCAGAAAGCATTATGTTTTAGGGGGACTTTAATTTATCTAACACAATGGACCCAAAGAGCCTATCACTATAGGCAAATATAATTGAAAGCCAAAAATGCAGGCAATTTATTAATAGTAAACTTATACTAAATGTTTAACTATCCATACAAAAGTAAAACTATCGGGGCAGCTGGGTAGCTCAGTGGATTGAGAGCTAGGCCTAGAGACGGGAGGTCCTAGGTTCAAATCCAGCCTCAGAACTTCCCAGCTGTGTGACCCTGGGCAAGTCACTTGACCCCCATTGCCTACCCTTACCACTCTTCCACCTATAAGTCAATACACAGAAATTAAGGGTTTAAAATTTAAAAAAAAAAAAGAAAAGGAAAGAAAAGTAAAACTATCCACAGACAGATTCCTAAATTTAAAAAAAGGTCAATCTCAATTGAGGAAATTCCTTACCTAATTTGCTCCGTCTGTACAATCCCTTCTTTGTGACCCTCCAAGCGAGCAGCCAATCGCTCTTTATCAAGACGCACACACTCTTCATCCTAGTAACATTAACTGATTAGTTATGAAGCAAAACTTTATTTCATTCTTAATTTAAAATGTATATGCTAATAGTAATATTTTTAGTCTTTGCAATCCATTAGATTACTACTAAACTGCGTAACTATCAGTTGTATGATAGCATGGTGCAAAATACAAATGATCATAAATATATTGAATTTGCTAAAAGTTCAAAAGTAAAATGTACCTGTAATAAAGAATCAAGACAAATATATAGTAACCATGTAGCATGCATGCATATGTATGCACATACACATTCTACCAATTAAAATTTCAGATAGCAGGCAGACATTTAAGGTTCATACAAATTTTATGCCTTCACAAAATAAATATATCAATGTAATGAATACACATTGAATAAGCTGTGAGATCTCTTTTTTGTTCAAATGAAACAACAGATGTTCCATTTCATGCTGATCCAAAAATTTAATAATATAAAATTATATTTTACCGGTTTTTAATCTCAATTATGTTATGCTGCTACACATCAGACTTAACAGAGTGATTTTTATTTGCTCAGGTAATGACACTGATATTTTTTAAGATACATGTTATGCAGTTCTAAATAAAGGTACAATGGATTACTTTTGGGCCATAAGGCACAAGGAATTCAGAGAAATCAATTTGTATGAACTGATTCAGGGTGAGGTAAATAGAACTGAAAGAAAAAATATACATAATAGCTACATACTACTATATATATATAATGTAAATGCAAAGAATCAAAATTAAACTGAACCCTATAATTCCAATAATCAAATTGAGAGCAGAAAAGAGATGAGAAAATACACTTCTCTCCTTTCATGGGGGAAGGACTAATGGCAAAAGATGTTGTATATGTCAGAAATGATCAATGGGTCAACTGATTTTGTTTAACTGGTTTTTTCTTTCTTACAATAAAAGGCTCAGAGGAAGGGAATATAGAATATTTGGAAATGGCTTGTGATTAAAAAAGATCAATCAGACTTTTCAAAATGTAGGTGTTATACTTTTGCTAGTTGGCAAATAAAATTATAAATTGTATTAGACTATAATAGCAGTTATTTCTTATTCTACATGACTAGAAACAGACTAATAAAATGTTACATCACAAAATCTGTATAAATGCAGAGTAGATTATAAAGATGTTGAAGAATGATGAAATTGCTAGTAATAATTAGGTCTTTAATTAATAAATAATTAAGCCTTTAGTCTTGAATGCTGCAACAGTATAAGACATAATCAAAAATGGGCACCATGGTATAGAAAGAGCTCAGAGTTTACAGTTAGAATACTTTGGTTCATCTAAGGGCTATTAATTACCACCTCACCTTAACCTCTGAGCCTTCAGTTTCCTCATCTGTAAAATAAGTTGGTTGGACTAAATAACTAATAAGGTCCCTTAAATCTCTAAAATTAAAAAAAAAATAGTCTGGTAAGTGGAATATAATGGATTTGGAGCTAGAGGATCCAATTTCAAATCCTAGCCCACCTATTTACTACTTTGATCAAGTCACATAAGCTCTTTGGGCCTCAGTTTCCTCATTCACAAAGCTGAAGCAGGTTGGATAAAAGGATCTTTAACATCCCTTCTAACTCTTAATTTTATAATCCTAAACTTTGGGCAGATGCAAAATATATTTCTAAGATAACTCATTTTTTAAGTACCTACTTCCTCTAGGCCTAACTGATCAATAACTCATACAAAGTTCCATCCCCTTTGCTGAATGTAGGAAAAAAAGAAAGCAAAAATAGGAAACAATGGGAGAATTGAGGGTATAATGTATTTTTATAGCTTAAATAGTTCTCTATCTTTCTCAACAATAGACCATTTAGGCTCAGAAGACATAGCAACCTTTTGGATACAGTTATTTCTCAGCAAAAGAACAACTGTATGAATTGTGTTTTCATAATCAGTTACTCTGAGTTATTCCCCAAAATATAAAGATTTCAAATTTCAAAAAAGGTATGACATCTTTTTATCTTCATTTAGAGCCCAAGATAAATGGACATAAAAGTAAACTATTATGACATCTATCCCCCTCAAATAAGACATGCCCACTATTTATTTTTAATTCTTTATTAAAATCCCACACTTTTATTTCTTTGTGTTTTCTAAAGGGAAAGTAAGAAAAAGGTAATATGTATTTATTAAGCACCTATTTTATGCCAGGCACTGTGGTAAGCACTTTACAACTATCCCATTTAATTTACACAATAGTCCTGGGAAGTAGGTACTATTTTGATCTTCATTTTAAAGTTGAAGAAACTGAGGGTGACAGAGGTTAACTGACTTGCATAGGGTCACCCAGATCTTAAGTGTCTGAAGTTAGACTTGAACTGAAATCTTCTAGACTCCCCAGAACACTATTCAGAGTGCCACCTTGTTGCCTTAGAATAACATACATATTTTTGTTCATTTGTTTATTTGTTTTAAAACACTTACCTTCTGTCTTAGAATTGATACCAAGTATCAGTGGTAAGGCAGAAGTATGGTAAGAGCTAGATAAATGATGTTAAGTGATTTGTCCAGGGTCACATAATTAGGAAGTGTCTGAGACCACATTTAAACCAAGGACCACCTGTCTTTGAGCCTGACTCTGCCCACTGAGCCACCTACCTGCCCCAGAATACATACACACACACACAGATTTTTATTAAACATATACACACACACACATATATTTTCTTAAAGTGGATAACATGCTGGACAAAAGAATCAGAATCCAAAAACATCTTAACAGGCTTATACACTAAGAGAAATCTAACATAATAAAACTGAATAGCAATAAATGTAGTATCATACACATGTTCGAAAAGTCAACTACACAAATAGCAGATGTGGAGACATACCTGGATCCCCATTCATTCAATAAAGAGCTTGTGAGTTTAATGAACTATGGGTTTAATATGAATAAATGGTACAAAATGGAAGTCATAAAGATATAGGCTGACACTAGAAGGAAAGAGATCAAGAATAAGAGAAGTGAGCTATTGGGGACCCAGTCAGACAATAACTTAGAAATGTGTCCATTTCTGGATACTTTTTTCAAAGAACTCTGACAAAATAGAATACCTCTAAAGGAAGGTTAAGTCAAAAGGAAACTGAAACAATTAGAAACAGTACCAGGCAAAGAAATTGAAGAAACTGGTAATATTTGGTCTGGAGTAGTTCAGGGCAGTGATGGCAAATCTATGGCATGGGTGCCAAAGGTGGCACACAGAGTGCTCTCTGAAGGCAGGCAGCCTTCCCCCCACCCCCCAGAGTTAGTTACTAGAAAGGCAGAGCCGCTCTCCTTCCTCTCTCCACCTGCACTAACAACATTCCTTACTTCGTACACCCCTCTACCCAGCAGCCCAATGGAAGCACTTTCTCCCTCCCCTGCAAGGGTAAGGGGGTAGAGGGGGAGCAAGTCCAGCACTCAGTGGGGGGAAGGAAAGAGCACAGCACTCAGTCTCAGGGTTGGGTGGAGGAGGGGCCCAGCACTTCATCTCTAAAAGGATGGCCATCAATGGTTTAGGGAATTATAAGTTTTATCTTCCAAGTATTTAAAAGATTGTCATGTAGAAAAGTTCAAGGAATCTTAGGTGACTCAGGAGATGAGTGACAACCTTAGTCAGGAGAACCTGAATTCAAATGAGACCTCATACATTTACTAGCTGGGTGACCCTGGGCAAGTCACTTAGTCCTGTTTGCCTCAGTTTTCTCATCTATAAAATGAGCTAAAGGAAATGATAAAACCATTCATTCCAGTATCTTTGCCAAGAAAATCCCAAATGGGGTCACAAAGAATAAAGCACAACTGAATAATGACAACATGTAAAAGACTTGGATTATCCTTGTTCTGCTGGATCCAAAAGCTAGAACCAGAACAATAAATCTAAGTTTAAGTAAATATTTAGGCCCTAATATATTAAATTTGTTTCTAATCATTAGAATTGTACAAGAGTGGTACAAACTGCCTCCACACATAAAAAGCTAGAGGTTTTCCAGCATGGACTGGATTTCATGATAAATGATGTTTGCTCTCAACTAACTGAATGGATTAAATGAACTCTGGGCATTCTTTCCAACTCTGACACGATGATTATGTATCATTCTAAATTACTTGACTTTTATGTATTATATCCTTTGACTAACAAATCAATGTTTATGAAGTCAGAATTCAAGATCTATTTCAAGGAATTCAAGCATCTTAAACCAAAACTAAGTCTTTACCCATAGTGTTGAGTTTTTTCAACATGACCTTTACACTTTTGGTCAGTGTCAGGATCCATGATGTAAATCAAGACTTATCTGAACCCTAAACTTTAACATTTATTATCCCACCCAGTAGCATAGAGTCAGAAGATGGGGAAAGAAGGGATGAATTCTTTTTTAATCCTAATCAGAGAGAAGAGAAATCCAGAATCATAAAGAAATAAAAAAGAGGATGGCTGAGTTGAGCTGTTTCTAAAGATGAGAACTAAAAGGACAGATTAATGGGAAAAGTGAGAAGTTATAATAGATCAAGCTTAATTCTATTTACATTTCAGTAAAAACTAGTTACCTACTATTTTTTTTTACATTTTTAAACCCTTTACTTCTGTGTATTAGTTCCTTGGTGGAAGAGTGGTAAGGGTAGGCAATGGGGGTCAAGTGACTTGCCCAAGGTCACACAGCTGGGAAGTGTCTGAGGCCAGATTTGAACCTAGGACCTCCCGTCTCTAGGCCTAGCTCTCAATCCACTGAGCTACCCAGCTGCCCCCGTTACCTAATATTTTTAAGAATTCTAATGTTTTATTCTTCCCCTAATTTTGTCACAATTTAAAATCAGGGTCCTACCAATTACTAGGCAACCATGGACAAGTCACTAAGTCATTTAATCTTTATAGGTCTAAAATAAGGTAGCTGAACTAGACCTTCAAAGTCCCTTCTGGCTATCTATAAACACAAAGGTCAAATTTTAAACCCCAGTTTCTCTTTCCCTATAGTTACTAAAGCAATTTATTAAAAACAAATTTTAAAATCTAAGTAAGTATTATGTGTTTATTTCAAAGCAAATGAGATTGGAAAGGAATTAGAAACCTTGATTCATTTTCCCAAAGAGGATTTCAGTAAAAAGTCATTCCAGAGGAAAAAAGAGATGTGAGAAAGATGGTAAAGAAGTAGTCAAAGCCTTAGAGATCCCCAAAGAAATAAAGCATTTTAGAGGAAAAAGAATATGTCAAGTGCAAGATTCTCCATTACATTCAGCTGCCTCTTAGAAGAATGAATAACCACAGGTAGGCCCAAACAAAATAAGTTTGTTATCTAAAAATGGCTTTAGTTGTCAAAGGAGGTAGCAAATTTTCCAATCATTCTAAATTATCTATGTAGAGGTTAGGAAGTGAATCAAATTAGAGACATCATGGAAAGGATTTGTGATTCAGATAAAATTTGTACTACGTGACCCCACACTTGGCCACAAGCTGCTTATCAAATCTGTAGATGGCATAACTCATATCAGAGGAATAACTAATATGTTAGATAAGTCTGGATCCACAACAAATTTTTAAAAGAACAGATCAATACAGATACAAAAAAGGTAAAATTTTAGGGATAAATGGTCTTCAGTTCTGAGCATTACATTTTAGGAACATGATAAATTAGACAGCTTCAAAAGGAGGGTAACCACAATAAGAGTGTGAAGTTTTAAGACCATGTCACAAATAAATTATGCTAAAATATAAATCTACTGAAAGAATTGGGGATATTTAGCCTAAAGAAAACTGAGGTGGTAAACAATAACTGTCTTCAATGTCAAGGCATGTCCCATACTTTCAAATCTCAAATAAGAGATTAAGAATTGTTCAGTCTGATCCAAAGAAGTAGGAACGATGTTATATTTATTGCCATTCAATCTTATCATATTAGATTTGTCTCCATGTTTTAGCTGATTTAGAGCTTTATGAATCCTGATTTCATCATCCAATGTATTAACTGACAATCTGCAGAACTGATAAGCATGCAAAGCACAGATCTCTGGAACTCCACTAGAGACCTCCCTCCAAGTTGGATTTGGATGAGACATTTTGGATGGGACACCATAAGTTATATAATCTAATATACACCTAAATAAAAATGCCTCCTTCAGAATAACTAACAAATCAGCTTATGCTTCAAGACCCCCATTAAAGAGAAACCACTGCCACATGAGGTAAATAAGCTTGACTTATTTCGGGATTTTGATTATAAAAGATATTTTCCCCCATAAATCAAACCTAAATTTCCTCTTTGCGAGATAACAATGGTAGAAATAACAATGGATTAAGATAAAAATTTTAGTCAGTATTCTACACTATTTTGCATAATTTGGCAAGATAAAACTAAGCTGAGCCTGTTTGTTCTTCTGTTAAAAACAGATCCTTCCCTGACCTAGCTCAATAGAAAACCCTGATGATTAAATAAGATGATATTTGTGAAAGCTCTTTGGAAACTGTAACAGTCTAACTATTATAATTTGATCTTTCTGGAAAGCTTTATTAGAGAAAAAACTACAGAATTTTAACACCATTCATACCCTCTAACCAGGTATGTCTAGTTTGGGAAATATACTTCAAAGAATTAACCCATAGAGAAAGACATTCAAGGCAGAACTATTTATAATAAAAAAAACTGAAAATAAACTAAATGGTCATGGACAGAGAAGCAGCTACGGTGCTAAATTTTTAGTCAGAAGACTTGGGATCTAAAACTAGTTGAATGGATGGACTCAAAGGTAATGGTTCAACATGGACTAGGTCTTTAGAAGAGTGCCTTATGAATCTGTCCTTGGTCCTACGTTATTAAATACAATGCCATAGGATAATAATCCTAAGAGGTAAAAGGAACTTTAGTAGTCAAATCAATCCAATCTTCCTTATTTTACAGATGAGGAAACAGAAACCTAGGGAGGTTATATGACTTACCTTAGGTCATATATGTAGTAGGTGGCAAAGCCAGGATTCCAACATTGTTATCCATGTCTTGGATAAAAACATAGATGCCATGCTTCTTAAAATTGCAAAGGACACAAAGATAGGAGAATTGCTAACAAAGGGATGATAGAGTCAGGATCCAAAAAGATTTTGGCAGACTATAACTTTAAGCCAAATCTAATAAGATGAAACTTAGAGCCGAAAAAAAAAAAAAAATGGGCAGCCTTGGTGGAGTACAAATACAACCTCTTACTAGAGGTCTTCAAACAATATCTGAAAGGGGATTATAGAAAGAATTCTTGAACTAGAGAGTTTCTATTGTTTCTTCTCTATGCAATTCTGTGAAATTCTGCCTGACACTTAATAGATGAGGTTCTATAAGCAAATCCCTTAACCTCAGAGTGTTTCAAGTTCTCCCTCTTAAGAATATTTATATTAGCTATCCCTCAGGGCTACTATGAATACAACACTTTGCAAATCTTAGAATAGAGTAAAAATGTGAGTTATCATTAATATTAGTATGGCATGTTAAATACAATGCAATACTACGATAAATACATATAGCAAAATGACAAATGTCTGGAATATACTGACATATGAAAATATATATGTACCCTACTAACCTAACTCTAGAAAAATGCAAATTAATAGTGCATAGAATTTAATAACATACAAACATATTTAATATTTGTAATTAGATGAAAATTTAAAATAATGTAAATAAAGCTTAATACTCAGTTTTTATAATTCATAAAAATTTTTAAATGTAACCAATTTGTTATAACAATAAATCATTTTGTAATTATTACCTCAATTCGTGGTTTCTTTGCCTCTGCTAATATTTCATCTGCTGCTCTTTTTACTGAAATAAAAAAAAGAGTAATTTAAAAAATACAACTTCCAGATGAATTAAAATTTAATGTGAACATATTAATATTTCAGACATACCTTGTGTGGATCGTTGAAGGCCTATTTCAAGGGGTGCACTTCTGTCAATACTTGCAGATGTTGCTAAAGATTCAAAAAGATTCATTCAACAAAGTTCAATATTACAGTGAGCTTTAGTTTAAAGTTTTTGTTTTCACATTCATTGTTCCTCATTTGATCTTTACTTGATAAACCTTAGGAAATATGCAAATGAGCATAATACAAATAAAGTTTACCATTCAGTGGATCTCAATGAAAACCCTCATCTCTTAAGATTCTATGGCATAATTTCATTTGAAAAACAGGAAGTTTACAAGATTATTGACATAGAACTAGAGGGGACCACAGAAGCTATCTAGTCCAAATCCCTCATTTTAGAGATGAAAAAACCAAGGTCCAGGAAGTTTAAATTATTTACATACAGGTAGTAAGCATCAAAAACAGGTTTCAAATCTAATTCCTAAGTTGAGATTCATACTCTTTTCTTCATACCATATTGACTTCTTTTAGAGCAGCTTAATTAAAAAAAAACCTTCATTTTGAAGGATTCCTGATAAAGAATATTATAAAATGTTAAATAATATAAAGCTATATATGACATATGTAGATTTCTGTATCTGTAATATCTATAAACTACACTTAGATCAGAGAGCACATCATATTGTTTTATTTCTGATTAACTAGCATAATGCTCCAAACAAAGGTAGCACCTATATTTGTTCATTAAAGTATTGAGAAAAATCTTAAGACCATCTGTTTTCTCACCTAACTTAGGTCTACTTTAAGTGTTAGTTATTTACATGCTTATATATTCATTTTCAAAAGCATTTATAAAGTTAAAGAAGATAAATAACTCTTAACTTAGCAACTTTGAGATTTTTATTATTCATTTAGTAATGTGTTATAAATGGTAGAAAAAATGGAATTACTAAACCATGTGTTATAAAAAAAGTTGATATGATTAAATTGATAATTTATGTAGGGATTCTTAACTTAAGGTCTGTGAGAGACAATAGAGTGACAGAGAGAAAAAGAATAATTCAACTGAATTATTCTGAGAAGGAGTCCACAAGTTTCAGACTCCCAAAGAAATCCATGACATGAAAAAATTAAACTCCTCATCTATAAAAGAAAAATAAGTGGCAGAAAATGAAATGGAGGAAAGGAACACATGATAGAAGTTTTCAAACTCTGGAAAGAAAACTAACTACTGAAAAGATTTCAAGCTGAGTCTATGCAAAAAATTTTGTCTAACTTAAGACCTGGCAATAGAAGAAAATGCTGGACCAAAATGTTCTTGCTGGCAATGTCTTCATGTAAACTCAATTTATGTGATAGCTGCTAATGAATAAATTCAACAAACATTTATGAGCTGAAATGCCTATAGTGTACAAATAAAAGACAGAGATAAATAAGATCAGACTTTTCCTTCTAAAGGTCAGTGTCCAATAAGAAAATAGGGCAATCACAGCAAAAAAATTGCTCCAGGCCCTATAACTAATTGCACCCAAACTCCCATAGTCCTTTTTCTGTCCTTGCTTTCCCTCCACCCCAAATAGGCTCTGACAACTTTCTGCCAATTACTTTTTGTCTCTCAGTCCATAGAAATAACTCCCCAAGGAGTTCCAAGAGCCCAAAATGATCAAATAAATCAATCATAAATGTGTTATGTGCCTATTTTTATATATATACACACATGTGCACACACAAACATATATATGTATGTACACACACAAACACACACACACACACCAGATACTGGGGATATAAATACAAATAATAAGACAATTCTCTATTCTTATTTTGCAGTACCTTACAGTGGAAAACTAGTAACACACATATGGAAGATCCACACAGAGTAGAGGACGACTAAGAACAAACAGTATTTCATAATTCAAAGAGACAAATAAGATACATTCTAGTGTACCTGAAATGTACATTAATACAGTCTGATAAGATCAATTGTAATTTCCCTTATTTTTGTATGCCAATAAGTTTTACATCCAATGAATAATAATATTACTCACAGGTTTCGCCATTTAGATATGCAAGTAAATCTTTTCGATCAGGTCTTCTAACCACAGGAATGTTTTCAGTCTAAAGAGAAAAGTTATAGATGTAACATCAGCAAATAGTACTTTAAAATTTAAGAAATCTGATCAATTAAAAATCATATGGCTTCTTAAATTTCACTACAATATATTAGATTTCACTCCAAAATACTTAGATGACGATTATAGAAAGTAGTCGGTCAAAAGATGCTAATCAATCTAACCTTTTTTTCAGAAACAGATTTTGGCTGAACTCTTCAAAAACATAGGACACAGAAATATTTTCTTTTGAAAAAGAACTATTAATAGTTATTCACATTTATGTATGGTTTTAAGATTTACAAAGCAAATTTTTTCGTAACAATTTTGTCAGACCACAGAAAAGCAAACAACTTCAAGTATTAAATAAATGCTCCCAATCACACAGCTATTAAGTGTTAGAAATAGAACCTAAAACCAATTTTTCTGATTTTAAGTGATCTTTCCACTTTCCTCAATGCAATCACTTTTTGTATCTATCCCGTTTCATTCTCCAAAACCAACTCTGAAAATTCGTTATTTTAAGCTGTCATACTTTACACACTTGAGAAATAGTACCTCTTCACTCCTAAAACTGAAGACACTATCTTCATATTTCTCCTCCTAGATCATCAGATGCCTTCTCACTTCCTCTCTCAATTAATGCTTTGTGGAATCAAGATTTAAATTGGATTTAAAGTGGAAACAGTCCTCTGAGTTAGCCCAAACCCCTTCATTTTGCAGAGAATGAAATAGAAAATTAAGTGACTCGCTCAAACTTATATGTACCAAGTGCCAGAGACAGGATCTAAAAACAGAAAATCTTTTTCCAAACCAAATCCTCAATCCATGTACCTTCTTTTTCTCCTCTGTGGTTTCCCTTTAATAAGGTTCCATATGCATTAAAAAACCCTACTAATCTCAAAATAACTAGGAGGTAAAGAAAATATTGAGCAAATTTTCAAAGTTAAGAAAAATGGGTGGAGGTTTTTTTTTTAATCAACTGGATATTTTAATTGCCTCAATTCTCTACTCCATTTTCCTAGTATAGAATATGGTTAAGAGAATTTTTTTTACCAAATAGCAGTTATATATTCCAAATTTATCAACAAGTAGGCCCACAAAGAAGTATAAGAGCAATGCTAACTGGCTAAAAAGCCCCTACACAAGAATCTTGTTCTGATTATCTCATTCTACATAGTATATTCATTTCCTAGTTAAATATAGTACAGATGACAGTGCCAGAGACTCTGTGAAAATCTCATGATAAAGACTATCAAAGAAAGTATTTACTTTTCTTTCCAAATAATTCCTGTCACAAAAACAGAAGGCTAATTAGGTTCAATTTTATAAATTGGTTATACATGATAAATGTGCAAGATTTTTTTAAAAAGTTAGCCTACTTATGAAAGATACAGAAATAATCAACTAATGACAAATTCATATTAGTATTTCTAATTACTCTTATAATTTTTTAAAAATTTCTTATCCTTACAGTCTCATATTTTCTGTAAAGATTTTAAAAACATTGAGAATAGTTCCTCATGGTTATTTTTAAGATTGACTTTTGGAATATAACAACAAAACATATAAAACATAAAATATTTCATATTATCAAAAAACTTGATGTAATTAGAATCATATTATAAGAGGGAGGGAATCATTCTTGCAACTTCTCCCAATTTTTGTTAGTGTGAACACATTAACAAGTTTCAGATGAAAACAATATAAATCACAGACATTAATCTGACTTTTAGTCTTTTGTATTCTTAAGTAAATCACTTTCTTTCCTCTTTATTCTTTTGAAGTTACAAAGATGAGTTAAAAATTTAACCAGAAAATGAACTGTCTCGGATAATTGACATCAAAATAGTGGCTCCTATAGCAATAAACCGCTGAAATAAGTTATACTTACAGCTGCACGCCGGACATATACAGGATGGGAAAGATGTACATTATTAAGCAAGAACAAAATGGAATCCAAAGTGTAGTACTCTCTGGGTTGGCCTTCCTTCCCAGTCCTGAAATAAACAAAGTAAGAGTTTTATTCACAGGCAATAAGACATGCTGGGGAAAACAAATGAAACAAAACAAATAAACTGGCTCTGAAGTTAAGGTACCTCAATTCAAATCCCAGCTCTACCATCTACTGCTTGCATGGCTCTGTACAAGTCACAATCTTAACCTAGGACCTCAGTTTCCTTGTCTGTAAAATCAGTGAGTTAGACTTTCAGTGATGGGCAAACTTTTTAAAGAGGGGGCCAAAGAAAAGGAAATGCTCATCTGTCAGTCTGTTTCTAAGGCAACTCTTTCAAAGTTTCATTGTATTGTATCCTACTCATTGTATTCATCAGATTAGGAATAATGTCTGCAGCCCAATAGAACATTTCGGCCTCCCCCATCCAGCATCTGGCCTGCAGCCAGTAGGTTGCCCATCACTGGCCTAGATTATTCTGATGTTCCCTCCAGCTCCAAATTTTATGACTGTTAGTATGTTTGGTTCAAAATTAATAACATCCTAACCAGTTTTCCAGCCTCTACTTCCTCCCTAAACTGCTTTATATTCATCCTTCAACACTGCTGCAAAATTCATTTTTCATATGCAGACTTGGTGTCCCTATCATTTCTCAATTTAAAAGATTTCCAATTCCTTACATGGACATTAAAAATTATCTTTCTAGTCTTATCTCATACTTTTCACTCTCACCTATTCTCAATTCCAAACTAACTGAACAATTTGTCCATATGTCCAACACATTTCTGACTCCAGGCCTATGCCAAGCATAGTCTTCCCTCACTAGTTCCAATCCATTGAAATTCTACTCCTTCTTAAAACTCCACTCAAAAATACCATCTCCTACATTAAATTTTCCCTGAGCTCTCCTCATCCACACCCCAACCTTGGATCTGACATAGCATAGCACTTTATAACTCTATGCACTAACAAGGTATTAGTCTATCTTATATTTATGTCATATCCCCTACTTGAAGCTCTATGAGATCAGAGGTTGACTTATCTAATGTGTACATTTTCCCTACTAGTGCACATCATAATAGGTACATAAGAGTTTATGTTAGTGTTGAGTTACATCACCATCAAAATATTTCACTATATATTTTGGTCTAATAAAATGCAAATTTAAGACTCTTGTAAAAGTATTACAACTGACTACAACATATGTAATATAATCCTAAATGTAACTGCTTCACTTAAAGGTTTCATATTTTTTCTGTTTATTAAATTTTCATTGATTTATACTCAACCCTTGACACATGTAAATTAAATATTGCCATTTAGATAAAAATAATAATGTAAAACATTTATGTAGGCCTTTAAAGTTTACAAAGCATTTTACATGCATAATATTATCTCTTGTGGGTCTCATTCTTGTGATGGTTCACATAGATCAGAGATATCAAATTCACTGTCCAATTCCAGTGTTTAACTGGGAAATGTTTGATACCAAAAAATACAACACAGATAGCTATTTTGTAGTTTTCTAAGTCAATATGCATCCCACAGGTTTGACACCAACTGACCTAGATAATTATCCTATATATAAAATTATATGTATATAAGAATATTTTAATTAGAAGTTTAACTATCAGACAACTAAAATGGAGGTGGCAGAGAATAAAAAAAGGTATTTGCATAAGATCAAAATATATTTAAGAAGTAGACTGGTATAACCACTTCTCCTGACATTTTATCTATTTTTTTTTAACTTTACATCGTACTTTGCTTATATTATTTCATTTTAACTTCACAACAATTCTATGAGGGAATTGTGGAGATATTATTAGACCCACTTTACAGAATATTCTAAGCATTATGCTTTCAAGCAACAGAAAACCTCCATGGGTTCAAATCTCACATCAGACTTATTAACCGTATGACTGTAGCACTTAACATCTCAAAAGTTTCCTCACTTGAATACTAGTACTACATATCTCAAATAGTTGTTTAAGAAGTTTTTTGCAAAACCTAAATCACTATGTAATTTTGAGTTGTTTTTATTATCATTATTACAGCATGTAAACTACCATCTCAACAAACTGGTATAATCAACTTTTGTTCTTTACTAATTGCAAACAACAGAAAAATAGCTCACTCATAGCTTCAAAAATCCTTTGGATCAAGATGCCAATGATCATTTCCCAGGATATCTAAATACAGATAGAATAGTTAAAGCTTTCTGTGATTTCCACCCACAACTTAAAACATATTTCTAAAACCTAAAAAAATATGCTTTGCAAAAAAAACCAAACTTTTATCTCTGATTGCTTGGTTCTTCTTGAGCTGAATTCCTTAAATCCTCACAAAACAAAACAAAAAAAAAAAACACTCCAACCATCACTCAAAGTGCCTCCGCCGTTTTATTCTCTCTACCCATCTCCAATTCACTGGAACAAACCAGAGAACACCCTGTTCTCTCAAAATTCCATCAGACAAATGCTCCATCCCACTTACTTAAGGCCCAAAGTCTGAACCAAAACCTTTACAGTATTTTCATGAAGATACATTGGGTCTTCTGCACATTATGTTACTATCTTTAAAAGGCATTATGATATGAAAAGATCAAAATGATATATTTTTGTCATGAAATAAAGAAACAAATTAGTTTTGAGCTTCTGACTTCTCTTTCTCCTTAATTGTGGAGGAAAATAATAAATTATCTTGGATGATTTTTAAATTAACAGAATATAGTGTAAAATAATTTAAAATCTTTTGATGGAAAAAATATCATTATGCTTTATTTCTCACTATCGCTGCTAGATTATATTAAGTATTTCCCCAGAAAATTTACACAAAATGCCTTGATCAAAGGCAAGGTCTTTAGTGTGTACATTCACCACAGAATGTTAGAATCCAAAAGATAGTATGTGTGTGTATGTGAATACACACCTCACTCCTTGAGTTTTGTAAAATAACTTCCAGTTGTATAGTTGAGTCTAATAAACTCATACTAAATGTTAGGTATAAAACCAATTCTATGAGGTTTGCATAACAAAGATTACTACAACCTGATCTCAATTACTCAGGGATTGGGTCATCCACCCTAGAAGTTCAACTGTTTGGCTTTTCCTCCTTTTTACAGCTCACATTCTGAAAATGTCATCGTTTGTCAAAAGATGAAAAACAGGAAATTAAGATTAATATACCAAGCTAATTTATTAATAAAAAGTTCAGTAGGGGCATTGTTACTTGGTAGAGTTAAGAGTCAGAAAGAACTGGGTTTGAAACTTACCTCCAGAGCACTGAATTTGACTAAGGATTTATGTTCAAATTCCACCTTTGACATTTACTATTTTGCAAGACATTAATCTCCATGGTCCAAATATTCCTCATCCGTAAAATGAACAGAGTTGGACAAGTTGATCTCTCAAGTCTCTTCCAGATCTGGATGGATCATCCTATAACTCAACTTCTCAGTATTTCAGGGAACTCCATAGGATTTTATATGCTAAAGATTCTTAGACCAATACATAATCAAGAGCTCCACTTTTGAAATCTACATATTGTTTAAAAAAAAAACAAACTAACAAAACTTCATTGGCTAAAATGAAGTGTCTCAGGAAAGAGAAAATGAATATGTATTCATGTATATTACATACACAAAACAAAACATAGCATTGATTACAGTCTACACAGCCATAATAAAATCCAAAAATGGTGGGGGGTGGGGATGGGGGTGGGGGAGTAGTTGGCCCCATTCTTTGGTCAATACAATATTTATAAGCAATTAGGTCATAATCAAGCAGGTTTCTATTCTGGTCTCTCATTACTTTTCTAGTCCCTCAGAACTGGACTATTTCCTCAAACACAACCTAAGTTATCTTGCCTTTATAAGGTTGCACATGTAATTAGATCTCTCTTTAAAGTCCTAGCTCCCCATGTCTCATTTCTGTAAATTCTGTACATCCTCCAAAAACCAGCTCAAATACAAAATTAAGTGTGATCATTCCTTCTCTGAATTCCCAAGGCGCTTATCACTGAAATAAATGCCTATGTAAATGTCACATCTAATAGACTACAATCTTCTTTAAAGTAAAGGTTGTGCCATTTTTTGTCTCCTCAGTGCCCTACCAGCTCAGTGAATGTTTAAAGGAAAAAAATAGCAATTTAAAAAAAAGTTTTGCTAATCTGTGCAAAATCCGTTAAGAATTTAAGAAAAACTGATTATGATAATACTGTACACAAAAATTAACCTAGAGAACTAAAGGAAACTAAACTTTTCTCTATTAAGAATTCAACGTGTCAAAAATCTCTCAAGAAAAAGTAAATTTGGCCTGGCTTTTCAACTACAGTTCAAAGTTCCGCACGTTTCCCTTGCTCAAGACTGAAGTTTTTGCTCCCAAAAACCTAAATGTTAGATGAGTACAAATTTCACCAACAATGACAACATATAAGTTGTAGCAAGGATTCAGGTACAATCTTTGTGCTTAAGAATTTCTGATAAATCACAATTGTATTAAATCAAAGAAATACAAAGGGACTTTATATTGTGCAAAAATCTGAACTAAAAATGTAAACGTGCCCACACGTACAATCATACCCCTCCCTTTGCTCCATTACACTTTTTTTTTCCCAACATATCCCTTATGTCCACCTCGTCTCCATGAGACTGTGCTCCTTGGGAGTAGGAACTGTTGGTTTTTTGCCTTTCTTTGAGCCTGGTACAAAGTAGGTTCTAACTGAATGCTACTTTGACTGACTGATCTCAACCAGAAACTCCCTGAACATCTGCTGCCTTCACACCTAACCACCCAGATACAGGGCATCCATCTCCCCCAACTTTCAATGACATCCCTCGCCTTTCCCGTAACCTCAGTGGGTTCCTTCCTACCCTGAACACACCCACCAAACTCTTCAGTATCCCTCTTCACCGGGACACCTGCCCCAGCTTCCTCTCCCCCTATCTCTGGGTGCTTCTTCTAGCGTGCTAATAGCCCTGGCAAGCAAAGAGGGAAAGGAAGAATGCAAGCTGAAGGAACGGGGTGGGGGGCGAGCTGGCGGGGGAGGGGACGCTCCGACACATGGCAACCCGCCAGAGGCAGGGGCCCCAAAGGGACGCGTCCGCAGCTGGGGATATCGGAAAGGCCTGTGGCCCCCTCGGAACCCTCTCGATCCCGCCCCCCGCCCCCTCCCTAAAGGTTTAAAGGGGACAGACAACTCCAGAGACAGCCCCTCCCCTGCCTCTCTCGGCCCTAGAGTGAACTCCAGCGTCGAGAGGAAAACTTTCCCCGCCGCACGCTTCCTCTCTCCCCTCTCTCCTCGGGATCCAGGGCGTCCAAGCAGGAGAGTGGGGAGGGGGCGCTGCCCTTCCCCTCCGGCCGCAGCGGCGCTTCACTCACCCCCAAATCACATAGTTGGTCTTGACGTTCTTGGGCCAGGAGAACTCGCCGAAGATCACCTCGTCCCCCTTCACCACGATCTCCTTTTTCTGGATGTTATATTGGCGCAAGACGCTCAGCACGTCCGCCATCTTCCCCCCCCACCCCCCCGCGCTTCGGCCGCTGCCTTGGCCGCCGCCGCTCCGCTGGTCGCGCCGCCTTGGCCGCTGCCTAGGTCGCCTCCTTCTTCCGGGGCCTCTGCTCTATCTAGCCGGCAGGCGACACCACCACCACAACAGCACACCGACAGGAGCAGCACTAACAACCGCCCGCGAAGACGACGGCACTAGACACCTAGGCAGCTGAGGACCCCGCGTTATCTGGCAAGGCCCCGCCGCCGGCTGCCCGAGCTGAACGCCTGAGCCCGAGTTGCCGCTGCCGTCGCTGCCGCCGCCGCAGCTACCTCAGTCCCGCTGCCGCCAGGGGGAGCCAAGGCCTCCTGGGAAAGGGGCTCGGCCAGACACGCACGCGGCGCCGCGGACGGCGCAATACTCAACACGCTCAGTCTAGACTAACCCGGGGTAAGCGCTTGTGCGCGTGCGCGTGCGCGTGCGGCCCGAGCGCACCCGGGCGTAGTGCGCCTCGCCACGCGCCCCTTACAAACAAGCCGACTCCGGGGTGTGGCTACAGTATCTACCGAAATCTAGCAGCTCTTGGGCTTCTCCTAGGTCACTTCTTGGCTCAGTGGCCACTCCCAGTGTCTTAAATTTAACTACCACCCCCGTGGTGTTCTGCGGTTGCTTGGTGGCCGTCCGACTCCACCCTGGGCTTGCCTACTCTGCAGCTCCTCCAGACCTGTGGAGGTGGATTGTTTCGGTAAGCTTAATTTGCATGGTCCTGGTCTACCTCTGTGAACTCTCAACTTGGGTGGCCTAGAAGGCTCTTGGACAGCTGGACACTTAAATCACATTTCCAGAAAGATTAAGCCTAAACCGCAAACATTTATGAGAAAGGCAAAAGAGCAGCCCCTGCTCTCATTGTGCCAGTCATTCAGGCATTCATTAAGTCCCTAATGTCTACCAGCCACTAGGCTAGGCGTTTGGGTATTCCAGGGTTTAAAAAAAAAAAAGTCCTTTTCCTCAAGGAGATCAGGATCTACTGTGTAAGACAACAGGAAAACGACTCTGCACAAACAAGATCTATACAGAACTAGCTGGAAATAATCCCAAAGGAAGGCTCTAGTATTAACTAGGATTGGGAAAAGCTTCTTGCACCAGTTGGAATTTTACTTAATGTTTGAGGGAATCCAAGAGCTATAGTTAAGGAAAGAGAAATCCAGACATCACAGGAGATGGGAGTGTCTTATAGAAAGAAGATCCCAGAATCTAAAAAATAGAAATCCCGGAAACTAAATAGTTGAGTTGCTAAGGGGGAAGAAGAGGCCTCAAATGCCTCCTAGCTATGTTATTGTGGATAAGTCCCTTAACCCCGCTTCCCCCCCCACCTCCCATTGCCTAGCTCTTATAGCTCTTTTGCCTTAGAACCAATACATAGTATTGATTCTTAGATGGAAGGTAAGGGTTTAAAAAAAAAAAGAGAAGGGGAGGGGGCCAAAGTAATAATTATATTGGTAAAGTTAATAATTCCCATTTATTGAAAGGAAGCAAGCTCTTCTTGTGCTTTTATTTCCTACCAGGCATTGTGCTATGCAACTGGCATCTCATTTGATCCCCATAAAAACCCTAAGAAGTTGGTAAAATTTTTATTTACATTTTACAGAGAAAGAAGTTGAAGCTCAGGTAAGCTAAATAAGCCACCCAAGATGCCACTCGATAGTAGGGCAATGAACAGGTTTTTTAAAAAAAACTCTGAAGACCATCACTATTGCTGTTCTCCCTCCCTGGGAGAATGGAATAGAGAGAATAAGAGGCTCTTAATGTGTCAGAATAGGGCCATGGACTTGGAATCAAAAAGACCTGGGTTTGAATCTTGCCTCCAGGATTTACAGAGAGTCACTCTGGGCAAGTCACTTAACCTTTCTTGGCTTGTTTCCTAAAAAACTGTAGACGTTGGACTGATTTCTAAGGACACTTCCTACTCTCTGGTTCTGATCTATTCAGTAGGGTTGTGACCTGATATATATTTATATGTGCATTGATGTGTACACATGTATGTGTATGTTTATTATCAATATGGAATCTAGAAACCCCAAACTTGTAGCCTAGTAAGATCTGACGAACCCCAAGTTTTAGGACTAGGTGATAAGCTGGGGACTCCAAAACTTGTACTGGTTCCTTGTTCCCATGAGAATCCACCCTGAAGGGAATCTCAGACAAGCAGTTTCAGACTGAATAATGGACCCTAAGGTAAATGACAATCCCAGTTAGGTGGGTCTAAGCAAAAGCTAAGTGCCTCTTTTTGCCTTAGAAGCATCTTCCATTGTACCACATCCCTGTTTCCAGGATCAAACTTAGAACCTTCAGCTTAGGAGACTGACATGCAGCCTACTGCACTAAGAAGGCTTAGCTTTTGCCTAGACAACTGGGATTGTAATTTACCATAGGGTCCATTATTCAGTCTGAAACTGCTTGTCTGAGATTCCCTTCAGGGTGGATTCTCATGGGAACAGGGAACCAGTACAAGTTTTGGAGTCCCCAGCTTATCACCTAGTCCTAAAACTTGGGGTTTGTCAGATCTTACTAGGCTACAAGTTTGGGGTTTCTAGATTCCATGTTGATATTATAAACAAATATACATACACATATCTGTCATGTACATTTAAATATTTGTACACACTTGTCATGGCTGATGAATTATATTGTGTGAAATCTATAATGAAGCCAGTTTAAGACTTAATTTTCAAAACCTACCCACCTTAAATCTGTATTCATAATCTGTTTAATGTGATTTCATAAGGAATAACTTTTTTTTTAATTCTAAAGAAAACTTTTCAAATGAGTTTATAAAGAAGCCATAACCAACAACAACCAGCAGGTGGAGTATTCTTCATTGTAATCAGACTGTAATAGAGCAATGAATTAACTATAAATTCACTATGTAGATGCTTACTTGGTAAGTGAGTTTACTAACTAGGTGCCAGGCACTTGGCAAAATGCTGTGAATTCACAGAAAAGCAAAAATAGTCTGTTCTTCTAGGAGCACACATTCTACAAGATGTATGCAACATCAATGGATATCAACCCCTAGGGAAGACCTGGAAAAGACTTCCTGCAGGAGGTGGGATCTGAATTTTCAGGGTAGCCTGGGGAACCAGCACACTGAGGGGGAGGAAGAAATACATTTTAGGCACTAGGAGCCTACAGGTTTAAAAGACGGCTTGGCTTGTGCAAGGAAACTACTCCAGCTTAAAATCACAATAATTTTAAGCCAAATTTCAGGGAAAATGACTAAAGGTATAAGGATAATTAGGGGTGTAGGGAGGGGGGATCTTCCACTTTCCATAACCAGAAAGAATGTGATTCTACTTACATGCTTATATATTCTCAGCAGTACTAAAACTGATGAGGAGATTTGAGGTCCTTTCCTACCACTTTGGGCAAAGAGAAGGCTGGCACTTCAGTATTTAGGTAATTGATAAGAAGTGTTAGGAAGGCATTTTCCCTTCACCCTTGTTTAAGTTGGGAGCTAGAACACTAGCTCTAGTTCTAGCTAGAACACAGAACACTAGCACTAGAGAGCTTGGAACATTTGTCTACAACTTAAATTTTGGAATGAATTGATAAAGTAAAAATTCAGATGAGGAAGAGAGTTAGTCCTATGAAAACAATTATCTTAATATTAATCAAGCTTTGCATGTACTTATGATTTCACCCATGTGACAGGCACAGCTGCCACCAGCTATTATCCTACCTAAGTTATATGGGTGAATTAACCACTTCTACATGATTAATCTATAAACCTAGAACTGTAAAATGACAGCATACTTACATACTGTCATTATTTTAAAATTTATTACTTTAGTGAATAATTGATATTCCCCCTGTAGATATTAAGGGCAGTAACTAGGTTTCTAGTGAAGAGAACACCAGGTCTGAAATCAGGAAAATTTATCTTTCCAAGTTCAAATTTGGCCTCAGACACTTACTAACTGTGTGATCCTGGGCAAGTTCCTTCACTCTGTTTGTCTCAATTTCTTCATCTGTAAAATGAATTTGAGAAAAAAATGGCAAATCATTCCATTATCTTTCCAAAGAAAACCCCAAATGGGGTTACAAAGAGTGAAATGTGACTGAAATGACTGAGCTGTGGTTACTCAAGTAATACTCTCGAGCTTTAAAGCACCAGTTTGCCAGAAACTTTATTTAAGATGAAGGTAATTCCTAGCCATTTCTGACTTTTTTGTCCTTTGTTTCAGAGAAGACCAATAACATCACAGAATGGTGTTTTGACTAGAGCATGAATTGAATGTAAGATCAGGCAGAGTTGTGGAAAATCTTCAGTCTCATTTTCCCTTTCAGTCATCAAAGTCCAGTGGCAAGATAAAAGATAGGACAACTGACAGCAGTCCAGGACACTGTGGATGACTTTTAGTGTCTCAAATAGCTGACCAAGCTCTAAGCTTGCCACAGTGCCTGCTTCAGCTACCATCTTGGCCACTGGAATAAATTATTCTCATCCAGCCATTCTACTGGAGAACTCTTCCCATGCTTGGGATAGAATCCCCCTAATGCACCAGTGCGTGGAGGTTCGTAGGTTACCCTCAACCTGGTTCAGCCTGTCTACTGAGAAGGCTTCATTGGGGTAGACTCCAAAGGGTGAAAGAGCAGCCCTGAAAAGAGTTCAGCAAGCCTCACACCAGAGATGCTAGTCCTCCCAGAGCACCCCATATGCTGATTCTGCAATTTCTTCTCCATGCTCTTTTTGTTCTAAGATACTTTTAAGTAAGATTTATAGGAATTTAAGAAGAAAAAGAAAACAATGTAACCGTGCACCTCTGGGTACATGGCTAATAGTTGCCCTATTCCGGGGAGTGCAGAGCACTCTTGCTAAATATAGCATGTGTGTAAGGTTGGAGTTGAAAATGTTGGTGGGGCACCACTGCCACCTATTGATATCATCCCTAAATTGCAGGAATGACAATCTTTTTTTTTTTTTTTTTTTTTTTAGGTTCAATGTTAAACCTGAAGTTATAAAAATGCCACATTATCTCATATGGACAAATGAATTTAAACAGATATAACTTGTCATTTTTCTTAGTAAATACATATATATATTTAAATCAATATTACCACACATTCAACACAAATTTTTCAAATAAAGAGTTTATTTAGCTATACATGATAACTAATAAGCATTTACATTCATCTGATGTCTCAGGTTTTTTTCTTTAAACTATAATAGTATTATTGTGTGAAGAAGTCAAATATAAACTGAGAGGACAGAATAGAGCAGATGTTTTCATGCACTAATATAAAACTGTTTATTGTCTTTAGATTAATGATATACAGGTTTTTCTTAAAGGTTATCACAACCCTGTTTTCCTGTTAACCAATAGACTTTTTTTTAAACCCTTAATTTCTGTGTATTGGCTCCTAGGTAGAAGAGTGGTAAGGGTGGGCAATGGGGGTCAAGTGACTTGCCCAGGGTCACACAGCTGGGAAGTGGCTGAGGCCGGGTTTGAACCTACAACCTCCCTTCTCTAGGCCTGACTCTCAATCCACTGAGCTACCCAGCTGCCCCTCAATGGACTTTTTAAAAAAAGATATTCACTTTTTCCTCCTTAGAATGATTCCCCTTTCCTCTGATCCCTCAACCTGTGAAAGGTTTTACTTATCTTTCCTAAATTGCCACACAGTACAGTTGATTGATTATGTATTTTAATCAGACCTTATCTTTTGTTTTAGAATCAATACTCTGTATTAGGTAGTTGAGGTTAAGTAACTTGCCCAGCATCATACAGCTAAGAAGTGTCTAAGGCTAAATTTGGTCTGGACTAAGAACCTCTAGTCTCCAGGCCTGGCTGTTAATCCACTGAGCCACCTAGCACCACCTCCTTAAGCATCTTTCAAAGGCTCTTGTCTGAGCTCAGGAAAAAAAACAATCAAAAACCTTAATTATTTGACTGAATGACCCTAGCCTCTGGCTACTGCCTCTCCTGGTGTCTTTAGACTATGGCTAGTGCTTTTTTTTTTTTCCTTCAACACAAAGATTGGTTTTTATTTCCTGTTTTTACACATTAACCTTATATGCAAAGCATCTGATAGGTTCTGGTGTTGGCCCACACACATACCCTTATATTCAGCAGCAGCCATTGTGGACAAAACTGGGTGATTTGACTTTTTTTTTTAATTAGTTTATTTATAATATTTTCCATGGTTACATTATTCATGTTCTTTCTGTCAATGTGGAATCTAGAAACTCCAGACTTGTAGCCTAGTAAGATCTGATGAACCCCAAGTTTTAGGGTTAGCTTTTAAGTGGAGACCCCAATTTCGACCCTTGAGAGTTCACCTCAGGGAAGTTTCATATTTAGATAGTCTCAGACTGAACAATAGACCTTAAAGTAAATGACATTATTAGCTTATGTGGAGCTGGCAAGCCTAGGCATATGCTAAAATATCCTTTTATATTAGAAGCTTTCCCCATGGTATCAGGTCCCAGAGAACACCAACACCTGGGCAGGGACTATCCTTTTAGTGTCTATTGTAATTAGTTCACTCCCTGATAGACCAGCCTCTGGCTATGGTCTCTTTCCCAAACCTGCTTATAGCCCAGAGGTCAGCAAAGTATGGCTCTTTCTGCAGGAGCCATAAAGTCAATTTTTTTTCAGGTGCTGTTACAGGATCGTGCACTGTGAGCACTGTAAGGCTCTCATGAAATTACATATTAAAAAATGTGGAGTTTATGGCTCTCACAGCCAAAAAGGTTGCTGACCCCTATAATAGCCTGTCAGCTAGTTTGAACACTCCCATTTCCTTGTAACCATAGTAATGTCAATGGATCATATTTCCCTGTCCCTCAGTTCCCATAAAGGGTATATAAGTTCCCCAAATTCTTTTGTCCTAGGAATCCTCATCTAGCATGATGTCACTCACAGGGATAATGTCCCAGAGTCCCAGGGTGTAGACCTTGTAAAAGTTTTGGTGTTGGGCTCTAGATAAAGGGTCAAATATTGGACTTATCCCCTTCTGGATTAAAGACCTGGTTTTTCTGACTACTTATTTCCAAGTTAATATTTCCCTCCTCTCTTCCCTCTCTCCTCCCAGAGTGGACAAACAATTCCACCGGGTCATACAAGTATTACTGTTCAAAACCTATTTCCATATTATTCATATTTGCAATAGAGTGATCTTCTAACACCAAAACCCATTGAACCATGTGGTCCATCATATGTTTTTCTTCTGTGTTTCTACTCCCACAATTCTTTCTCTGGATGTGGATAATGTTTTTTCTCATAAGTCCCTCAAAAATGTCCTGGGTCATTGCATTGCTGCCAGTACAGAAGTCCATTACATTCTATTTTATCACAGTGAATCAGTCTCTGTGTACAGTATTCTTCTGGCTCTACTCCTTTCACTCTGCATCAATTCCTGGAGGTCTTTCCAGTTCACATGGACTTCCTCCAGTTCATTATTACTTTCAGCACAATAGTATTTCATCACCATCAGATACCACAATTTGTTCAGCTAGTGCTTTTCAGGAGACTAGGTTGTCTAGGACAAGGGTCAATCTAAGGGTTTCAGAATCAAACTGTCACCAGCAATGACTGTCATGAGACACTTCCTGAAAGTTTTGCTCTTCTACCCTTCCAACTTATAGAGGAAAGAACAAGGGAAGATTCAGTTTTCCTTTCTTTACTCACATTATGACTACTTCCTCTTGACACTGTAAAAGTGAAATTTGGGAGATGTCATCTAAAAGTATATATATTTTCTATGGACACGTGGAAATTATCAAACTACATTTCCCGTGGTCCAACGGGTTTCCATTTCCGGTTCTTTGGGCGTGGGGACGCCTACGTCTCCACACAGAACAGTTTAAATCTCCTGGGTTAGGAGGGAGTGGCCTCTTGGCTAGCAGGCTTGGGGAGAAATGAGAGGTAACAAAATGGAGGCGGCAGTTTTGAATTCTTACAAGCACGTGGTCTAATGACTTTATCTATCAGCATGACTTTAATTAAAATACTAATTTATATATTTATACCAGCCTTTATTATTTTTTATCCTTATAACACTAGATTTTACCCAAACCAGTGGGCCTAAGGATTCTAAGGGAGCTAATAAGGTGTTCATCAATTATCCCTTGTGGCTATCTTTTTCTCCCATTTTTTCTTTTTTTTTCCCCAAATTAAAATTTAATTAAAGCTGAGAAAAACAAAAATACAAACAAGGGACAGACATATTACTCAAACTCTGAACACTTAAAAGGAATATGAAAATGAAAGGAATACTGACTATAATAATCATTTGGATTTGCTCATGCTTTCATTGTTTCCAAGGGTCTCTGATCCAGTGAAACCTTGACATAACAATAGTACTTTGCAACTGTAGCTAAGCTTGGGGAATGGCAACCACCAACTGAACCCAGACTGCCAGTTGCATCCTGATTTCAAGCAGCCTGAGAGACTTTCAAGGTAAAGCAGTTGCTATTTGTCAACTTGAAATCTGGAGACCCCAATTCTGCTCCTGCCTCTGAGAGTTCACCCCAAGGGAAGTCTCAAACTCACCAGTTTCAAACTGAACAATAGACCTTAAAGTTCTTGATAATCCCAGTTTAGGTGGGGCTAGCCAACCCAAGAAAACCATTTTAGTCTTGGAAGTTTCCCCTATTGTATCAGATCCTTTCTCAATAAGACCAACACCTGTGCAGTAGAAAGAACTATCCTTTTAGCATCTATTGTAAGTAGGCCACCCAAGCCTGTTTGTATCCTGTCAGTGTAGGTTGGACCTCTCATTTCCTTATAACCATGTGTTGGATTTATTCTTTGGCCCTGAGGAAGATTCCTCAGTAAGCAAAACGAAAAAGGGAGGAATGTTATAGCCAAAAAAAGCTTATAGAAATATTATAGCTTATAAGAATATTATAGCCAAAAAGCTAAACTTGGCAATTAAGCAAGGGGTTTTTGGATAACATCACGCCCGACTCAAGCAGGGCAGTTATCTCTCTGACTCACAGTCCCAGGGACAGCTCCTGGCTGGAAACCCCAGGGCCCCTAGATGAAACAGCCTTGAAGATTCCTAGACAGAACAGCCTTGAAGATTAAGAATCATATCCTGTGGCACCTGGAAGCATCCCTACTCCCTCTGTCTAGCTATTAGCTAACCCTAAGACAAAGGCACCTATATCCCAGAAACATATATATGTTCCTTCTTCTGAATGCCCCCTCAGGACTCTCTTTGCTGAGTTTCCCCAGTGCGTACTGGCAATAAAGCTTTCTCCTGCTTTGATTGCATTGTCTCCTGTGTTCCTCTGGAGGCCACCCATTTTGAACCCTAAAACATGGTAATGTCAACCAATCATACTTCCCTGTCCTTGATTCCCCAAATGGTATATAAGTTCCCTAAATTCTATAGTTCTTCAGAGAATCATCTAGGGCTGAGATCCTCCCAAAGATACTGTTGTCAAAGGGCCAGAGCCTTTGGCTCTGTGGGGTTTTTTTGGTGTTTTGACTCTGTGTGCCGGCCAAATATTGAACACTATCTCTTTCCTGATTCAAGATTTGGTTTTTCTGACTACTTTAGTGGTTCTGTGTTTTTACCAGGTTAACACTATCATAAAACAATCCCAACCAACCTATTTCTGTTTCCCTTAAGCCTTCTCCAGGAATTAACTATTTATACCCCTTCTGGGCTATGGTGATTTTGAGCAATAAAAACTAATCACCCCTGTAGCTGATGGGCTTCTTTCTTGGATTTCCACGTGCCTGCCATTCTGCTAAGAATAAACCATAATGCTTTTGCCTTTCTCTCTGGCTTTCAGTGTCTTTCTCTCACTCAATTTCCCTGTTCTAGGGGCCAGACACCTGGGAAGGTATGGGTTGACAAGAAGAATGAAAAAAAACCAACTTGTTAACAAACCAGCAAATCAGACACTCTTCTTTCCCCTTCGAGGTCTCACTCTCCCCAGGTCAGCTGATTGTAGTTCTTTTTTCATTCTTTCTTCACTTATATTAGTAATCTATGATACACAGTTCTGGTTCTGTTGATTCTATTTTCATCTTCTCATATAGGAAGGCAGATTGTGACCAAGCAATAAAAAATTTTAAAAGCCAAAGGAGTTCATTTATAATGGGAACCTAGAACATGTACATATCCCTTAAAATAGCATCTTTCCATATGGAGAATAAATGGATGATGTGTTAACTTTGAAAAAAAACACAGAACTATTAAATAGTCATAAAAGCCACTCTTTAATTAAGGAAAAGGGAGACAGGACTGACTAGGCCTCCACTCAGAGCTGCATGCCACATGCCCTATGCAGAGTCCCAGGATTGAACACTGCTTGTTCTGGTCCCTGACCCCCTGGGAGTGCCACCACTCTAGATGAAGACTCCAAGGAACAAAAGAAATTGGGGAACTTATATACCATTTGGGAAGATCCTGGGGCTGGGAAAGATGATTGACATTATCATACTGACCAGATAACATTAAGCTTGGGAAAGGAATCATGGCCAGAGGCTAGGGTGTAAGGGAAGGGGATACTTACAATGGATACTAAAGGATGGTCCCTGCCCTGGTGTGTCTTCCCGGGAAAGGGTCTCTTTATACAATGGTGAAGACTACCTAAGACAAAAGGATATTTAGCATTTACCCTAGAATCAATTATTCAGTCTGCAACAGCTAGCCTGAGATTCCCTTCAGGGTGGATTTTCAAGGAACAGATATAAGATTTGGGGGTCTCCAACTCACAAGCCAAATCTAAAACTTGAAGTTCATCAGATCCCACCAGGCCACAAGTTTGGGGTCTCTAGATCCCACTTCGACAGATGCTTCTGGGAGAATTGCGATGACATGTTATTGAAGCACTTTAGAGAGATTGTGGAACACATGTAGACATTATGCAGTTCTGCTTAGTTCATGTTGGAGAGGAGGTTTCTCTGATGGGCAAAGACATTCAAAAACTACAGTTCAGCTTCATTTACTTCATACCAGACTCAGATAGGGTAATGGCCAATGAAGGGACTGGAGCCAACAATCTTGAATTTGAAAGGTTCAAAGGGTTCCTCAGCATTTTGAGTTTCAGAGCCACCACAGCATCAGTGCCCTGAGAAGGAAGAAGCAAACCTTTGGAAACAAAGCTAAATAGAAACTGAGCTAATTTTTGAACCTAATTCCTCCTCTACCAAACCAAAGTATTGAGAGAGGAGAATACTATGCCCCTGAGGTGTAGGGGGAAGTGTTTGCATTTTGTTCTGGCTATCCCTTGGAAGTAAACTCCATCACTCCTCAGGACATTTATCTCCACCAATAAGGAAAGAATTCCATACCAAAGAACTTAGGTGTGAACAATTTACATTCACCCCCAGGAATCAATCAAAGGCATGAATATAAACAACTTGGTCTAGTTGGAAAGGAAATAAAAGCCTCAAGTTACTGGATGAAATCTAAATCATAAGTATTGAGAAAAGTTGAAAGAATTAAACACACTTCTGGACCTATGGATTTCTGAGGGGAGAATGTGACCTGTGGGATTATCTCCCTTACTGCAATCCTCACTAACCCACCAGACATTGGCCACTTTATTGGAAATCTGGATCAATAACAAATAAAACATAAACAAAAGACATGTTGGAAAGGTCAAGTCACGGATAGTTACTTCATCAGAGCAGGAAAAAAAACAACTTCCAAGCTCTTTAGGAGTTATGATGACAGTGAATCTTATATATTGGTTATTTATACAAACTTCGGGCAAGTCACTTAACCACTGTCTGCCTCAGTTTCTTTAACTGTAAAATGGAGGTCATGATAGCATTTTCCTCCCAGGATTGTTGTATTTGTAAAGTACTTAAAACAATATCTAGTACATAGTAGGCACATAATAAATGCTTTTCTCCTTGTTCCCTGACTCTCAACACCTAGAACAGAGCTCCCCACACTTTGCGGGAACTTTACCAGGATTTCTAGAAGACAGGAAAGGATATCTGTTTGACCAGAAGATGTCTTATTCCTTTGGTCACATGTACTTTCTATACTTGAATTTATTTTTTTGATACTTGTGAGAGTATATACCAGACTTTTAGGGGAAATAGTCTTGTTAACTTAGAAAAAACGCGGGACTATTAAATAGTCAAAAAACCACTCTTTAATCAAGGGAAAGGGGGATGAGGGCTACTTGGCCTCTTATGCAGAGCTGCGCCTCGTGCAGAGTCTAAGAACCGAACACTGCTTCGCTCTGCTCCCTGATCCCCCTTGGAGTGACACCAGCTAGATGATGACTCCCAGGAACAGAGGAAATTGGGGAACTTATATACCATATGGGAAGATCCCGGGGCTGGGAGAGATGATTGACCTTATATGGACAGGATACAATCAAGCTAGAGAAAGGGATCATAGCTAGAGGCTAGGGTGTAAGGGAAGGGTCTGCTTACACAATGGATACTAAAGGATGGTCCCTGCCCAGGTGTGTCCTCCTGGGTAAGGGTCCCTGATACAATGGGGAAGACTACCCAAGACAAAAGGATATTTAGCATTTACCCTGGGGTCCATTATTCAGTCTGCAACAGCTAGCCTGAGATTCCCTTCAGGGTGGATTCTCATGGGAACTGGGAACAAGCATCAGCTTTGGGGTCTCCAACCAACAAACTATTTCTAAACTTGGGGTTCATCAGATCTCACCAAGCCACAAGTTTAGGGACTCTAGATTCCATGTCGACAGCTCTTTATATCTTTTTGTCCTTTTTGCCCCCTGTATGTAATCCCATTAGATAGTAATCATTTTATTGGTAAATTGTAACTGTAGATTTAATAATAAGTAATAATCTTGGCTATTAATTGATTAAATAATTGTATATGAGAATCAGCAATCCATAATCATATTGTGAGTCAAATTGGCATGGGATTGTACCCCCCAAAACTATTAGAAGTGTTTTAGGCAAACTATAAGCAGGGAAATTCCTTTGTTCCCTTATATTCTTGTGACTCCTAACCCAAAATATCTGATAACTCCTATAAGACTCTGAAAGGATTATCCTCCTTGGATCTCCTTTAGATAGTCAGAGAGATACACCTCCTTGATATTGTTGACATGGAAGTAGTCATCTAGCCCAGTGTCACTCCCAGGGGGATTAGGGAGCAGAGCAAAGCAGTGTTCAATTCTTGGACTCTGCACAAGGTGCAGCTCTGCCAAAGAGGCCAGGTAGCCCTCATCCCCCTTTCCCTTGATTAAAGAGTGATTTTATGACTATTTAATAGTTCTGTGTTTTTTTCTAAGTTAACAAATGGAGGTTCCCCAGCGAGATCCGAAGTCCCGGTGGCCTGAGCCACCCTGCTAACAAGGACTCCAAGACATAAGGTGCCCACACAGCCCATTTGGGGTTGAGTCAGGAGTCCGCTTAGCGGAGGGGCCAGGCAAGTGGCTCTGGGAGCAAAGCTACTCGGTCGCGCATATTTGGGGGCGATCCACTCTTTAATTAAGGGGGGGTTTTAGGCGACGGTCCGTGGACCCACGGAGAGTCGCAGAACCAGAACCAGCGGGGGGGGGTGTCTGGAAAAATGGGGGACAGTAAATCTGTGGACCCAGGAGGTGGAAATAAACAACAGTTCGAAGAACCACCTACCAATGGCAGCAAGAGATATGTTTTCAAAGTATGGGCCTAATGCATGCAAATATCTAGATAAATGGCAAAAGGCCACAAAGTCAATTCCCAAGGTAAGCTGGCCAAAATGGAGTCTAGTTCAACCCACTAAAAGCTTCGAGCGTGACTAGGTATTAGAATGTGTGTGTGTTGTCCCATGTGAAAGTGGGTGAAGCATGTCTGGAGTAGAAAAGCAAGGAGAGGAGTTCAGAGGCGTGAATGGCGGCTGAAAGCTTTGAATGGGAAGCTGAGCTGGAGTGGGGGAGCCTGAAGGTACATTTAAGTGGATTAAATGGAGAAAGTTGCTTCTTGAACTGAAAAGCCAAGGTTTAAGGGTTTAAAGTTTAAATAGTTGTAAATTTTTGCAAAAGAGCTTCTCACAGAAGCTTAAGGAACTTAAGTTCTGGATTTCTTCTCATATCCTCGAGGTTTTGCTTATATTGTATTTGTGATGTTTTAAAAAGGATTCAGTAATAACCTTAAAGCTTGTGATTTAAATGTCTAAACTTGTGTTAACAATTAATTCCTCCCAAAAGCTGAAGAGATGGTACAGGAACTGGAGGTCTGGATAGGAGGATATCCAGCAAAAGGCAAAAGGAGGTCCAGAAATTCCTAACTTTAAAATTATAATCTTTTCTTCCCGGTTTTGGTATAATGTGTGAAATATTGTATACAAAGTGCACTTAATGTTTTAATAATGTTGGTAATGGGATGCATTTGTTCTAGATGTTAAATTTGTTATTTAAATGCTGTAAGTTCACATTTTTTTTAAGCTGTTATTTGTTTCCAGAGAGCGAGGTTTTTCTGATTAGCTGGTGTTCAGAAGTAAAGACGATTCATTTTTGGTTATTGTGTCATTGCGAAACGACAAGATATGGTTAGGGAAAGGTTTTGCTTTGAATGGGAAGGAAACTGAAGGATTTTAAACTGACCAACAATTTTCCTCTGAAGGAGCCGCTTTAGCCTTAGGCCAAAAGGAAGGCTTTTGAGGCCAGACTGAGAGAAAGGTAATTTGGAGCCAAGGACAGAGTAAGAAGATAGAAGGGAATTGGATAGCTATTCTGATTTAAAGGTAATTTTAGATTTTCCTTAGTAATCCAAAGTTTTGGGTCCAGAGAAGTTTTATGGGTTTTAAAAGGAATCATGAAATATAACCTGATTTTTGGAGTTAAGGTAAATTTCCAGAGTGCAACCATTACAATAAATTAGTTTTTGTTTTAAAAAGACCAGGGAATCCTGGTTCCTATATATAGGGAATTGAGTTTTCCTTTTTGAGTGGAGAGAACTAATCTGATTTGGCATTTATTTATTTTGTGAGCATTATTTTTCTGATAGATGATCATGGGCACATGACTGGTATTAGAGAAAGGAATTCCTCACCTGGGAAAATTCCTAAGAAATTTCTAGGAATACCCTGCATTTTACTACCCCAGTTGGGTAGTATGGGTGAAGTGATTAGAACTCATTGAGGTCAAGTTTGCTATAAGGCTTGTTAAAGGGATTTTTATTCACAACCCCTGGAGCACCTTTATCTCAAGACTAGGTACTTAGGAGCCAAAAGCATGGACAAGACTCAGAATCCGAACCTGAAAGATTCTCTGAAGAAGACAACTATGAGAAATCCGAAGGAGCCCCAAGATTTCACTGGAACCGATAAGTATCACCTTTCTTAATTGCTCTCTTTTGGCCTTTCAAATTTCTGTAGCACTCAAAACTTTGCCATTTTATTTACCCTAGAATTATACTTACCCTGAGCAAAGACTCTTAAGTAGAGAACCTAGAGAGAAGAGTTATGCCCAAAATTTAACTAAAGAAGGTAAAATTTAAAATAGTAGCATTTTACTTTAAGAGGCTTGAGAGTAGTAGTAACAACTAGATTTGAGAATTCACAGCAGATTCCAGAGTGCTAGTTCAGTATTACAGAACGTGTTTGTCTCAAAGTAGTATCAGAAGAATTCAGGAAAGAAATGATGGAGCCTAGAAATTTGTTAATAAGCAAAGAAAGTTTATTTTTAAACCCTGAGCATGGTTAGAGAGAATTGCCATCCAAGGGCGAATTGTATGGTAAGATAATTGGGAAAAGAAATGCTATGGAGGAAAATTGGTTATGGATGCAGTCACAAGGCGAATGGAAGGGCTGAGAAATGGCTCAGCTAAGTTTCGGTCAAGTTCTACAGGTGACTGACTGCTGATCATTACCAACTTATGAATGGCTTTAATATTCCAAATTATGGGAGCCTTTCTCCCTCATTCTCCCACTTTTCTCCTGTTTTAGCAATTTTCTGTAATCATAGGATGAAGGAAGCCTTAGAAAGGCAAGGCCTAGAATATGGAAATCATGAAGGCAGATGGAAATTTTTAGCCATTGTGAATGAGGTTAGCAATTTAGAGGTCCCTTTTCCTAAAAGGAGGAAGAATTTAGGTCATAAAGAAAACCTGGCAAAATATTAGTTTCAAAAAGGAGGGAAGCAAAACATAGTAAATTCTAAGCAGTATTTTTAATAAACAGGGTTCAGATAGAACACTGACTTTCTCCCCAGTACCAGTAAAGTTTATACATCTAGAAGACTAAAGGCAGAAAACAAATGAGATAAGGAAACTCTTGTGACTAGGGAATGCTACTGAAATCACCTACTGACTAGGTCTAAGTTCAATGGTAAAGGAGTCCTTATTGCCAATGAATAGATACTCAAGAAATTGAAAAGTGTACCCAAAACTAATTTGGTTAAGGAGATCTCAAGTTAACTGCCTAAGCAAGAGAATTATCTTCACAAGAATTTTTATTAGACTTTACATTAGCTGACTCAGTTAGAACATTTTTTTTCCTACAAAGTAATAGGCATGATAATTTAAGTAAAAGTTAAAAGGCAAATAAAAAGATTTTTAAATCCCCAGCATCTCAACTCCCCAAAGGGGTGTGTGTGAGAGGTTTTAAAATTAGGAAAATTTAGAAGCATTTTCAATCTTGAGAATTTTTGGAGTTAATTTTAATTTGAGACTTTAAAAAATTGTTTTTAAGTTGAAATTATCATAGTTTTTCATATGATTTTGCGATTGCCATCATAGAATATTTAATTAGAATTTTTCTTGGTATTGGATGATAATTTAATTTTTGGTCACTAAATGGAGGAGAGACTACTTTCAGATTTACAAGCCCTGATTAGCCTGTAATGCGGAGTTATTTTTGCTTTTATATTTCTATAGTTTGTAGTGTTTTTTTTTAAATAATGTTTTGGTAAAGTAAGGCAATTTATGATTGCGTATGTAATTTAAATAATCTTAAAATGGGTGTAGAATGTACACTAATAGAATTAATTATATGGGATGTCAAGAGTAAGGTTAGAATAATCTTTATAGTGAGTAAGTGTGTTGGGAGTTGATCAAGGTCTATTAAAGAATATGTTTATAGATCTCTTCTAAGTTTTCCCTTGCAGCAATGAAGGTGTTTTGTACAAGGGAAGAAGTCAGCAGGAGAGAGGACAGAAGTCCCCAGGAGAGGAGGCCAAAGGCATTACATCAGGACCCCAGAAATTGAAAGACTTAAAGACTTGAGGGAAGTGGGCTAAGGTTGTGTTTGTCAAAATATGCCAAGGGTAGACTGCCTACCTTTCTCTGGCACAGTTGTCAATGCGCTGGGCACTGGGGAGTGCCCCCAAGTGCCAATCGCCCATACCTATACCCTAAGATTTCCCCACCATTAGTGAGAGTTCCATTGTTGGTCAGCGACCTTTAGTCTTGACCAAAAGTGGGGTGTGTCGACATGGAATCTAGAGTCCCCAAACTTGTGGCTTAGTGAGATCTGATGAACCCCAAGTTTTAGATATAGCTTGTAGGTTGGATACCCCAAAGCTTATGCTTGTTCCCTGTTCCCATGAGAATCCACCCTGAAGGGAATCTCAGGCTAGCTGTTGCAGACTGAATTATGGACCCCAGGGTAAATGCTAAATATCCTTTTGTCTTGGGTAGTCTTCCCCATTGTATCAGGGACCCTTACCCAGGAGGACACACCTGGGCAGGGACCATCCTTTAGTATCCATTGTGTAAGCAGTCCCTTCCCTTACACCTTAGCCTCTAGCTATGATTTCTTTTCCAAGCTTGATTGTATCCTGTCAGTATAATGTCAATCATCTCTCCTAGCCTCTGGATCTTCCCAAATGGTATATAAGTTCCCCAATTTCCTTTGTTCTTGGGAGTAGTCATCTAGTGTGGTGTCACTCCCAGGGGGATTAGGGAGCAGAGCGAAGCAGTGTTCATTTCTTAGACTCTGCACAAGGCGCAGCTCTGCATAAGAGGCCAAGTAGCCCTCATCCCCCTTTCCCTTGATTAAAGAATGATTTTATGACTATTTAATAGTTCTGTGTTTTTTCTAAGTTAACAATATCATCAGGTTGTATCTCAGACATCCATCTGCCCTCTGAACTATAAGGGTCACCCCCTATGTCTTCAGGCAGACCAAAATCCCCCTCCAAATGCCTGAGTGGTTGCCACACTAGAGTCACATACTCACTGTTGTAAAGAGTATAAAAACCCCTGAACTGAAGTATTCAAAGCATTCGAGGGAACAACCCATAGGGTTGTTCCACTCACGCCATAACTAGGGGAGATAGCTTTTCCATCCATGCTGTCCCCTCCAAGGAACAGCTCCCCATCTAGCTGTTCTACCATGCTATTCCACCTTGCTATCCCACCTTGCTATTCTCCTGGCCATTCTCAACATTACTTTCCAAATTAAAACATCTTTTTACTTTTAAGCTAAATTTGGAGTCTTGCATTCTTGCAAAAGGTATCCTTCCGGAACCCAGGGGTTCACCATTGTAACCCACTATGTGACGGAACTCTGCACTCCATAACAAAATAAAGAAAACTCTCTACCTTGAAAAATACCTTTGCCAAGGGAAGTTTTGTGTACACCATCAGATTCCTGGAATATATTCAGGAATTTCTGAGATTGTGGTGTCATATTATCCTATTTGGATTTGGGGCCACAGAATAAACTTGGCCATCCTTATTATCACCATATATGGAATGGATGACTACATAATCTGCCCTACAGAAAAGAGATATGACAAAACATGACCTTCTAAAAGGAAGGTGTCTTGCTCCCAGAAGGAGAGCAAGGGAAGACCTTTGCTTGGCAGACACCTTCTGGAATGAATTTGTGTAATCTAGCTCTTTTGCATCAGTATAAATACCTGTCAACTGAAAAGCTCAGCATCTCATATGAGACTGGGTATGACTACAGACTACTTATGAGATTTGTATGTTCACAATAAAGCCAATTTTGTTCAGAAGATCATTTCTCAGTATTTTTCTTTGACAATAATCAATGGAGAGTGCAACAGAGGGGTCTCATGATCAATATTTGTATCAGTCCTTTCAGTTGGGTTTTATTGGCTAGAATGGTTTGCTATTTCCTTCTCCAATTCATTTTACAGATAAAAAAACTGAGGTATCTTTGTCATATCCACTGGAACTTTTGTTCCAATGCCATAGCCCTTCAGAATGCAGTATTACCACTATAGTATGATGAATGTTAAAGTAAGATTTTTGAAGAATATTTATACTCTCTAGACCACTGTTGTCCCACAGATATTGTATTAGGATTATGTGTATATTCATACTTAGATCTACAACTAGCCACATGCAAGTATATGTGGATTCTCCAGATAGCTATCATTTAACTTATCTAAGGTTCTGTTTATCTCCTTAACTTGTTTATTTTTTGGTTAGATTTATCTAGTTCTGAGAGGGGAAAATTAAAGTCCTCTGCTATGATTCTTTTGTTATCTATTTCCATCTATATCTCATTTAGTTGTTCCTTAAAAATCTGGTTGCTACAATTCTTGGTGCATACAGGTACTGTAATGGGTAAAAAGGGGTTTTGATTGGTAAATATTAAAAGGTTTGGTCGCCAGGGGATTGAACAATTATCAACCCCCAATTAAAGAATAACCTCAAGTTAAAATGCCTTTTATGTTAAATTTATTTACAAATGAGAAGAGAAAGAAGAAATAAGGAAATAAGAGAGAGGATAAGATAGAATAAGTAATCTAACACAGTAGGTAATTTGCTCCAATCCCCTAGTTTAATCCAGGTAGATCTAATTAGCCCTCAGCCAAGGGAAATCTGGCCTTGATCCCAAGGCCAGAAACTCAGAGGGCAAGAGGCCCAGAGGGCTGAAGGGCCCCTGAGGTGAATGAAGCAAAAGCTTCAGTCACAGAGTCTCTTTGAAAGGGAAGTTCCTTAAGAGAAGTTCAGGAAGATTCAGTCTTTACACTCACCAGGTGAAATTCCAAAGGAAAGATTTAAGAACAGTCTCACCAGTTTCAGAGCTCCTTTAAGTTCCCAGTTACCAACCAGAAGAGCTCCTTCAGGTCCCATTCACAAACCAGAAACCCCCCAGCTAACTGAGGTCTCTTTTTAAAGGGGCTTCTTTTGCTCCACTTCCTGTGGCCTCCTTTTAGTTTACATATCCAATCACAACAGACACTTTTCTTAGGATTGCTCAAGAGGTAGTCAGTAAATTCTGATTTGTCATTCATTCTAACACAGGTGGGTTACAGACCACCCAAGCTGTGAGTTAAAGGGAGATGTTTTCACCTTTGGTGACTAAATCTAAAGATGGGTAGGACAGATTTAATCTAATTATCACAGTACAATATTAATAATACTTCATTATCCCTAGTACCACCCCCATCCCCCAACAAAATATAGTTTCCCTGTCCATCCCTTCCAGTTATATCCATTATAGTCCCAATTCTGTCAGAGCTCATGGCAATTACCCATGCCTTCTGAATCATAGTATATTCAGCTGAAGCATAGTATATTCTGCTCCAGCTCCTTATCTTCACTCTATGCCTGTCTCTCATTTTCAGTGAATTTCTTCAGGATCTGTATTTTGATCCATTCTGCTATCCATTTTCTTCCCATGGGTGAATTTATCCCATTTATACCCAGTGTCATGGTTACTAGCTATACATATTCATCTACTCCATTCTTCCTTTCTGTTTGTCCCTCTCTTCCTTTCTTTCTACCATATCCTTCCTTTGATGTCCAGTTTTTTTGACTAATATTTCTCCAATTCATACCCCTTCCCAAATACCTTCCCCTATCCTCTCCCCTTGCCATCTTCATCCTAAATTGGCCTACCTTTCCAAAGTTTCATGACCCCAGGGCTTGTGGTAGTAGGACTGAGGTCAGGAAAAGTCAGAAACATTCCTTCCTAGCTGTCCCTGGCTGTTCAGCTTCATTCCTGACTCCCATTTTTGCCACTTTTAGCAATGATTCTGTGGAGTTTTTTCTGGTTGTTTGTGGGTATATTAGGGCAGCAAGGAAGTTTTATGCTCTAATCTGCCATGATCTTCCTACAATCCCTTTACCCCAGACAAGGTTCAGTGAATTGCTCAAGATCACATAGCTAACAAGGGTCTGAAGCTGGTTTGAACTCAGAAGGATGAATCTTCCTGACTCCAGGCCGAGCACTCTACCCACAATACCACCTAGTGATCCTTCATTATGTTAATGTACTCTGATTTATTTATCCATTGTCTATTATTGAACATTTATGGTGGATGGTTTTCTAAAAGACTTGAAAAAGAAATGAATATGCAATAAGTTCTTCTCTAATCAATGTATATAAAAATATGAAGACTGGTTTGTGAAACACACTTTTCTTTAAAAGGAATCAAATGAGATATTTGTAAAATGCTATTGAATGGAGCTGCTGATTATGACCTGATAAACCTAGAGCCACAAATGTTGGAGGACTACTGTTCCCTAGCTTCTGGCTATTGTTAACCCTCCCAGTCTCCCTAACCTTCTCTCTGGATTTTCAAGTGTTATGTGAAACAACTTCTCTAATAGCTTGTAAAGTCTAAGTTTCCCATGAAACTATTTAGCCCTACCCCACTCCTGCCCCTTTTGGGTACTGCCAGACCCCAATATATTTGGCAACCCCAGATTGCAATCTCCTTGCCTTGATTAAAAGACCCTTTGTTATTGTTACTTGGACAGATTTCTTTAATTCAAGTTGACTGTGTTTAACTACCCACCCTGATTCAGGTTCTCTTTACTTCTCTCCTCTTCTATTGAAGTAGCCCAGTATAGCTTCCTTCCTGGGCCTACTTCAGTCCCTTTAACATTTGTAGGCAGGGTCTCCTGAAGTTGGCCAATTATCATTTTTCTCAAGGAACTAGGGGTTAATACTGAGAGAATGCTTCAAAAACTGGAGAGAGAGAGACAGAGACAGAGACAGAGAGAGGAGAGAGAGAGACAGAGAGACAGAGAGACAGAGTTGAAGAGTTGATCTTAAGACCCCACTATTGTGTTCTTAAGTTAGCACTAATACATTTTTCTCCATTTTGGAAGTACTACTTATATGTGGAATTTCTCAATTTAATCTATATTTTTCTCTCTAAATATGGAATATTTGATTGTTGAAGTATAGTTATATCCTCTGCCAAGAATATCATTGCTCTTCTCATCTTGTCTATTTGCCTCATTTCTAGTGAATATGTGCTTTATTTTGTAATTAAGTCATTTTAGAGGAAAACATCAAATATTCAATTAAATAAATAATCTGATAGTCAAATAAAAATTATATACAGTTTATACTAATGTTTCAAGCATGCAGAACATGATGCTTCAAGCATGTAGAAAGTGACACAATTTTCAATTCAACAAATACTTATGGAGTGTGTAATGGAGAATAACCAGGGAAGTAGACTTAAATATTAAAATGTGGGTCCAGAAGGGTGTGAGGGTGACAGGAATGACAGATGACAGGACCGAACAAGGCAGGGAGTCCAGGTTTAACTACTAGGAGGTAACTTTTACTGAAGTGGCAGTTAGGCCCAACTGCCACACTGCAGTATCTAGACTAGGCCTAAGGAAACCAGCAAAGTAAAGGCAAGAGTTTTATAACACTTTTAATCAGGGACAACTAAGATAAAGGATGGGAATAGGTGTAATTACACTCTTCAGACTAAGGGCAAACCCAGGGTCAGGGAAGGGATTTATCTACACTAACTGAGACCTAAGCAAGACAGAGAAAAGCAGGATTGAAGTAGATATCCTCACAGTATTGTTCAGCCTCACTCCAGTGGTATTTCTGCTCCTCCAGGACCACCTGCTGTACTCTTCCAGGTGGGTAGATTCTGGGAGCTGACCCAGCCCAAGTTGACCTGCAACTCCGGTTGGGATTAGTAGTCTCTACCAAAATCTCCCACAAGTAGGTGACGGTCTTTCCACAGGATCTTAGGTAAACTGGTGTCTCCTAGGGTCAGCTGCAGCTTGCCCCAACCACCATGGAGTCTCTCTCAGTGAGCAAGAAGACATTTCCTGCTTCTTCATTCCATCTTGGAATTCTCCAGCCCTTCCTGTGTTTGTTTTAAATTCAGGGAAGTGTCTAGTAGACTCCCTATGGACACGTGGGGACTTTGAGACTACATTTCCCATGATCCCTATGGGTTTCCGGTTTCCAGTTTAAGGCGTGGGGACGTCCAGTGTCCTCAAGTATGGGGCAATTTAAATTCAGAGGAGGGCCTAGAGAAAGCCTCTTTCTGGGTTTTGCAGAGTGGCTGGCTGGCGTACCAGAGGGACAAGATGGGTTCCGGTGGTAAAATTAAAAGATAGGCAAGGTCATGTATATATTTTACCAACATGGCCATGGCTTTAATTAAACTACTAATTTCTCTTATTATATCAGTCTTTATCATTTTTAATCTTAACATTGATGGCAACCATATGAAGTTTGGATTAAGAACCCTAAATTTTCCAGATAGCCTTTCAGAAACAATAGCCATGCTTTCTTTTTGGCCATCTTGCTCAGCTTTTTTGAGCAACTTTTTTAAAAAGGAGACTGGCTTTCCTCACCATGCTTTTGCTATAAGCAACAGCATGTTCTTGCCTCCCATGGGACTCAGCCAACCAGTCCAGCGCAAACCACCTTGGGAGGTCAGGCCAGCCGATTCTGGCTTCTGGCTTTAAGACCAAAATGACGGTGGCCAGCCAGTGTGCCTCTGCTGCTGCTTCTGACTCCTGACCTGGACTCCATTCCTGCCTGGCCCGCCAGTACAGACCACTGCCTCATGGTTCCTGCCGCTTATGTTCTCTGCCAAATCTCAAGACTGCCAGTGCAGACCATTTCTATTGATCCGGAATCCTGAGATTTCCGAGTGACCCTTGCCCTGACTTGCCGAACGCCATCATTTCAGCTTCAGCTCTGCTGCTAAAGATTTGGAAAGTATCCCCCTTTATCCCTACTATCTTATAGAGGACTCTTAACCTGAAAGGCCATTCTTGCCCTCCACGGGGAAACCCCCCGCCCACAATTTCTACACATGGGATTTTCTATAAAACTGACCTAAGCTTTTCTCTAGCCCTGACCCGACCCCATGTGGATGCTAGTGTATGAACCTTGAACTAGTGATTACTTTCCATTGGGCGCATGGCCTATTCAAACTTTCTTGCGATTAAAAACTGAACATCAGGGGAAGAAATTCACCCCGTACCTGCTTAGAACTTTGAACTTTAAAAACTCCTTATGTTTAGAGCAGAAACTGATTGATTATAAAGACCTTGAATTAGAACCTTTCAGAACTGAATGGCTTTTAAAGAGACTGTATCTTACTATATTTTACAGATTAGTTTTGTGAATTAATTTTGTTTATTTCGTTGATTTTCCTGTTGCACTGAATCATTTTAAGTTAATGAGGTTTGTGGCTGCTAGATTAATTCTGTTTATGATTTTATTGTAACTCCCAAATAATGAGAAAAATCTATTAGAACCAGTAGAAGAGTTTTTTTGATGGTATAGCTTGATATTTGGTACTCATTATATTTCCTAATTTATTTCGGGTTTCATTTTTACTGTAATCAAAAACAATGCTGTGTTCTCGTACCATTTGAACATCTTACACATTTTTAAAGTTGTAAATTGCCTTATGTATACCGGATTTATAAGAGCACATGTCTTTTAAGTTTTATTCTGTCTTGGTAATTGTATAGAACCTTGGAAGTTTCCATGCCTTGAGATTTAAATTGTAATTTTACAAGAGGTCTTTTAACTTTTACTCTAGATCCTAAAGAATTGTTGTCTTAAAGGATAAGCTTTTATATATTTTATTATAAAAAAAGTTATTGCCTTAAATGGGTAGAAGCATGAAAATTTCCTACCTGGGATTTTTTTTAAAAACAGGAAGCCAAGGAGCTCCTGTATACTTTTATTAGAAGAATCTAGAATTCTTGAGGTAATTTAGACCAGAAGATTTTTTTAAATATCAGATTTTGATATGAAAGCAGTAAGAGGTTGTTGAGAAACTCTTAGCCAAGATTTAAAAGTTAAAACAAGTATATGATTTTTTAAACAACATTGTTTATTGTTTTGAAATGTGCTATTAGAAATTATGGTACTCTGTTTGAATGTGCATTGTGAATCTGCTATTTGTAAGATCCATTTTCTCTCACAGAAAATCTCATTTTTGGGTAACAAAAACCTTCTAGATCTAAGCTATATATATATATATGTGTGTTTTTTTTTTTTTTAACCCTTGTACTTCGGTGTATTGTCTCATAGGTGGAAGATTGGTAAGGGTGGGCAATGGGGGTCAAGTGACTTGCCCAGGGTCACACAGCTGGGAAGTGGCTGAGGCCGGGTTTGAACCTAGGACCTCCTGTCTCTAGGCCTGACTCTCACTCCACTGAGCTACCCAGCTGCCCCTATATATATATATTTTTTTTGATTTTTAAAAACATTTTTTTAATTAGAGCAGTTGATTTTTCCCTTTTCTCATCTTGTACTGGAAGTACATATATTATCATTATTTATCTTTTTTTAAATTTTACAGTGATATAAGCTTAATGCAAATACCTGAGGAGCCTATGGGACTGTGATTTAATGCCTTTCTGTCTGATTCCAGGAGAAGGAAACACAAGAGCCATTAATAGTGCTAAGAAAGCACAAGGTCAAAGAGACCTGACTGAGAATCCACATGGATTGCAGGAGTTCTATGCCAATACTGAAGGGCTTGAAACTGGGGTTTGAGTTTTTTTGGAGTTCCAGTCTTTTCTAACATTTTAGAGGACAAGGATAACTTAGATTCCTAGTAAAGCACCTAAGATTGGTTATTTATTTGGCTCACTTCCCTAAAAAGCTGATGGCAGATCAGATCAGAGAGAGACATTTCCCTTAAGTCCTGACCCTGGATGGTTAATAGCAAACTGCTTAAATCACTTTCATTGGGCCTTGATTCAAAGGCCTGTTATAAGTTTATTTTCCCTACATTTTTTGCACATTTTACATTTCATTCACAAGTTAATTTTTTCTTCTTTTTTCTTGAATTTTATTCTTTTTATTTTGCCAATTGATTTCATACAACCCCTGTGACTCAGCCACTCATCCTTAGCTGATCTGAGGTACCCTTTTCAGGAAAAAAAGTGTGTTTAGGATTTTCCTCAGGGGGATGTGTGTTAAGTTTTTTAAAATTCGATAATGTAAAAATATATGTATCTTTAACTCTTTTAGGAGTAATTTCAGGGGGGAATGTATAATTCTTAAAAGGAAATATATGTTTTATAATCTATAATGTTGTTTAAATTCTTTTAAGAATAATTTCAGGGTAAGGATTTTGCCATCTCTCCAGAATCCAGACAATGAACCTGTTTGTTGAAGACACCATGAAGATGCCTGAAAAGCCTTCACTGTACCATGAAGACCAAATTTGAACTTTGGGGTGCAGTTGATTGAACTATGGGGAGTTAAACAGCTGAATGCAATTTGTTCTAATTGTACACTGTTATACCAATAGGGGATTGCCCCCAAATTGTTTTTTTGTCAATGCGGCTAGTTTTATCCACTTGTTTATCCATTTCTTTTATCCCCCAAATTCCTAAAATTTAGAAGTTGTCTATGTTTACAGATCCAGGGAAAAAAAAGGGCTAACCTTTTTTTTGCCGGATCTCAGGGGGAAATGTTTGTTTTAAATTCAGGGAAGTGTCTAGTAGACTCCCTATGGACACGTGGGGACTTTGAGACTACATTTCCCGTGATCCCTATGGGTTTCCAGTTTCCAGTTTAAGGCGTGGGGACGTCCAGTGTCCTCACGTATGGGGCAATTTAAATTCAGAGGAGGGGCTAGAGAAAGCCTCTTTCTGGGTTTTGTAGAGTGGCTGGCTGGCGTACCAGAGGGACAAGATGGGTTCCGGTGGTAAAATTAAAAGATAGGCAAGGTCATATATATATTTTACCAACATGGCCATGGCTTTAATTAAACTACTAATTTCTCTTATTATATCAGTCTTCGTCATTTTTAATCTTAACACCTGCTAGGTCCACATAAACTATATATAAACTAATAACTAAGTAATCCTCACAACAAGTGCCAAGCAAATCTCACAAGTACATGCTTACTGTCATCACTTAAAACAAAATTCATGTTATGAAATTGCACTCAACACTGAATTTTCAGTTTCTATAATCTGCTATAATAGCAGGTCCTATATATCATATAGTTTATCATTTTGTATTTTCTTTAGATAGACTTTACCCCTGCCATTCATGTTCATTTCAAATTCAGAATTTGTCTTAGAACTCTAGAAAATCATACTTTCAGTAAAATTATGAGTGAGGTGAATGATATAAAATAAAATACTTAAGGGAAATTCTGATGAATTGTCCACTCAGTCCTTCACAGGCTGACCCTAAGTTTAGATGTGTATTGTGGTTCTAAATATTCAGGAGGAACTGAAATCAAACTAATGACTGATGATAACAAATAAAATAATTATAAACAGACATTCATATGAAATTGAGCCAAGCAAAGGAAGATATAGGAAAAAAACAGATGATTTTAAAATTTGTAGGAGAATTTGATGTTAGAGACACTTTTTCCAGGGTCTTGAATTTAGGATTATTTGTAATCTTCAGGCCTGTTTACTTATTTAGACTAAAGGAATTTATATATTTTCCTCTTGGATAAGTAGTTCAACATTTATTAAGTGCTAACCATATGCCAGGCACTGTGCTGGGGTGGGGAAGATACAAGTATTAAAAATGAAATAGTTCTTGTCCTCAAGAAATTTATATTCTCCTAGGGAAATACAAGTGTACAAAAAATATAATACAGGGTTTGAGAATTTTTTGGCAAAAATTCCTTTTAGAGAACTTGGAAAGTAATTTGGGACTATCACCATTTGAGTTGTAAGGTAGAATTGAATCATACCCCAGAGTTCTTAAAGGAACACAGACTTCAAGACATAGACTGATGGTACAGATGGGGAACCTCAAGAGCTCAGCAGCAGCAGCAATGAGGGCCAGCCACCTCAACTCTGACCAGAAGTCAAAGTGAGACAAAAAATATCAGAAGCAGAAGGACATCATAAGCAACAAGCAAATGAAAGAGAGCCAAAGGCCTTTCCTGTAGGCATCTCAGAGAAGAAGACCAGGATGAAGCTACCAGGGCTAAATATACTCCTCAAGGATTCAAGGAGGTTTCAATACAAAGATCTATTCTTTCTTCCACTTCTACTCCCCATGATTATCTAGTCACAGAAATAAACAATGCTAAAGTAGGCCAAAGAACTGCACCTTTGTGTAAATGTTATGAATTTGGGAGCTCTGAGGTATTGGAATTTTGCCACCAATTCTTTATCTTGTATAAACTCTATAAAACAGAGGGAACCACCTAGACCAGTGATGGGCAACCGTTTGAGCTTGGTGTGTCAAAATTCGCCAAAAAATCGAGCATAACTCGGGTGATATGTCACTTCAAGAAAAAAACACAATTTCACGATATTTATAGTTTAAATAACAAAAATGTATGATTGTAATATATAACTATTTAATAAACCAAAATAGGTAAATTAATATAGGTAGAATTGTTATCTATAGTGCACAGAGTGTCTACACTGCACTACAGCAAATGTTTCACCCTCAGCATGCGGCCCCATACTTCTCTATATGCGGCCTCATGCCATCGAAAATGGTTACATATGTCATAGGTTTGCCATCACTGACCTAGACTCATGGGGATGTTATATTGCTACTAAACTAAACTAAACTAAACTAAAAAATGATATGTGTGGTTTTTTTTAATTTTTCTTTTTTAATTTTAAACCCTTAACTTCAGTGTATTAACTTATAGGTGGAAGAGTGGTAAGGGCAGGCAATGGGGGTCAAGTGACTTGCCCAGGGTCACACAGCTGGGAAGTGTCTGAGGCCGGATTTGAACCTAGGACCTCCCGTCTCTAGGCCTGGCTCCCAATCCACTGAGCTACCCAGCTGCCCCATGATATGTGTTTTGACAGAGTATGACTGATTAGATCTGCAGAGACAAAGAAGGGAGGACATAGAGTAAGGAAATATAAGAAGAGGGGTAAGTCAAAAATGCTCCTGAGGTTTAGACTCAAGTTCAGGGAGTATTGCTTTTAGGAAAATTGATTTAAAGCTGGAATGGATGGTATCATTAACAGAAATGCAATTCCCAGGTAGTTTGTTAATTAAAGGGGTAGAAAAAATGATAATGCTATCTTGAGGGAACAAGAAAGCCACGGGAAAATTTCTTTTAATATTTGGAAGACCTATGCATGTTTTTAAGTAGACTTCTTAGTGATTAGGAACAGAGAGATAATGATATATTTACATAGTGCTTTTAAGATTTACAAATGTTATGAACATGTATAATTTTGATCCTCACAACTATGTGATATATGGGTCACTTGTACTATGATCCCTATTTTATTTTTATTCATTTTATTTTAATTAATTAAGTGATTAATTTATTTAGAATATTTTTCCATGGCTACATGATTTGTGATTTTTCCCACCCCTCTTCCCATCCTCTTCCTGGAGTTGACAAGCAATTCCACTGGTTTATACATGTATCATTCATATTTCCATGTTATTCATATTTACAGTAATCTTTTAACATTAAAACCACAATTATATCCCCACGAACCATGTGATCAATCATATGTTTTTCTTTTGTATTTCTGCTCCCACAGTTCTTTCTCTGAATGTGAATAGCATTCTTTCTCACGAGTTTCTCTGGATTGTCCTGCGTCATTGTATTGCGGCTAGTAGAAAAGTCTATTACATTCGATTGTGCCATAATGTATCATCAGTCTCTGTGTATAATGTTCTCCTGATTCTGCTCCTTTCCTCTGCATCAATTCCTGGAGGTCTTTCCAGTTCACATGGAATTCCTCTACTTCATTATTCCTTTCAGCACAATAATATTCCATCATCATCAGATACCATAATTTGTTTAGCCATTCCCCATGGACACCCTCTCATTTTCCAATTTTTTTTTTGCCACCATTAAGAGCACAGCTATAAATATTTTTGTACAAGTATTTTTCCTTATTATCTCTTTGGGTACAAACCCAGTAGTAGTACAGTTGGATCTCAAAGGGCAGGCCATCTTTTAAATCTCTTTGCATATAATTCCAAATTGCTTTCCAAAATGGTTAGATCAATTCACAATTCTATCAGCAGTGTATTAGTGTCCCAATTTTGCCACATCCCCTCCGACATTTATGTGATCCCTATTTTAAAGAATAGAATGAGTTGTAAAATGACTTGCCCACAGCTCAAATAACTAAATAGTGTCAATGGTATCATTTGAACCCAGATTTTTCCAGATTAACACCTTTTCCTCTATACTAAACTAAGATAAGATAATTAAGTAAACATCTGGAAGAGGCAGAAGGGGATAAATGAAAATCGAAGATTTCATTTTGAAAAACAAGTGGAAAACTTTTACTTCTGAGAAAAACAGGGTGAAGGTGCAGAGAAATTAAAAAGTCAAGAGGCAAAAAATTGAGGGAATTCACATTGGAAGGCCAGGATTTCACTAAGGTAGGAATTAAAGATGTAGAGTATAGGATGTAGAAGAATGTAATGGGTTTAGAGAATGAGAAGGAATTTTTGAAATTACTTTTTGGGAATTTGATTGAACTCAACTAGATGAACTTGCTAAATAGATTGGAAGGTCTGGTTGAACTATATTACATGAATTTATTGTGGAACTAATTAGCTAGGGTTTTTCTTCTTTTCTCCAAAAAGGAAGGCCCAAATTATTATAAATACTTTATTTTTTTAAATTTCATTTTCCCCCAATTACATGTAAAAAGAGTTAAAAACATTTTTAAAAGAATTTTGAGTCTTTTAATTCTCTCCTTCCTTCCATTCTCTTCCCCTTCCACCTAAGATAGTAAGCAATGTAATATAGATTTTACATGTGCAATCATGTAAAACATTACAAATACTTTAAAAATGAATATTACTACTATCCAAAACTTCCATTGTAATTTGATATATTATAATATACCATGATTACCCTGTCCTATTGTATGTGTGATAGAAACCACTGAATCATATCAATTTAGCAGATTCAGTATGAAGAATAGTAATGTCAGTATTTGTTTTCACTTGAAAGATTAAATATAATCTAATTTTTAAGCATGCATAATTTGTTGAAGGTGGAGTCTGTTGTGTCCATACCATGTAGGTGAGGTAGCTTCCTTGATTGACCAGCTGTGTCTTTAAGAGCAGTACCACTCTGCAGTTCATTCTCTTTCCACCATTTTTTTTCATTCTTTTCCTTTCTGCTACTCCTTGTGTTGACTTCATGAACTAAAGAGAGGAGAGTCTTGCCTTTCCTCCACTCTCCTTATTTTACCTCCAAAAGGAATGGGTCTGGTTGTATTTGTTTCAGCTTGTGTTTTTTCTTCAGTTCCTGCAGGTGGAAGGTGATAGCCATAATAGAGGAGTTTGAACCATGAAGACTGTCAAATTTTCCATTAAGCTCTAGTCTTTTTATCAGTAATATTTTAAAGTCCTCTATTTCACTGAACATTCATTTTTTCCAATGAAAGGTTAAGCATAATTTTGCTGGATAAGTCCTGGTTGAAGTCCTAGCTCCTTTGCCCTCTATAATGTCATATTCCGGGCCCATTTATTCTTTTTCTTTTCTTTTTTTTTTTTTTTTTTTTTTTTTTAAATTTTAAACCCTTAACTTCTGTGTATTGACTTATAGGTGGGAAGGGTTGTAAGGGTGGGCAATGGGGGTCAAGTGACTTGCCCAGGGTCACACAGCTGGGAAGTGTCTGAGGCTGGATTTGAACCTAGGACCTCCCATCTCTAGGCCTGGCTCTCAATCCACTGAGCTACCCAGCTGCCCCCCCATTTATTCTTTACTATAGAAGCTTCTAGGCTTTGTGTTACCCTGACTGTGGCTCCACAATATTTGAATTGTTTCTTTTTGGATGCTTTCAATATTTTCTCTTTGACCTGGAAGTTCTGGGATTTGGCTATTACAAGAATGGGGTTTTTATCCACTAAATAGTGGTCCCTTAGTATGGATTTAGGTCAGCCACACTAGTTCTCTGTAAGTTTAACACAAAATCTGACTACAGTTTGATGTTATTCAAATAAAAGATGTTTACTTTATAAATAGCAGGATGGGTAGAGGACCAGAGTAAAAGGAGTTCCCTAAGCTACCAGGTTCTAGCTCCTCCCTCTCAGATATTGGTCCTTAAGGACCTGGTTGGTCCCAACACTGTTGGGCTACTCTATTTACTCTCTCTATCTGCCTAAACTCTTCTAGCTAACTAAAGTCTGACTAGCTGGTCCACAAAATGAGAACAAAGTTCAGATTATAAGGTTTTAGCTAGAAGCCAACAGGCTTAAGCCAAGAGTAGTCTGGCTTGGAGTATGGCAGACAGATCCTGTCCAAGCAACTTCTTTCATGCAAATGAAATCTCTAAGAACTGGGTCTCAGCACTAAAACAAGATCAGGATGAAGGCTGGGATAAGGTAAAGATTCTCTGGACTCCTGGATCTTCTCAGGTAGATCTAGAGCTCAGCCAAAACTCTGTAACTGATCAAAATGGCAACCAGAAGTTTCTTCTTCCCCCACTCAGAGTCCCAAGGCAAAAAGGCCCCTGAGCTCCCTGACCTCCTCCTTATCCTTCCTCTCATTCTGGAATGCGACCCCAAATGGTTCCAGGTATATGCTCAACTGCCTTTGCAAAGAGTCTCTTCCTTGCATGCTTTTTTCCCAAAGTCTTTTGCAAGTTGGTCTTTGCCTATCTTTATTTTAACACTATAATATTCTTGAAAGTTACCCTTTGGGGATCCTTTTTAGGAGATGATTGGTGGATTCTTTCAATTTCTATTTTGTCCTCTGGTTCTCAAATATCAGGGCAAATTTCCTTGATGATTTGTGTAAAGATGATGTCTAAGCTCTTTTTCTGATCATGGCTTTCAGGTAGTCCAGTAATTCTTTCATCATCTCTTTTGGATTTCTTTTCCAGATAAGTTGTTTTTCCAATGAGTTATTTCATATTTTCTTCTATTTTTTTCATCCTTTTGACTTTGTTTGCTTGTTTCTTTATGTTTCTTGGAGTCATTAGCTTCCACTTGCCTAATTTCCTCAGTGAATTTTTGTATCTCTTTTTCCAAAGGGTTATTAGATGTATAATATATTAGAATATATATTTGATATATAAATGTATATATTGAGATTAGATCCACCTCAGGGAGGATATATTAGATGTATAATGTTAGATGTATATATATTAGATGTATAAATTATGTATGTAAAATAAATATTAGATGTATATTAATTGTGTACATAAGATTCTTGTTTATTTTTAGAGGCATATAATGTGTATAGTATGATAATTAGATTAAGTCTACACTGCCCATCTTTAGATTTAATCACCAAAGGTGAGAGCACCTCCAATTCTGAGAGGTCCATAACCCATGTGGACTACAGTGGGTGACAAATCAGAATCAACTAACTGCCCCCTAGGCAGTACTATGAGAAGCATCTATTGTGATTAGACACGCAAATTAGGGAGGAGGCACAAGAAGTGACACATAAGTGACCCCTTTAAAAGGAAAAGGTCTTCTGCTGGAGATGGTCTTCAGGTGAAGAGGGCTGGTGGTGAAGGAGCTCTTCAGGGTCTTCTAGTTTTCCTGGTTTGTGGAGGAGTGCTGGCTGGAACACTGAGACCTTGGTGAGACTGCTTGCAATATCTTCTTTAGAAGTCCACATGGTGAGTTTAAAGACCGAATCTTCCTGAACTTCTCTTAAGGAACTTCCCTTTAATAGACTGTGAATGAAGCTTTGCTTCATTCACTCCAGGCCTCTGGCCCTCTGACTCTCAGCTGAGGGTTAATTAGGTCTACCTGGATTAATTAGAGGATCATAGTAATTTACCTACTGTGTTAGGTTCTTATTTCCTTATTTCCTCTCTCTTCTCAATTGTAAATAAACTTTCATAAAAGTCAATTTTGACTTAAGATTATTCTTAATTGAGGATTGATAATTTTTTAGTCCTCTGGCAACTATCTTTTAATATATTCGACTAAAAAACCTTTTCCCCCCCTTACAATAGAAGGTTCTTGTTCATTTTATTGTTTAATTTTTTGTGTGTTTAGTAATTGTAAGGTATATTTGAATTAATATCTTTAGGTTCTTATTTCTATAAAGTATAATAGGAATAGGTTTTATTTCTGTATAGTATGAATTTTGTGATTGTAATTTCTATAACTGTAAATATTTGGAATTGTATATTATTTGAGACTTGCAATGTGCAAGAATTATTTTGCTTTTTTTCCTTTCTCTCTACTTCTCCTTGTTTATAATATAGAGTGTATAGGATAGTTTCATTTGAAAGATCCATTGGGCAGGTCTCCCAATGCATCTCAGGGGGGATATGTTAAGTTGGTTTTTTTTTTTTTTTATTAATTTCTACTTTTTATTATTAGGATTAAAAATAATAAAGGCTGATATAATAATAGAAATTAGTAGTTTAATTAAAGCCATGCTGATAGATAAAGTCATTAGACCACGCACTTGTAAGAATTCAAAACTGCCGCCCAGCCATTATTGTTAGCTCCATGCACTCCATAGCTAAAAAGAGAGTTCCTCTTCACCCCGGAGATTTAAACTGTTCTCTGCGTGGAGACGTAGGCGTCCCCACGCCCAAAGAACAGGAAACAGAAACCCGTTGGACCACGGGAAATGTAGTTTGATAATTTCCACGTGTCCATAGAAAATACATATATATACTTAAAGATGGCATCTCTCAAATTTCATTCTTACATTATATTTAAAAGGAAAAGGAGCAATAATATTTTCAGTAAGAGACACCCTGCTGTGTTGCTTGTCAGTTGGTGATCTCCTGCTGTGCAGGTTGGCAGTTGGTGGCAGTTAGAAGGGTGTGGCTGAGTGTGGTTTTATAAGTGCAGACTGTTGGAAAGGGATTTTGTCTCTGGGTCTCCTGGAAAGGGGGTGTGTTGCTAGCACTAAGGCCTTAATAACCTTGTTGATTATCAATTAATTTGAGTAGATAGGTAGATAGATAGTGGTTATGTTATTAGATAGAGTAGTGAGAGTAGATGAGGGCTTTGGCCTAGTAGAAGATGCTGCCCTTTGAGGCAGACAGATGTAGAAAAATTTAGTTAGTATTGGGATCTTGGGTATAGTTATAATCTATTTATAAGATTACTTTCATTTTCCTCCTTCCTATTTCCTATCCATATTTCCTAATAATAAACTAAGTGTTCTACATTTGATTAATTGCACACTGGCTTTTGATTAAACTCCTGCCCCCCAAAATTTAACCCATTACAGGGTCAATTCTGTCTTTTAAGAAGTTGAATTTTTGTATATCTTCTTCCATTAAATTAATTCTGCTTTTTAAGAAATTTTACTCTTCTTTGGATTTTTTTTTTATTTTTATTTTTTTAAAAACCCTTACCTTCCATCTTGGAGTCAATACTGTGTATTGGTTCCAAGGCAGAAGAGTGGTAAGGGTAGGCAATGGGGGTCAAGTGACTTGCCCAGGGTCACACAGCTGGGAAGTGTCTGTGGCCAGATTTGAACCTAGGACCTCCCGTCTCTAGGCCTGGCTCTCAATCCACTGAGTTACCCAGCTGCCCCCTTCTTTGGATTTTTTTTTTTGCCTCCTTTATCAAGCTGTTGACTCCTCTTTTTTTTAAATTGATTTTCCTGAATCATTCTCATTTCTTTTCCCAATTTTCCTTTTATCTCTCTTATATGATTTTTAAAATCCTTTTTGAGCTGCTCCATTAATTCCTTTTTGGGATTGAGAGAATTTAGTATTTTTCTTGGAGGCTTTGGATATAGCAGTATTGACTTTATTGTCTTCTTCTGGGTTTGAGTCAACCCTGTCATCAAAATAACTTTCTATGTTGAGTTTCTTTTTCTGTTTGCTCATTTTTGTGATTTTTTTTCTTTTCTTTTAGTTTAAAAAACTGTTAAAATTGGGAGCACTGTTCCAAGATTTAGGTTCTTTGCAAAGTGCCTGCAGAGTTAGCATTGGGGACTTATCTGATATCAGTTCTTCCAAAGTGGTATGATATAAGGAGAGACAGGTTTAATACTCTCCTGGTCTGAGCTCTGTTCTGTGAATAACTCCAAGCATTTTTTTACCCTTTGGAACTCTGAACAAGTTCCCCTGCTCCCCTGTGGCTGCAGGTGCTAGTATATGTTGGTATTCCTTGTAATAAGAAATAGGCTTTAAAAGCAGATTTAGAAATTTAGCCAGGCAGGCTGACAGGAGCTAAAATTCCAACCTGGAACACAGCAAGGGACTGAACACAGAGGACTCTTTAAGGGCAGTAGGGGTTTTGAAGGAGTTTGGAAAAGTCATAGCCACTGACCTGAGAGCCTGTGGATTTTCGGTATCTCTGTATCTCTGTGCCTTGAGCAACATCTGGAACATCTCAACTAGCAAGATTCAGTCTCCCTGACTTCTCAGAGGATTTATTTGGCTGGTACCTGTGCTGGGTCATTGCAGGAACAGAACTGAACTCAAGTTGTGAGACACCCATTCACCTTCTAGCCTTTTAGGCTAATCCAGGCAGACTGGATTAGAATAGTATCGATCCTGACCCATCTCCCAGTCCCTGAGTTTTGTCCTTAGATACCTAGTTTTAGGGAGACCATTCCCCACATCTTTTACCCTTAAATTAGCTATTAAACTGTGTTTTTATAACTTCCTCCTGTTTCATTCCATAACCCAAAGGGCTCATTGTCATTTAATAGGAAAACCTTGGCTGAGTTGATCTGAAGTGACAGTTGCTTCCCAACTGTCACTTCCCAATTGTCACCATCTATTCCCAAGTCCTGTGTTTGTGGATGTAAAGGTGATTCCACATTGGTATTTGTTCTTTGTCAGTTATCCCTTACCCAAGCAGTCCTCCTTTTTCCCCTTCTCTAAGCCCAGTATTTAATTTACCTCATTTACATCCTTCTCACATTACAACTGTGTCTCAGGATTGCAACCTGATTCTATGTATGGGCAATGGGACAAGAAATTTGCACCCAGAGCTAGCAATAGGACCCCTATAATCTCCTTCTGAGCAGTTGTCTGATGCCCCCTGACCATCTGTGGCTGAGAATTCTAGAAACCTTGGATGATGCTTCAGTTGTGTCCAAGGTCTGTTTCCATGGTGGGACCTGCCCAGGCACACCGCGATCTACCCCTACCCTGGTGTACTCCCTCATGCCGGTCTTCTAAGTTGTTTTAGACTCAAAAATTACTTTTCATCTTGTCCTTTTATGGGTTATGCAGATCCAGAATTCATTTTGAGGCATTCTATTATTGCTTTTTGAAGGGTAATTTAGTGGAAATCAGATGGACCCCTACAACTTCTCCTCCTTCTTGGCTCTGCCCCCAAAAGTTTATTAATTTAAAAAAGAAATTAATGTGATTTATGAATCAGATATATAGAGAATCGTGTCTATTACTTTCTTACCTAAATTCCTATTTCTTAAACCTGTTATCATTTACCAAGAAGAAATTCTAAAATGAGGAGAAAATCATATCAATTAAACTAACATTTCTTAGATTCTTGATTTCTTTTTGGGTTTTTCATTTCTAAGTTCCTTCCTCATTCTTTATTTTTCTATTTAAATTAAAAAGGTCACAATCCAATCAGTATTTTATTGTCCTGACAAAAGAAAATGAGGAATAATTAATTAATATTGTAATGATTAGAAAAGGGAAAAAGATCCAAATATAATATTCAGTACTATACTTTGAACACCAGGGGGCACTGTATCACTTTTCAGTCAATCTTTAAATAATAAAATCTGAAAAATCGCATCCCACCTCCTATTGGAAAGCATGGTCTCTTATATTAGAAACATAAATATTATGGCGTTAAGAGATATGATGTAGAGGTTAGGAAAAAACTGATATAAACTGATTTAATCTTCAATGTTCTCAGTTAATTTCTTTTATATTTTGAGTATCTCTTCCTCATCCATCAGGAAATGAGGTAATCAAAATTATGGCACTTTCCGGCTTCCTTCCATTGAACCTTCCTTTTACTTCCTTAAAAAGGAAGAGACAAAATTATATCATTCCTCCAACAAGAAACTATCTTAGAATTTTCTCTGGTTGACTTCCATTCTTGGAATGCTTCCCTTCCTCATCTTAGCCTTGAGATTCCTTCAAGCCCCAACTAAAATTCTACCTTTTACTGGAAGCCTTTGTCAATTCCTTTTAATTCCAATATCTTCTCTGCATTAACTATTTCCTATTTATCCTCTGCAAAGCCTATTAGTTTGCTTGCTTACTTCCTGATTAGATTGGGAGCTCTTTGAAGCCAGGGACTATTGTTTATTTATTTTTTGCATCCCTAGCACTTAGCATTGGGCCCTTATAAATAATTACTGACTGACATGGCTGGTGTGGGCACTGTCCTCTATAAATGTATCCAGTTCAAGTCTCATTTCAGGACTGTATTTAGGAATATTCCTGCCCCTTTTTCTTGAATTTCCCCATTCAGAAACATAATGCCTCATATATTTTGGCAGGGGTGGGGGGGTGGAGTAGAACATTTTAAATGTTTTCAATTGAACACTTGAGGAATTAAAAAGAATCCCTACATACACTCTTATTTTCTTTAGTAGATAATGCCAAATGATGGTCATTTCCATTGTTTAGTTCTTACACTGGGTAGGAAGTCAAACTGACAGGACTTCTAGGATTCTTCTGATACTTATGTTGACTGGAAAAAAACACCACAGAATTATTAAATAGTCAGAAAAACCACTCTTTAATCAAGGAAAGGGGTTCAGTGCAGTATTAGGCCTCCATGCAGAGCTGCATGCTAACACCCCCACAGAATTCCAAGGATTGAAACTCTGGATGCTCTGGACACTGACCCCTGGGAGAGCAACCCCGCTAGATTGACAACTCCAAGGAACATAAGAATTTGGGGAACCTATATACCACTTGGGGAGATCCAGAGGCAGAGAAAGATGATTGACATTACCATAGCTACAAGGAAATGGGAGTGTTCAAACTATATTGACTGGATACACTCAAGCTTGGGAAAGGAATCAGAGCCAGATGCTAGGATGTGAGGGAATGGGCTACCTACAATGGATACTAAAAGGGTTGTCCCTGCCCAGGTGTGGGTCTTTCTGGGAAAGGGTCTCTTGATACTTGGGGAAGACAGACCTAAGACAAAAAGAGTACTTAGCATATGCTTAGTCCCATCTAACTAGGGTTATCATTTACCTTAGGGTCCATTATTCAGTCTAAAATTGCAAGCCTGAGATTCCCTTTAGGGTAGATTCTCACTGGGAACAGGGAACATATACAAGCTTTGGGACCTTCAATTTAAGTCTCCCAGGACTCTCTCTGCTACAACTTCCCCTGATACCTCCCACTTCCTTTGTGGGAGGTGTCAGAGAAAGTATAAAAGGGAAAGTTTGGCACCTTTTCTCTTTCTCTAAACTTGGCTCTTGCTAGCTCTCTGGGCCCTGGAAGCTCTGCTCTCTTGACTCTGGAGTGCTCTCTACCCTGAGACCCTGATCTCTCTCTTGGCGCCTTTTCCCCTTTCTTCCTACCTCCTAGTTTTCCCTAGACCTTCCCTTTCTTAATCTAAATAAAACCTAGCTATTCTAAACCCTAAAGTTGCTCTATGATCATTCATTTGAGGGCTCTGGTCAATTTCCCCCTGCTGGGGCTGGGGATGCTACCTTCCTTTCCTTTCCTCTACCTTCCTCTCTCCTTTCTCCCATTCTACCCTACCTTCCTCCCTTCCTCCCTTCACTTTCACCACACACTAAGATAGTCCTAAAACTTGAGGTTCATCAGATCTTTGGGGTTTTTTCTTTTTATATAAAAAGAGAAAAATCTTGTGATTTAAATTTTAAGCAATATAAAAGTCATTCTAAATATGATTCTTCTTATAGCATAATGTTCTAAATACCATTATGTTGACTCATGGAAAATTATAGTGACAGAATGTATTATTTTTATAATCTAAATTCTGAATTCCAGGGCTTAGTACAGTGCTTGGTACATAGCAGATACTTAAATGCTTGCTGACTTCATGGAATGTTCCTAAATTATGCTTACAGGTACAGGGTAATTGAAGAGCCCAGAAACTTATTAATGTGCTCTGAAAGCCATCAAAACATTCTACACAAGTAGTTGCTCCATTGTGGTGAGGAATACATGAGAAAGAAGTTACTGATTGAGGTAAATGTATGCAAAACTGAGGAAGGAAAGATATCTTCCCTTGAAATAGACATGCAAATATGCAGGCACTAAAATAAGACAACCAATTATCTGAAAAATGCCTACCAGTAACCTAGGCCAGTATTGGCAAACCTTTTACAGATTGTATGTTACTCCCCCCTCCCCCCCATTCCCTCACCCTACACAGTGAGAGGGTGGAAGTTCTGCTATTGGCCTGCGGGATAGAGGGGTGGGTGAAGTTAGAAATGTCCTCAGGGAGTGTAGAGAGGGGAGAGGGGAAGTTCTTCTAGTAACTAGCTCTGGGGGAAAGGGAGACTGTGTGCCCAGAGAGTACGCCACATGCCATCTTTGGCACCCATGCCATCCACAGGTTCACCTCACTAACCTAGGCTTTATCTACAACATGCAACAACTCTTTCAAAACTGACCCCATTCTCAGGATAGAGTCCTTTGATTTCAATACAGTACTCAGGTATATAATTATAGTGAAGACCTTCTCAACCTTTAGGTTCTTAGAATCATAGGATTTAGAACTAGAAGATCATGCAATTTGCTCTCCTTTCTCCTTGTGCATTTGTTGGTTGGCTGGTTGTCATCCTTCTTACTCAAGAAGAACAACAGCATTAAGGAGGTGATATCTAGGCGTGACTGTGAGTTTGATTTAAGTGAGGCAGTTGCACAGTCTCTCTCTTCTAGAATCATCTAAGTCTGCTGCTAAGACAGAAGTCAGGATTGTTGATGACTTGGGATTATGGTGGTTGACCTTGACATCTTGCATATTTAACCAAGTTCTAAGTGCTCCACAGTGCCTGCTTCAGCTGCCTTCATAGCCACTGAAACAAGTTGTTATCATTGGACCCTTCTGCCAGGAAGTCTTGGAACATCTCCCATAACTCACTGATAAGTTTGAAGCCTATAGGTTACCCTCAACCTGATTTAGCCCACCAGCCCAGATGGATTCCCAGGATGAGGTTTCTGTGGATCTTACAACTTTTTGGAACTACAGGTGAGAGCTGGGTGGCAGTTGGATACCAGAGGAGGAAAACAGCCCTGAGAAGGGCCAGTAAGTGCTCATACCAGAAGTACTTGTCTTCCCTGAATATCTGGTACTATTTATTATACTTCATAATATTTATTAAAGTATAATTTTCTTCCTCCCTCCCCTCATTTCTCAATAACAGAACCTCCCTTTAGCAAAGTAAAATTGAACAAAACAACTCAATAAATTGACCATGTCTGACAGCCTACGTTTCATATTCTCTAACTGTATTCTACCACCTAGGTTGTACCACTGAAAGGAAGTACTCACTTTAATGAGATCACAGACTCCTCAAAATATTTCTGGAGCAGTCTGTGCTTTATGAGCTACTGTGCAATATGAAAACAACCCAATCAGAAACAGAGTTCTGATTTGTACCTTGGCAATCAGAATCATAAACTCAGCTATTTTAGCATTAAGAATAAAATAAAACAAAACAAAAACCCTAGCTGGCTTTAACCAGTGTTTCTGAAATTTCATGGACAAATTTATTTCTTTGGTTTCCATAAAGTCCTTATATAATGTCTTTAAAAGCAAATTATATAGATAATTGCCTTATGGACAAAAAAAAAAAAAAAGCAAAGGATGTGGATGCATCTTGCCATAATTATATAGCTGGGTACAGTAAAAAACCCAAGGGGCTGTTATCATCATTGCTTGGCTTGGGAAATGACGTTTAAATTAAATGCCAGTGTTTTTAGTCATATAGAAAATTAGTTGCTCTGCCTCCCCACTCCCTCCCAACAAACAAAAATGAATGCTGCAAAGTTCCAAAGAACAAGTTTGGTTCCCCAGCAAAGAAGCAGCATTTATTAAAAGCCCTTCCTTACTAGCTGCCCGGTACAATGTTAAGCACAAAAAGATAGAAGACAGTTACCCCAACTAATTAGAAGAGGTGAAGTCCATGAATGTGGAATATTGCATATTTTCAACGTAGTGATGTTTGGTTTTGTTTTCTCTTCTTTCTTAGACAAACTAATTAGTGACACGGGAGGGGAAGGGCTACAGAAAGGGAGGGGCAGCTGGTGGAGGCAGTGGATAAGTGTCAGGATGAGAGTCAGGAAGACTCATCCCAATTTCGAATTTGGCCTCAGACACTAGCAAAGTGACCCTGGGAAAGTCACTTAACTGGTTTGTCTCTGTCTTCTCATCTGTCAAATGACCTGGAGAAGGAAATAGCAAACCATTCTAGTATCTTTGCCAAGAAAACCCCAAATCGGTCCCGAAGAGTCAAGACACCATTCAAAAGATTGAACAAGGGAAAAAAAGGTATTACCATTTACTTTTTTAATTAGCTTTTTCAAAGAATTATTCTTCTCCGCCTTAAGCCCAGGCTCTGGGCTGCATACAGTGGCTGTAGTTTAGTTGCAGCCTCGGGTCCCAAGCTCATCATCCGTGGACGTGGTCCAGGCCGAGAGTATTTCCTTCCCTCCCCACTCCACTGGCTGCCTCACGATCTGCCAGGAGCTTGGTTCACCTCGCCCCTACAACGGAGCGAGACGCAAGCCGAGCCAGGGGGGTGACTACGCTCCGATCCCTGACCCAGCTCACCGTATCTGAGAAAGCAGCGAAGGCCAAGTCCCCAGGGCGCCCACTGTTTCAGCGCCTGGCTAGTCAGGCGGGTGCAGTCTACCGCGGGAGCGTAGAGAAGCGTGGGATACGACTGGGCGGAGCCATAGCGACGCCGACGCCTAGGACGGTGGCGCTGGTGAGAGATCAGTCTCAGTGCGGCAAGCTGAACCCGGGGGCGGGGCGTCCCGTCGTCCGCTTCCTCGGAAGCTTGGTCTATCAGGAAAAGGGGGCGGCGGGCTCTTTTCGGATTGGTGATTCCACGGACTCCCAGGGCCACGGGCCGCTGGAGGGTCGGGGAGGGGAGGCCGCGCCACCGTCGCCGAAGGGGCCCTGTCCCTCTCGGGCCATGTCCTTACGCTGCGCGGCGGCCATCTCGGGGGCTCGGCTCCTCCGCCAGAGCCGCTGGGGCTCGAACGCTACAATCCGGGTCTGGTATGGTGCGGAGGTGCGAAGGGGAGGTGTCGGGTCGGGAAGGGCAGGGAGTGCAGCGCTGGGGAGTTGGCTGCCCCAACGTCGAGTTGTGGTAGCCTCCGCGATTGGGGAAGGGGGATAAAGGCGTATAGCCCCACCCCTCTGGGCGAAATGCCAGCGCAGAAGTCGAGGGTAGATAACGTTAGCGGGGCGGGCATCTGAGTGGAGAGTCCCAGTGCCAAGGAACTGGGGGGCGGGACAATGGGAGTAAACGGCGTGCACCCCCCAGCTGGATTGGGGCGTGGAGGGTGGGAGGTGACTACATAATTGTGGGTTTGTTTACGTAGAAGTTCTGACGTAGTGTGGCGGGGGTACCCTTTCTCCCCCAGCCTCCTCCAACCCACCCCTACCTCTGGACGCCAGAAACTGTGGGGGTGGGGTTTAGGGGGCACCACCACCCTCAAGATCTGTTCAATGGGCATCTGGGCGACTAAGAACTCCCAAGACAAGTAGGGGAAGAAGTTCCCAACCCCTTCCCACCCTTCATTTTTCTTTCTCTGACCTAAGACTGGGAGGGGGAAGGGATGGGAGGAAGAAAATATATTTTCTCATAGTTTAGATACCCCTCTCCTCCCCATCACCCTTTAAAAGTAATAGCTAGCTAGCACAACGCTAATTAACATTTATGTATCACTTTAGAGTTTGTAAAACCATTCTGAAGTCAGGAAGACCCGAGTTCAGATTTGGCCAGATGCTAGTTGTGTGACCCTGGGAAAAAGTTACTTAATCTGCTTTATTTTCCTTCTCTGTGAAATGAAGGAGAAAATCATCTACCTTCCTAGGGTGGTTTGGGGGATAAAATGAGATAATTTTTGGAAAGAGCTTTGTAATGTTAAAGTGCTCTTTATTGAAGCGTTATATATGTTATTTTAATTGATCAGTGTGGGAGGAGGAAATAGGAATTATACGATTTATATGTGGCAGATAGTCCTGCCGCATAGGCTTTGAGCAACTGGAGTAAAGGAGTTCTCTAGAGATGGGTCATATGGAGTTGAATTTCATAAATGATATCCTAGGGAAATTTGGAAGTGGTTTTTTGTTTTTAAAGAAATGGAGCAGCCCAGAATTCCTGGACAGTGATAAAGGGACATTCAGAAGGGTTTGAGAGAGGGTTGCATTCATCAAGGCTTTGGTAAAGAAAAGGGGCCAAAATGGGCCCTCTCTTGGTGGGGGGTGAAATTTAGGCTCTTATAAAATATCTCTTTTTAGTTATATTTGGGGAGTAGAACAAGAAAGAGAATGCCTACTGCTTGCGGGAGATAGTGTAATGTTATTGACATAAGACAAACACTTTGGTCCTGTTATATTTCCATTGGGCAAAGATTCTGGTGTTTAAATTGTAAGTGTTAGAATGAACAATGTAAAGGAAATTGCCAGGGAAAATAAAGGAAAGATAGTAATGGAGCACCTTTAAAAGAGATCAGTTGTCCAGGTTCAGTTGACTTGTAATAATAACTTCTGGTCCTGAAGAATGTTTGAAGATGAGATATTTGGAATATACTTTTTAACAGTAAAAAAATAGGCCTCAGGAAATTAGAGAAAAATGTTTGATTTTTTTCTAAAAGTCAGAAAATAACTATCAGTAAACTTAACATCCATCCTTAATAGAATTCTAAGACCAGATTATTATACAAATGGTTTATGAGTATTGATAGTGCATGGAGGTGAGAAGATAAGTACTCTTGGGCTTTAAGGAGCTAAAATTGTCATCTTTAAAATTGGAGCTAATAAGAAAACATAAAATGAATGAAATTGATTGCAGAAGTAAAATACTCTGAGATGGCATATGAAAAATCAGCTCTAAAGTAGAAAATAGGTTATTATCTACTCAGTTGCATTGTTATATTTAGAGAATACTGTCTGGTTAAGATTGTAAGCTTCTTGAGGATTTTTGCCACTTTTTTATCCTCAGTGTTTTGCCTAGTGTCTGGCACATATTATCTGAAACTACTAGCCTGGTTCCCTTTGTGGTGGATTCTCATGGGAACAGGAACCAGGACAAGCTTTGGGGTCTCCAACTTACAAGCTAGTCCTAAAACTTGGGGTTCATCACTTCTTACTAGGCTACAAGTTTGGGGTTTCTAGATTCCATGTCGACACCTGTTTCTATATTATTAATTAGAGTAATCATTTAGAGTCTTCATCCCCAATCATATACTCACCCAACAATGTTATCAAGGAAATGTTTTTCTTTTGTTAACATCAATTCTTAATAGAATTCTAAGCCAGATTATTATACAGATAGTTTGAGTATTGACAGTGTAGAGTAGAAATAGACAATTTATTAATCTAAACTATTAGTGGAAAAAAAGTACCTAGCAGTTATAGATTTCATTTAATTATATAATATATAATTTCATTTAAGATTTCATTAAAATAATAGCTAACATTTATAGGAGGTTTGCAAAATGCTTTGTACCTGTTATTTGATCCTTACCGCAACCCTGTGAATTAGGTGCTATTACTATCTCCATTTTACAGATGAGGAAAGTGTCTTGCCCAAAGTTATACTTCTAGTAAATATCTGAGGCAGAATTTAAGTTCCTTCCTTCATGACTTCAAAGTCCAACATTCTGTTTACTCAGTTACTTTGCTGTGGAAGAACAGGAGCACTTGAGAACATCTAACTCCTTTTGCTTTAAATTTATACTAGATAAGCAACTATTTTTTTTAAAGCCATGAAAGATTAAAGAGATTATGAAATAGGGGGTTGGGAGAAATACCCTGATGGTAATGATAAGTAAAGGATTATAGGCTGATGATTTTGGGTAATTGTGAGGAATCATGCTATGGTAGCCTTTACTTGATTTTATTTTCTCTCCCAGGTTAAGTATGATTTTTAGAAAATATTTTTAGAAGCAGAAGAATAAAAAAAACAGGGTTAGCAGGGACTGGAAGTTTAAACTAAGGGATTAGATAATCAGGTAACAATCTCTTCTCTCACTGAAATTGATTGCCCATGCCTTGGACCTAGAACCTTGAAAGATTTTAGAAAGTAGGTGATTAGAGAAGGGGAAGATTTCCTAATTTTCAAAAAAGAAAAGAAAGTGGAAACTGTAAACTGTAGACCATATTCTTGGCAAAATTCTCACTTTAAAAGAAAAAAAAAAGTCTGCCATAGCCCTTCACTAAAGTTGGAGTACCTCAGATGACTTGCCTGTGATTGTAGGTGGAGGAAGTCTATGCCAATAGAGATCATAGGCTCTGGCAAGTCTTGCTATAGTAGAAAAGCTTTTCAGATGGGTTTGGTGAATGTTTGTCATCTGAGAACTGGTTTAGCCATATTTGCGAAATCTTGTCACCAGTAAAGGTGACTGCTAGGTGATGGTTTTGTTATTTATTTTTGACCCAGGCAACTCATCAAACTTTTACTAAGGAATCTATGGATTATAATATATCTACTAAAGGGAATAACTACATGGATGGAATCATAGATCTTTGAAGTTTTGAAGTCAAATTAAAGACTAATTTATTGGAATGCTGTGAGGCTATTGGTCCTATTTATTCAACATTTTCATCAGTAATTGTACATGAAGGCATAAGTATGCTTATAAAATTTTCAGTTGACACAAAGCTGGAAAGAGGGATAGCTATTATAACCAACGACATATAATTTTTTTTATTATAATTTTAACCAACAAGATAAAATGGGTTTCATGTGTTGTTTTGGACAAAAAAAAAATTCACCCGATAACCAACCTCCTTGTAATAATCCTCTGCATGGTGGTCTTTTTTCCTCTGAATTATCTTGAAGTTATAGTCTTCAAAAACCTATGCTTATTTCCATACCATAAGAGAATTTTATGGAGATGAATCTTTTAATTAATTAAGAATATTTTTCAGAGATAAAATTTAAGAGATGAAAATTAAAGTCCTGGTTTATGTCCAAAAATCAGTGGCACAAGTACAGGAAGGAAAGACAGTGACTTGACATTACTTAAAAAGGATCTCATGTTTTAGTTGACCTAATGCATAATATGAATTAGGAGTATAATAATATAGTTACTAAAAGAAAGAAATATTAAAAGAACTTTAGTATTTAGATTATGGGAAAGTCATAATCGTTACTATTCAGAACTGGTTAGACTGCAACTGGAATATTGCTACAATGTGGATGCCATTCTTTTTTTATAAGTGAGTGCTTTCTAGAGTAGGACAACAGGATGGTGAGCTCAGGTTTACAAAGTAACATAAAAAGTAGTTGAGAAAAATCTGGAATTTTTATATCCTTTGGAAAGGAGAGACATTTTACACAATTTCAAATGTTTAAAGGCCTCTCACTTAGGAAAATAGTCTTGTCATATTGTACTAAAGGTCATCACTGTTAAAGTCTACCATAGGCCAACTTGACAGAACCAATTAGGGTCCCAAAAGGCGGCAAGGAAAATGACACAGACACCTTTGGGGTCAGGAGGGCTAGAGGTGTTGATAGAAACCAAAAGCATTTTATTGGAAGTTACATCTACTTTTATAAGGGGGGAAAGCAAGCTGGGGATTTTGCAGAAGTTTCCACATATACAGTGAAGGTAAATGATTAACAAGTTTGGGACAAAGGATTTGGTTTACCTCATCGAATCTAGGCAGAGTTTTCTATAGGCCAATAAATCAATATGTCAATGTGTAACATTCTAGCCCAGATTCCCAGAAAATGCTTGCATCAGTAGTTTTTGTATGTATATTCAGTTATGACAGGAGGAGTAGAAAAGGAGGGGTTTGGGGCCTCAAGTGAGTAGTGAGCTTCAGCTGAGCTATGGCTTTGGTTTTATTGAAGATCTGTGTTTCCCAGAGCTTTGCTCCATGGAGGTCCTTGGGCTTTGCCTACTACACATCACTAGGCCAATATTGATGGAAATTGAAGACAGGGAGAAGTCAATTCAACTCTAAAAACAATTGGAGCTGTCCAACAATGGAATAAATTATCATTGGTTCCTGAGAGGGAACTCAGATTCAAAAGAGATTTTAAAATAGTGTCTTTATGGACTGTCAGGGAAGAAGAATCCCAACTCTTAGAATCTATAATTCTCAAGATGAAATTCGTGATGTTTCAATATGGGATCCTTTTTTCTAATAGAACGAGTGAGATGGTTTTTTAGTTTCTTTGTTGAAATGATCACATCGAGACAGGCATCCAGTGTAGGATTAGGAATTAGAACATCCACCTTTCATTCTAGTTCTGTGTATACTCTACCTTGTAGACTCATGGCAATTTCCTATAGTGTTTTAAAACTTCTGCAAAAGATAAAAAAGATGCATATAAAACTCCTCCTCTGAAAATTCAATATTAAACTGCTAAACTGCTTACATAATAAGAAAAGTAAATTTTAGGATGATAGCAAGTTTACTCAAGTTAATATGAATATGTGTTTTCTTGATTCAAGGATGGGGAACAGAACATCCTCTTCCATGGATAAATCGGAAATTGCTCCTATAAATCAGATCCAGGTGAGAATAGTTCAACATCTATTTTTTTTTTTATTACAAAAAAGGAATTCTATAATCTTAATTAATTTAATGGTTTTACTAAGCATTTCCCTTTATGTCATTGGTAGGTTTAGCCTTTTAGTATTTGGCAATTTAGTAAATATTTTAAAATCAGTTACATTAAAACATTTTTGAAGAAGATGAAGTCCTTAGAACTATTGAGGCCTCAAGTAAGTAAAAATTTAGTTTACTAATGTCCTGTACATTCAGATATCTAGATAAATGTTGCCTCTTTACAGTGACCCACCTTGATGTCACTCTGGACAGCAACAAAACTGCCATTGGCTTTGTCCTAGTATGAATGTGGAAAGCTTAATTAAGCTGATGCCTCTTCACTACAGTCTCCTTTCTTCTGTCTTAGATTGTGTATATACTGTTTTTTGCCTCTTTCCTCTCCTGTCTTCCTTTCTTTCCTCTATTTTCTCTCACACATATCCTTTTTAATCTCCTTCCTTTTTTCTTATCTTTTTTCAATTGTTACCCAGTTAGCTTTGTAAAATCTGCCTTCCACTTTTTTCTTCATTCCATTAATGTAGTATAAGTGACATATTCTGCAATATAATCATCTTAAAAGAGTTGTTAATGTTAATGCCTGTATCAAGGACTTCAAGTTTAACATAAAGAAATTGAATCATAAGCCATGAAACTTATAAAGAACCTTAGAAATCAAAAAGTTTACCCTGTACCTGACACGTAGTCATACAAACTCATTTACCACTAGTGAAGCTCTAATTTATTAGGGAGTTTTTCCTTAAATAAATCAAAATCTGCCCTTTTGTAATTTCTACCCATTTCTTAAAATTCTATACTGCGAGAACAAGTAAAACACATTTATTCGTGGGTAAAAAGCTATACTTGGAGTCAGGAAACCTTGAGTTCAGTTCCTGCCATAGGCACTTAACAGCTCTGTGACCTTGGGCAAGTCATTTAACCTTCCCAGCCTCAGTTTTCTTATCTCTAAAAATAGGGATAATAGTATAGCATGTATCTCATGAGATGGTGGTGAAGTGCAAATGAGAGAATATGTAAAGCACTTTACAACCCTTAAAGCAATATGTAAATGTTATTATTACTTTGATACAAGATAGTCCTTCAAATATTTGAACACAGTTGTCAATACATTGTTTCTGCCAAGTGTAAGATTAAATTAATATCCAGCATTCCAAGTATGCTTTTCTTCAAATAAAAAATGACCAATTCCTTTAGCTTTATCTTATGGCAAAGTCTCTGGTATCCTTACCATTCTGTGATCATGAACAATAATCTTTTTTTTTTTTTTAATTTAAACCCTTACCTTCCATCTTGGAGTCAATACTGTGTATTGGCTCCTTGGTGGAAGAGTGGTAAGGGTAGGCAATGGGGGTCAAGTGACTTGCCCAGGGTCACACAGCTGGGAAGTGTCTGAGGTCAGATTTGAACCTAGGACCTCCTGTCTCTAGGCCTGGTTCTCAATACACTGAGCTACCCAGCTGCCCCCAACAATAATCTTTTAATTGCTAAGTTTGATAACATTTTCTCAGATTTCTTGAACTTTTGGCAACATTTGACACTGTTGGCCACTCTTTCCTGGATATTTTTCCTGAGTTTTTATGAAGTTTCTCTTTTGCTTACCTGTTTCCTTTGCTCATTCATCCACATCACATCCCCTAATTTTTGGTGTAATCCTATGCATTTCTGACTCTCTTCTTCTTTCTACACCCTCACACCTGTTGCTCTGGTTAGTTTACATTGGTTTAATTAAGATTTCTTGGCGTATGACTCACATAGCAGCCCTCTTGTCTTTCTTGAACTCCACTCATATTTCCAACTGCTTTGTTGGATATTGCAAAGCCAGATGCCCTAAAACCATCTCAAAGGCAACATGGATATAATAGATCAGCTCTTCTCTCATCTCCTCATCCCCTCCACTCACTTTTACAACCTCGGCTTTATTGTCCATTCCTCCTTCTCTCTGATTCCATATACTCAACCAGTTGTCAAATCTTGCTGTTCCCACCTTCCCAACAGCTCTTCTGTTGCTCTCTTCTCTTCTTTTTCATGTGCACCACCCTAGGTCAGGCCTATATTTATCTCTTGCCTTTGATAATTACTATGGCCTCATTTGGACTCTGCTTCATGTCCATCCACCACACAGCTACCAAAGGAATTTTTCTAATGCCCAAGCCTGACTATATTAGTCTCCTGCTCAGGAATCTCCAGTGACTTTTTATTGCTGTTAGGATTTAAATAAAATTCCCCAGGCTTTTAGAGACCTGCCTAATCTTGCTGAAATCTACCATTGTTTTATTAAACATTTTCCTTCTTATTGGACAGATCTGGTGTAGCCAGACTGGCACTGTGCCTTCTCATTGCCTTTTTCTTATTGTTGCTTTTTTGTACTTTGGAATCTCTCAGGCCCTTAGCTCAGAATCACATAATTCCTTCTTTCCTTTCAAAGCTATAGTGCCTCCTTTAAATTTTTTTTAATTGTTTTAAAATATTTCCCAATTACAGTTTTAGCATTTTTTCCAATTACATGTTAAAAACAAAATTTAAAATGTTTAAAAAAAATTTTGAGTTCCAAATTTTCTCTTTTTTCCCTTCCCCTTCACTGGGAATACAAGCAATTTGATATAGGCTATATATGTGCAGTTATGCAAAACATTTCCATATTAGTCATGTTATAAAACAAAATAGACAAAACTCTCCAGAAAACAAACAAAAAAGTAAAAAATAGTATGCTTTGATCTTCACACTCCATCAGTTCTTTCTGCAGAGGTGGATAGCATTTTTCAGCATAAGTCCTTCAAATTTGCCTTGGATCAGGATAGATTTTGAGGATTTATGAAAAAGAATATTATCCACCTCTAGAGAAAGAACTGTGGGAGGAGAAATGCAGATGAAAACATAACTTATCACTTGTTTATTTGAGTATATTGGGTTTTGGGTTCTATAATACTATTTGATTACAAAAATGAATAATATAGAAATATGTTTTGCGTGATATGCATGTATAATCCAGATTGAAGTGCTTGTCAACTCTTGGAGGGGGGAAGGTAAGAGGGGAGGGAGAGAATATGGATCATATGACTTTGGAAAATTTATGCAGAAATTTTTTATTAAAATAAAACATTTAATAATAAAAAATTTGCCTTGAATCTTTGTATTGCTGAGAATAGCAAAATCATTTACAGTTGATCATGTACAATATTGCTATTACACTTTACATTTTTCTTCTACTTTTGCTCAATTCACTTTTTATCAATTCATATAAATCTTCCCAAATTTTTCTGAAACCATCTTTCTTGTCATTTCTTAGAGCACAATAGTATTTCATCACAATCATATGCTGTACCTTGTTTTACCATTTCCCAGTTGATGGACATACATTCAGTTTCCAATAAAGTGCTACTTTTTTTTCATGAAGCCTTTCTCTTACTAGTGCTTTCCCTTCCAGAATTACCTTTAGTATATTTTGTACAGACTTAAATATATACACATACATACATACTTAAGTAAACATATTCTTAGCTTGCCCCCAAGGTGGTTTCATTTTTGTCATTGTGTATCCAGTGTCTTGGACAGTGCTTGATAGGTACTCAATAAATGCTCGTTGATTGTTTAATCATGGTTCTACATGTTTATAGTGTTAAATCTCCTTTCAAAACTGGCACCAAATCTGAACACAGTAGGCCATATTTGGGCTAAATACAACAGATTATAATGGGCATTATTTTCTAACTTCTTGTAGCTACTTTGCATCTGCTAATGAAACATAAGATCTTTTTTCACTTTTTGGCTATTGTATCACAGTATTGATTCATATTGAATTTATAAGCTGCTCCCATGTTTAAAAGAAAAAAATGACTTCTTATAAGTAATGTTAAACAGTAATAGAATGGTACTAACTAATGTTGGCTATTTTAATATATAAAATGTAACTTTTTAGGTACCCCCCCCCCCGACTCTTTATCATGATTCTTCTTACATTTGTTATTTATTTCTCCTATATTTTGAGAATTAATATTATATATAGTCCTTCTGGTTCTGGTTTTTTAGATTTGCTTTATTTTGTGAGATTCTTTCAGATTTCTCTGTATCCTGGCTTCTCATAGGTCTTAGTTGCATTGCATCCCTATTTCTATTCAGGGCATTACTGTTCTTCCAATTACCAATATTTACAACCTTTGAGGCATACATGGTTTCTCACTCTACCCTTTTCACATATCCAGTCAGTTGCCAAGTGCTGTCTTAACTATCAGTCAATCAGTAGATGTTTATTAAGTGCATACTATGTGCCAAGGCACTGAGTGCATTGAGAATATGAAAAGAGGTAATAATATAGATCTTGCCCTCAAGGAACTTACAGTATAATGAGGAAGCCTACATCTAAGCAAATATGTACAAAGCAAGCTATATACAGGGTAAATGGGAAATAATAGAAGGAAGGCATTGGAATTAGGATGTGTATGGGAAGGTTTCATGCAGAAGGTGAAATTGGGTTGCTTCTAGAAATGGACATTTACATTACTTACAGTTTTTACCATTAAAATTGCTACTCAGCTGCTGAAGTGATTTTCCAAAAGGCAGGTTGGCTCATGTCACTCCACTTTACATCAAACTCCACTACCTCCCTAATGCTTCAGTTTTCTTTTAATGCCCTTTCTAATCTGATTACTTCCTACTTTTCCAATCTTCTTAAACTTTTACTTCCATCTACATACTCTGTGATCCAGTGACTCTTGCCTTCTTGTTGTTCCTTTCACAAGACACTATTTCTGTATCCCCAGCATGTAGCAAAGTGACTGGCATATATAGTAGGTACTTAATATAAATGCTTCTCAAACAGATAAATTTTGTTTATTTTCATAACATTTTTAGAGTAGATTCTTGACATTGGTATTGTTGAGTTAAATAGTATGTTTATTTTTGTAACTTTTACTACTTATTAACTAATTTTTCTCTCAGAAAAAGAAAGTTTGTACTCCTTCATTAATCAAAGTACCTTGTCTCTCACCCTCAAGCACTTTTTGTTATTGTAAATTATTTTTTTCCCTTTTGATAGGTATAAAGTAGAACTTGAGGATGTTTTAGTTTTAGTTTCTACTTCTTTGAATTATTAGTGTAATTGAAATACCTAGACTTCATCTTGAGAATCATTTTCACCACAAAAATTCTCTAAGTAGAATAAATTAATACTTTTCATTATGTTTCATTATAGGAAACAATTTCACATAATTGTGTAGTGATCTTCTCAAAAACATCCTGTTCTTATTGCACAATGGCAAAAAAGCTTTTCCATGACATGGATATAAAATATACTGCCGTGGAATTGGACATGCATAAATATGGAAGCCAGTTTCAGGATGCTCTTCTAAAAATGACTGGTGAAAGAACTGTGAGTAAATTCTTCAGATTTTGTATTCTTAAAAGCATGAATTTTGATAGTATTTCATTTGTGCTTCTCTTAGTACACCCTACTTTGTATTATACTTTTACTACAGCTCATCTTCCTTGCCTTCATTATAATCCTATGCCAGAGTTATCTTTGAATCTCTTTCAGCACCTAACATAGTGCCTGACCTATGGCAAGTCTCCAAAATGCATTGAGTTGAATCTGTGATTATACAGAATAGGTCCTCAAGTCAAGTAAGTGGGACTTTCCTGAGCCAACATTTCACGTACTATAATTAGAGGGCAAGATTGGGAAACCACCCAGTTAATTCAATATGTAGATTTTTCTCTTGTCCCCCTTTCTTTGGTGAGAGGGTAAAGGGGATAGATACATCAGAAGTTCTTTCTTTAGCAAGAAGATCTTTGTGTGACCTTTTAAAATCTCACAGTTTTTCCTCAATAAGTATTCACATGAATATTAGACTCTATGTAATTGATTCCTTTGCTGTTCTTGGACAGTTTTGTTATAAAGCTATTCCATTTTTCTACATTTTTTGTTTTCATTTTTTCCCATTTAACTTACACAATTGAGTTTATATAATTTACAGTAATGGATAGTTTAGCCAGTCTTCTAATTGTTTTGGCCTCAGAAACTTAGAGATTTTCCATATAACTGAGGAAAATGGTGTCAATTCATTCAAATGCTTTTGAAGATTTGGTTTCTGAGTCATGCTAAATTGCTAAAAAGGATATAAAGATGAATAAGATACTCTTATATTGTATCTTATGTATAAAAGCTCTTAGTGAACTTTTAGTATATTAGGAAAGAGAAACATGTATTCAAACACCAATATGTGCCAAATAGGAGAGATAATTGCCATAAAAAATGGTACTCAATGCTGTGAGAATCAAAAGAAGAGAGATCAGATTAGGCTATGGAGAGTTGAGGGATATGTTGGTGAGTTGGAGGTTGGGACGTTCCAGAAGGAGAGAGTGGATACAAGGGTAGCTAAGTGCATGGAAACATCAAAAAAGTTGGTTTGATTTTAGTATAATATGTGTGAGCAGAGTTTTGAGAGAAAAACAGAAGGATAGATTGGATCAAATTGTGGAGGCTCTGCTGTGTATATATGAAGCACAACATATTTGTGTACTTTTTAAACTGTAAAACGTGATTACATGCTAAATAACAAGACTAGGTAGCCTTCGTTTGCAAAGAACTTAAATTATTTCATTTAACCCACAATGAGAGGTAGGTGCTATTGTCTCCATTTTTATAGAGACCTGAAGCAGACAAAGGTTAAGTGATTTATTGGGGATCCTTGATCTAGTGTCTTTTTTTTTTTTTTAAACACTTACCTTTTGTCTTGGAATCAATACTGTGTATTGGTTCCAAGGCAGAAGAGTGGCAAGGACTAGGCGATGGAGGTTAAGTGACTTGCCCAGGGTCACACAGCTAGGAAGTGTCTGAGGCCAGATTTGAACTTGAAGACCTCCCATTTCTGAGCCTGGCTCTCAATCCACTGAGCCACTCAGCTGCCCTCCCCCCCCCCCCCCAATCTAGTATCTCAAGATAGGATTTGAACATAGATCTTCCTGACACCAAGGCGGATGGCATTTTTCTTTTTTTTTTTTTTTAAACCCTTACCTGCCACCTTAGAGTCACTACTGTTTATTGGTTCTAAGGGAGAACAACAGTAAGGGCTAGGCAATGGGAGGTAAGTGAATTTCCCAGGGTCACACAGCTAGGAAGTGTCCAAGTTAAGATTTGAATCCAGAACCTCCTGTCTCTGAACGTGACTCTCAATCCACTCAGGTACCCAGCTGTCCCCAAGACTAGATAATTTCTAAGGGCCCTTCCATTTTAAAGTTTATGATCCTATGTGTAGAGAAATATGTGGTTGTTTGCATTTGTTTTTATAAATATGGAAGGCCTTTTATAATGTGCTTTTCTTTTGATGTAAGAATTGTATTTATGTAAAATATTACATGTGATGTTTTTATATTTTTAGCATATAAGTTAGGCAGAATTATGTATATGTTATTATAAAAAGATATAACTAACCTATCTTTATACTTTTAACAGGTTCCAAGAATTTTTGTCAATGGGACTTTTATTGGAGGAGCAACTGATACTCATAGGCTTCACAAAGAAGGCAAGCTGCTTCCATTAGTTCATCAGTGTTATTTTAAGAAGTTTAGATCAAAGAATTTCTAACTGTAATGTAGGCTCCTTTGGCTGTGCTGGCAAATGTCTGCTTTTTAGTCATTTTGCTTATAAAACATTTAAATAATTCTTTGAAAATACAAAATCTTAATCAAAGAATAGTCTATAAAATGAACAATAAAGACCTGTGAAACCTACTAAATATTCCTTTTCCAATAACACTTTCAGGTGAAGCTAATTTTTTTTTTTTTGCAACATGGAGGCTGATACTTTGTAGCCTTAATTTTATAATTTAATCTGAGAAACCACATAGTAATGGAATACAACTTTTCTTATAAAACATTAAAATATTGTTAAAACTCTTATGTGAAAACTGAAAGTTAAGGATTGGGGATTTGCAGTCTTACAGATTCAATGAGATACCCTATTTTCTGTTAATACTTCCCAGCCAGGATTTGGATGCCAGACCTGATCATTGGCTATCCAACTTTTGTGTAATGTGAGGAAAATAAATGAGAATCAATCAATACATAATCCTTCTCTATTGTCTATTACTCCTGATGGTAGTACTACAACCAATTTGTAGACATCAGAGGGCTATTGCTTTCAGTATAAGGTGTAAATAACATTTTATTGATTAGAACTGTCCCAAAATAGAATGGGCTATTTTGTTAGGAGGGGGTAGTTGGTTTCTCATGATAAAAAATGTTTAGGTAGATGCTTCATTACAATCTGTCAGGCATGTTGTAAAGATTTGCTTTGGATAGGAATTTCAATTAAAATTTTTATCACTGTATGCATAAGAATGATATATATTCCAAACTTAGTCTAGTAACCCAGAGTTGATTAATATTTTAGCTTAAAACACTCCCTCCATCCATATTTGAAATGCAAGAAGAAATCAGTTTACAACATAAATAAGGAAGAGTATATCTTATCACTTCCTATTTTATCAATTATTCTACACCATAGTACTAGTTTGTTCAGTGTTAACTTTGTGCAAAGTAGGGTTACAATTTTAGGTTACATGACATCTAGAGAAGAATTGGCTGTACATGGTTATGAACCCAGAAGAAGAAAACAGCTTTACAAAAAAGAATCAGGCTTCCGTGGTCAAAGAATGTTACTTCTATATCCCTGATTAACACTCCATTTAGAAAGTGGCAGCTTAGAGTAATCAAGATTTTTCTCTCTTCAAATTTATCTGCATTGCACAGAAAACCCCTAAAACTCTGAAATTTATATAGTGCAGTCCAATAAACATTTATTAAGGACTCTTTATCATATGCAGCACTGTAACAGATGTTGGGAATACAAGGACAAAAATGAAACAGATAGGCCCTGCCTTCAAGGACCTTATGTTTTATTGGAGAAATATGATAACTTGGAGAGGGATATGAGAAAGCACTTTTCTATCGAAGATCAGGGCATTAAGAACTCTTAGATATTCAGGAAAAACTTTCAAACATCAAACAGCTTTTGCTGTTATTACCAAATATGAAGGATTTTATTCTGCCATTGGTTTAAAAGCAGTAACACTAGGCATTTTTCATTCTACAAATCCTAAATTTCTTCAAAAAACTAACCTGTTCTTAGATTTTATAATATTCATGCAATTTTAAAAAATCCATAAGGAACTCTTAGAACATCTGTTAATTTCACATAATCTACCTGTATCAACTGGGCCTAGGGTGGCAACAGTTATTGCTGGACTTTGCATTTCATCTCAACTCTGCTTTACAGATTAATGAGTCTGATTAATAAATAAAAAAGAATAAACCTAGGGTTTATAGATCTCTATAGATTTTCGGAGGGAGGGAGAGGAGATCTGTGTATTTGGATGGGAAAAAATGACAACTTTATTTTGATTAACCTAAAAAAATTTAGCATTTCCTTCAGTTATGAATTTTTAAAAAACGTTCTGAGAAGGATCCATAGGTTTCTCTAGATTACCAACAGGCTCCATGAAACAAAAAAGGTCAGGAACCTCTGTTCTTCATGGATGTTATTCTCTGATGCTTTTGATTCCTGTACACAAAGTGTATTTTGTTTTGTCGGGGGGAGGGGGGGTGTCCTATAAACATTGATACATTACAGTTATGAAATCTTTTAAATTCATTCTACCAGAATTTTAGAGCTGAAACTCCGTAAGTCTTGTCAGTGTCCTTTATTGAAGGTTGTTATAGGCAAATTTCTAAGGTAGGATATAAAGTTAGGTAAAAAGATATGTAGCAATACACAGATAGCAGGAGGCAAGATCTTGGCCGAATGACATGGACATTCTGTGTAGAATGCAGCAGGAGCTGGAGAAGGTGGTTGAGTGGTGAACTGTCAAGAGCTGAAGTAAGGAGCTTGGCAGCTGGGATCCTGTTAAATGTCTGTATCCTGAAACTTTGGAGACCTTGGGTGTAAACGTCAAGTGCCTAGATTGAGGAAAGGAAAAGTCACTGTAATTGGGTCGACCAATTACAGAGTGCCTTTAACCTTTGTGGATTTACTAGCTGACCAAGGGTTTGTTCCAGCACCTGTGACATCAAGGATTCAGCTTGGAGCAGTATTTTCTGTGGCGTGAGAAATCCCCTTGTCTCCAAAGTCCTTAGCAGCCACTCCTGTTCTAGCCAGACTGTCTGTCTGTGCTATAGCCAGCCATTCTAACTGACAGTTGGCTGTGTCCTCTTTATTAGTTTAGTCTCTCCCACCTTCCTTCCCTTAACTGTATTAGTTTATATAACTTCCTGTTTATTTCCTTCTCCACAACTAATAAGGACCGCTGTTGTGTAATTTAATCCCTGGCTAGAGTTGGAGGGACAGTTGGACTTAACTGCCATTCTCAACCCTGTCACCACTCATTCCCAAGTTCTGTCCTTTATTTATGGGAGAGGGTGTGATTCCCTTGTGTTATTTGTGTCCTGGCAGTTAACCAACTCACCCCATCATTCCTCCTTCTCCCTCTACTACTATTTACTCACTACAGGGTATTCAGGGAAACTTACACATGATTTGCTTAAGGTCATCCAGCTATTTGAGATTGTTATGCAGTTCTCTTGCCTCCCAGGCCAGTGTTGGGTTGTTTTTGTTTGTTTGTTTGTTTTTTGCCTAATACAAAGCTTCATTTATTGACAATATTAATTCTCAGATTCTCATGTTGTAAGAGGTGAAGCTTAGGAGATACAGTATTCTTTCAAAAAATAATTTGTCTCATTTATTATTAACCAATTTTGTTTTTACTTAAAATATGAGTTGAAGGCAAGAAGTGAAAAAGTATTAGGAGAGGAAAGTATTACCAAAACAAAATTTTAACAAAGTAGAAAAGCAATAAGATGGAAATGATGAACTGAGGTTTACATAAAGTGATTTCTTACAAAGCTGTGAGAGTAGAGAAAGAGTAAAGTAAAACTATTATCCATGTGAAATATAATTATTTTCTTATGGTAACAACTAAATGTTAGTAGTAGTATTTAAACCCTACATTGGGGGACTTACATCAGGAAATCAGTTTGCCTAGTTTTTTCTACTCTATCACATATTTACATACTGGGGGAAAACACCATATTTCTGATAACGTGTTCAAAAATAAAAATTTATGGTTAAATTTCCTTCAGTAGTTCTGCTGTTTTATATGGAAAAGAATTGTTCATAAAGAAAATTGCAATTTTAATTTCTTCCCTCTTCATATCATATCATTAGCTATAGCTAAAATATGAAACTATAGAAACAGGTTTCTAAAGGAATTAAACTTGACTAAATCTAAACATTTTTCAATGTGTTGAAATGAACACTTAATTACATAACTGAATGGGTTAAGTGTTCTAGGGTCTAGTTTCTAGTCTCAGGGTTTTACCTGTATTACCATGAACTCAGAAGAAAGGTTAATTGGGCACATAGCCCAAAAGGTTTATTTGCTGATAGGTAATGGTTTATTCTTATGTAAAACAACTTGAGAGAAGTTTTTTATAGCTACAAATCTAGTGTATAGCTCTTCGGTATATTTTATTAAACTTTTTTGTTTTCTCAGAGGAATCTAACTTAGCTGCCCATGTCTATAGAGCTCATGACATCTGCCTATGATCAGTAATTGTACTTTTATTATGCATTCTTTTCTTTTTCTCTTATTGAAATAGTCATTATCGCACAATAAAGAGGTGTCCAAGCCACATTTTCCAGTAAAATTCTTAAGATGCATTCTAGGTGACTTGTATGGTAATTGAGTATTATTATGGGGTATCATCTGTTCAAATTTCTTTAACATGAATTGCTATGAAAGGCCTGTTATCCTTTTTATGAGACAAATTTGAATGTATTTAAAATACTAAGCCCTACATTTTGAGAAATAAAAATAATTCGTGATGTAATTTATTAATTGTTAATCTTAAGTTCTACAGTAAATTTGTAATCAACTAGCATTTCACAAAGGTTTAAGACTTTTTTGCCCCAGTCTCTAAAAAAGGAAGTTTATTCACTGTTGTGTTTTTCTAATCAAGGACTAGAAGAGGCATAATGAAAGCCCTAAAGTATCTTAAGAATTATTCATAATACCACAATTAAGACATATTCATTTTCTTGGGGGAAAAAATGACAATTCAAGGTAAGCTAACTTCTGAGGAAACTACAAAGATTTTATAAAGCATTAATAATCAAATTAGGAAGAACCTCCTTACAGAATTTACAATCTAAATGTGTACCTTAATTTTACTGTCAAGATTATGTTTGTGTATAATAGCTTTTTAAAAAAATATTTTAAGCTATTTCTACTTTAAACAGCTTAACTTTTTAAAAAGTTCCTCTTAACTAACTGAACCACTAGCCTGTTGTTTTTTTTTTTTTTTAATTGCAATTGTCACTACATTTTGCTTAGATTTTTATTTCCCAGCATAGCTTTCTTTATGTGGTTCAAATTTGGAATGTATATTTTTTTATACTGATTTATACAAGTAATTTGGAACAAAATCTAGTAAATTGCTTTCTAAAATTCATTGGTCTTGGAAATAGGCTTCTAGAGAGAGGGTATAATGCAGTTCTAATAAATCATCTAATAATCAATGTTTTGCTTAAAATTAGAATTATATAAAGTAGTTAAAAAATTCACACTACTGAGTGGTTCTTGCATGTGTAAAAGAAAACTATTAATATAACACACCTAAAATGAAATCTTTGAAAGGGGGGAAAAAGCCTAGGTATATGTGACAAAAATATGCAAAATTAATGTATAAAATACATTTATGATGAAATTTAAATTTTCTTAAAACTCAAAAGATTCTAGTAATTATGATTGTTGTCCATATTACTTTTTTCATCACCTTTTCTGATCTTTTCACCAGGAGTACAATTTTTATAAAAGTCAGATGGGGGTGGGGGGAACATGCTTGTGTTTTGACCAGGATAGTTTATGCAAAAACTAAAGTGCATGCTTACCTGCTATATGGGTAATTAAACTAATGTATAATTAGTCCTCTAAATTGAAAGTTTTTTCCAGTTATTACACAAAATTAGCCTGAATTTAAAAGAACTTGCTTAAAGTCCAACACCTCAGAAATACGAGATCAATGTTTTTAAGGCAGTATATGGTAATTCTGAGACTGTATCCTTGCCCTATATTGGAGAGACACTTTGAGGTATTGAGGCATTAAGTGTTGACATTCCCACTTTAAGGCTCATCACTGAAAATACTTGAATTTTAAACTTGTCATAACATAATAGCAAAAGTGACATTATTTGGAAAGCAGCATCTTATTATACAGCATACAATTACCAATTTTGAAGAACTACATTATTATCTAGCCTTCTCGACAGGCAATGGAAGAACAGAAACTCAAGAGCATGATCTTCAGGTGCCTATTCTGACATACACATTACTCATGGTATCATATTAACTTGCATGTACACTATTCAGGATTACTTATTGCAGCAAAAATCTTAGCCAAGTCTGCCAATACTTGTACTGTATATCAATCTTGTCCTTTTACAGGGCCATAGTTTCCAAAATTGTTACCATTTATAAATGAATAAAACTTATAAACAAATTTTCATTTAAAAACTTTAATAAAGGCTTAGTATTTAACTTGCATATTCCAACAATTATGTGTGACTTTATATGTCAGTTATTAATCCCTACTACCCTGAATAATCAAACAATACTGTTAACTTAAAAAAAGAAAAACTATATATGATTGATGTATTTTTGTGTGTGTTTAGTTACTCAAGTTATTTTGGTATAGTTTCTGAGCAAAGTAGAAACTCCATTTGAGGAAGCAGAGGAAAAGTTCATCTTCTCTATAGTATGAGAAACAATAGCTTACACAATAACAATTTTAGAGGATTAGCTCATAACCACCCTCAGTTATAGATTTCCCAACCTAACTTTCCACAACTTACATATTTTCAGTGTTTAGTAAAAAGTATTTTATTACACATTTATTCAAAAAGTACAGTTAACTATTCCCTTGTTCCTTTATCAGTTTGCCATGAAAAGCCACACATGATTATGACAGTATCTTTTCAGGAAAAAATTAAATGATTTCATACTTTTCAGAAATAGGAAGATGTTTGCTTATGTGATTTTCTCATGCCCTAAAGTATACAACACGGGCTTACTGAGATTTTTTATCATAGGAAGATTCCCAAGTATTAGCTACCTATGCAGGTTTTTATGGAAAGGTTGTAATAATGAGAACACAGAATTTAGAAATGCCATTTACTTAAAAGAATTATTCAGGTAACTTCACTTCTGGGGCAGAGTAATGTTCTTAAGAGGATTGCTTCTATTTTTTTTCTAAGAAGATGACTTGATTTTAAGACATTCTGGGAAGCTATTAACTTACACTATGCAATGAAATGCTATCATAACTGATTTGGGGATAGAATATATTAGTCCAGGTCTTTTCCAGTAGATTTGCACATTGTTCAGAGATTGCTAGTATAAAATTAAATGTTAATATCTTACATCTTTAAGGCATTTAAAATAATAGTCCTATAAAACAAAAACTATTAAACTTGCTAAAACTAAAATTAATTTACTTCTTTTTGATCCTCACATACTACATTACAATTGTGCATAACCCTACTAGAGCAGGGTTGGAATAATATATCAAAAGGGAAATATTACATTTTTTTTAAATAAGAGGGAGGGAATGGGAACTGGTATTAAGATAGAGGACTGTCACTAAGAGGTAGAAAAGACAAAAGGTAGGAAAGATTTCTAAGTTACCTAAGACTAGAAGTATGTACAATAATACAAGGTTATTATTAATATGGTTTAAACTTTTTCTTTGAAATTTATACACTTTAAAATGATGATTTTGGATTTTTGTATTTACAATACTTCTAACAAAAAATTTGTCATGAAAACATTGTTGTTGAACAGTGCCATTTCACTAGTTTCCTAAGATATAGTGGTATGTGTAAGGGGCATTAGCTACAACTTAAGCTATATTCAAATTCCACTAGAGTTGATGACAATTTTTACTTTTAAAATATTTTTATATTTATATTCACTGTCAGATCCTAAACTTAATTAAAAAACCTGGGTCCTTTGTCCAAAGATAAAGGATCACATTTTATAATTCCTTCTAAATTTTGCATAATTTTTCTGATTTAATAACTGCCAAAAATATATGAAATAAAGATTAAAGTTCCTCAAAATAATCTGCACTTTAAAGATGAAAATTTAAAGTCAAAAGGTCAAAGAAACATTTTCTGATGGACTGTTCCTCAATCAAAATTTGAGTCCTTCATTCTACTTGAATAGATACAGTATTTTATTTCCATGCTTCCACCCCAATCCCAATAGTTGTCATATATAAATGATTTATTAGCCAATGCTCACCTATATGACAGTACAGAACTTTTCTGACATTCTTCTATTTCTCAGAAGATAGTTTAGGTACATTTCTTATTTTTCAAAAAGCCTGCTTAAGTAAAGTGGTTTTCAAAGTACACTGTCCATAAATTTCAAAAGGAGATCACAGACTATTTTAAACTGAGTAACAAAATGTTGCTTATAGTATAGATCCCTGCCCTCCTCCCCCAACTCTCAAAAGTGCTTGAAAAAGGTCAAACCATTTATCAGGTAAATATTTCTATAGCTAGAGTTATAAAATGGTCCAGGCATGCAGAATTTGGAGTGCCAGATTTATATAACAAAAGTTTACAAGTGTTGTAGTTACTAAACAAAACTGTCTAATACCACTAAATCATACTTAGATACTGTGTCCACAAAAGAAAACCTGAATTACACATCTAAGTATTTATTACAAAATGATGAAATAAAATTCATGACCTGCCCACTAATCAACCTGTAGGGGGATAGGGTTAGCAAAAACCTAGTTTTTATTCTTTTGATTAGATAATTAAACTATCTCAGTGATGCAAAGGACAAGTTCCTTAACCTCTCTGGACCCATTTCTTCATCTATAGATTGAAGAGGCGGAAAAATTTGGACTAGATGAACTCTAAGGTTTCTGATAGCACTAAATTTTTATTATATGACTTTGGTAGAGTTCCTATCTGAAAAAGATTCTTTTCTAAAACAGTGGTCATCCACTAGCCTTGAAGACCTTTTGTTGGGGCTGGCAGAGGGTCCTACTTCACTGGGAAGTATCAACAACTTTTCCCTTAAACCTAAATTTGTTTTTTTGCAGCTTTCTTACCTGGTTCCCAGGTGTACCCTACGAGAGCAAGCAAAACAAGTTTAACATTCTTTTACCTTATCTTCATACGCTTTTAGATGGCTATCAAGTTCCTGGCTCTTGTCTTTCCATGACTAGTTCTCTAGCCTCTATTTTGATAGATTATGTTTGCTTTTCATGGACTAGTAGTACACTAGGCCTAAATATGGTATTTAAGATGGTAAAAACATCATTTTTTCTCCTAATTGAAGTAAAGTTAAAATTATTCAAAGTATAATTTGTGCTTTAGTATCTTTATTACAGTGAGGTAAAGTTAACAGGATCTTGTTATTCCTATAAACACATTCAGCTCCCAAACTGCCAACATGAATTGTCAGGAAATTGTAGGAATGACATGGCCTTTTAAATATTGGCTACAAATTTATCAACACACAACCACTTTCTCTTTTTCCCTCTTTTAAAACATTAATCAAAGTGATAGTTTCCACCAGAAAAGAACTTTACTGTCACTAGGGAAAAAAATCCTCAAAAAACAAGGTCTTAAAATCAGCTTAAATGAGTTTTCTGGAAAGACTCTGGTTCTCTTAAAAAAAATTCATTATCTATGACATGAATGATCACTATAATTTAATCACTTTAAATTAGAATGGTGTAAATATTTCCCAAGGTCACAAATTATTTCATTGAATAAGTTTAAATAATTCTTTAAAGTTACTCACAGATAGTAAAAAAAAATATTTTACAGTAGAAATAAGATTCTTTTTTACCTCATCTCATTAACATTTCTAAAAGGAGTAAAGCCATCCTGTATTTTTAACTTTTCAGCTTAGGGAGTTGTACTTAAAAAAATAATTCTAATAACTAATTACAGGGGGCAGCTAGGTAGCCCAGTGGACAGAGCACCAAACCAGGAAACTGGAAGTCCTGGGTTCAAATCTTACCTCCATACTTCCTAGATGTGTGACCCTAGGCAGATTACTTTTAACTCCCATTGTCTAGCCCTTACCACTCTCCTACCTTAGAACCAATACACAGTATTAATTCTAAGACAGTACACAGGGTTTAAAAAAAAAGGAAAACTAATTACATCTATCAATGTTCTTTAAATCCTATTTGGATAGTATGAAGTCTTAGGTATCAAAAACATCTAGTAATATAATCACTTGAAATCAGACAGAAGGCTAAAAACAAATACTTAGAAATATATCTTAGAGTTATGATGTCAGAATTATAAAAAGTAACAATGCATTTTGATGAGGTTTTCTGGTAACAGCTTGATTTACTAAAAATATGGCCTATATTCTCACAAGCTGGGAAGTACAAAGTATGGTGGGTTCTACCAAGCTAGAGAGGCTTTTAGTTGCCTGGTGTTGCCCTGTTTGCTATCTAAGGACCAGCTTAACTAAATGCAGATAGACTCATTACCAGGCTAGTTACAGCAAGGAAAATGAATTTTTTAGCCATACTCTCAAACCCTGCCTAGTAACTGATAGACTAATCTACTTTGGTGGAGAGAGTACTCACACCAATGGAATCATAAAGTATGGAAAAAATATGTTTGACCCTTGCAAAATTGCAGGAAGGGATTTTGAAACTGCTGTCAGACCATCTTAAGTAATGACTGCTATAACAATAGCTTTATCATGGCTCTAAAATTATTGTTTTGAAAAATTTTTCTAAAAACTAGGGAAAAAAGTATATAAACTACAATAATACTGTTTGATCCCACCAAACACATACAAATCTAATGGCTAATATGGAAATTAAGATATATGTTTGCTAGTTTTATTTTTTGTACACTAAAAAAAAACAATGAAAAATTAAAGTTTTAATACTGAGACTACTGTTAGAATAATTTTCTGAAAATTATGAACAATAATGTCAAGAACTTCAATAGTTAATTTAAGATGAAAGAAAATTTCCTATCAAGATTATTCTTTAGCACACTTTGATGTACTAAATATAAATTTTAGTTACTCAATTTTAAAAAATTTCCCTGAAGATGTCAGTGATACCTATTGCTTAATTCATAAACAATGATTGGCCATAAAGTCCTTTGCAAAATATTTAAACATTACCTTTACATTTATCTTTCATCAAATATTTTCTAAGATCAGAAAACAATTTAGTACATTTGTGTTGCCACCAAGAGAATATCTGGCAATAGGAGGTTACTAGCTATTTTACATTGTAGATTATTTAAAATGCAATTAGCTAATACTAGTTAAGAACATCATTATTTTTTAAAACCCAGGAAAATGTTTAATATCTGAAGGTTACTTTTAAATTTTAGTAGTTAAACTTTGATTCTTGGAATTGTCAAGACACCAACTAAATTAATTTTTTGTAGTGAATGTAAATAAATATGTGAACATTCTCATAAACTAGAGTAACTTAAGTGTTTTTCTCCTCTAGAAAACAATTCCTTATTGAAGTGTAACCTTGTACAAAGCCTCTAAAGAATTTACCATTATTTCTGATTACCTACCTTGCATTCTGTGAGTGCTAATTAAAAATTGTTAAAAGTTGATTTTCAACATGTATGAAAACTACTAAAAATGTGACCTTAAGAAGTCACACAAATTATTTTAGAGGGTAAAATGTAGCTCTGATCACTTCATCAAATTTCTTGGTGTGATCCACTGGCTCCTTATTCCCCCCTTTCCCAAGTAGAAAACTTTACAAATCATTTTTATATTCCATCACAGTCACATGGTCTAGTGCACCCAGAGAGTATATTCAGCATTTGGAATTCAAACAATGGAAGTTTCAATAAAGTTATCCTGTTTAAATGAAAACACAGAAAATTTTAAACACAGCTGGCACACAGTCTATGATGTCAGGACCTCTTTGATTTTTGGCTCTCACCTAATAAATAGTATTAAAGATTTTCTAACGTAAAAGTATTCTTCAGTGAATGCATCAGGAGGCAAAATTTCTCTTCTAAGTAGAAGTTGAAGGTAAAGTTTTTCCAGTGAGTTTAGCAGTAGGTGCCTCATAAATGTTGGTTGAGTTTAATTTATTAGCAGTTTAAATTATATGTAGTAGATAGGAAAGTAATTTTATGTTTCTTACTTTGCTTTTGAAAAAAAGATAAAAGGTTAACTTTCTGGATATGTCATTTTTCAGTTGATTAAGTTTAAACTGGTAATTAGGTCTTTGTATCAAAATCCACTGCCAGCAATGGACCTGAAGTGAAGTGCTGATGCCAGAAGATTAAATCACATCCATTGTGAAATTTCGAATTACATCCAGAGCTCCTGTGTCAAAGCCACACATATCCAACATGCCTCTGTCATCTGGGTCTGCAATGGTAAAACCATTTGAGGTCATTCCACAAACAATCAATTTAGCTGGAATATCCATTTTCTGTAGAAAGAAAAAGATTCACAGGGCAAAATTAAATAGATGAAAATTCTGGTTATTTTAAATAAGATTTAATTTTTATAGTATAACTATATAGCATGTACAATTTAAATTACTTTAAAATTCTTGTACAGATCTAAAAAAGTCTCTTTAGAAGTTTTCTTCCATTTCTAAATATAACAACCTTTAATAAGTCACTGTGTTAGGTATTTTTGAAAATACAATGTCAAAGCTCTAGAATTCTGACTATGTAATGAGAAATATCCCTTATTATCTTAGCATAAGTTTTTTATGCTTATAAGACTCTCTACAAGTGTTTAAATTGCAAAAGGATTTTTCTTAAATAAATCAGTTATTTATGAAATATTTAAATTACATATTATTTGAGGCAGACAGGTTTCAAAGGTCACATAGCTAGTGTCTGAGGCTAGATATTAACTCGGGTCTTCCTGACTCTCCATTACTGCACTACAGTGAAATTTATTCTAACTGCCTTGGTTTTATGCAAGCCTTTTAGCACATTCCCAAAATCCTACTTGAATTTATCATGCATCTTAAAAATGACTAAAATAAGGCCAGCTGAGTTAGATGTATTTTAGTGACAATGTTTTAAGAATGGCTAAAATTTTTAAAAATTTAGCAGATCCAAGAATTTTTTTTATACCTGCCTAGTCTAAGGACATAACTAACATTACTGGAATACTACTGTTCTTTCCTACAAAACTATATGCTAATGTGCTTTAAAAAAATAACTAACATTTCAGGATTAAATGTTATAAGACAAAACATCAGAATCCAATTTACCATTCGGTAATCTCTCAAAGCAACAGCTGGATGGACACTTCCAAAATAGGTCTCATTATCAGTGAACACAATGAAGACATCAGCAGCTGTGTTTGTCTTCTGAGCCCATATCATGGGAAGAGAACAATCAGTACAACCCATTGGAATCTTAAAAAATGAAAAACATTAAAAGTAAATGGTACCTTCGAATAGTAAAGGAAGAAAATTCATCTAACAAACTTGGAATCATTTCACTTACTAATTTACACATACACAAGTGCCTCAACTAGGGTGTGATGTTCAAAAGAACTAGTCTATCTGCTCAAAGGGGATATATTGGTTTATTATTTAAGATAAGTTTAGTCAACTGTTGTCATATTTAGATATACAAATTCATGAGCCCTTTCAAACACCTGTATCATAAAAACTATAATAAAATTGCCTTTATGCCAAAACTAAAAGAAAAAAGTCCTCCAATACTGTGTCAGTCTGTATACTAGAATTTTGAGTAACTTTTAAAAACGTATCTGTATAGCTTCTGTATGGCTTGAAGGCAGTAAGACAAAGAAGTGACATGAACAGAAAAGAGGAATATAGGTGAAATGATAAGGACAGCATCTCATCTTCATTTCAGTATGAGATTTCTTCATATTCAGTTCTCTTCTTGTTTACTGGCTGCTTCTCTACTACCTACAAATACACTCATGCCTTAACTCGTCTTTTTAAAAAAATCCTTACCTGATCCATTCATTCTCAGTAGCTATCACCTTAAATATCTCCTTGATTTTGTGGTCAAACTCCTTGATAAAGGCCCTAGCCTCTACAATTGATATATCTCCACTTCCTTTTCTCTTACTCTCTTAACTCTTTTGCTGACATAATGCATCTGAAACTGCTCCAACCAAAATTACCAATAATCTCTTAGTTGCTAAATCAAATGGCCTTTTCTCAATCTTCATATTTTTTGACCTCTCTCCAGTCTATGATGTTGTTGAATGTCCTCTTCTCCCTGACACTCTTCTAACGTTTTCATTACACTGCTCTCTCCTGGTTTTTTTTACTTGTTGGATTAATCCTTCTCATTCTCTTTGGCTGAATATCTAGATCACACTCTGTGGGTTTCCCCCAAGATTCTATCTTAGATCTTCTCTTTTTTCTCTATTATTTTGCTTAGAAATCTCATCACCTCACAGGATTCAATTATCATCTCTGTTTATGACTATCAGATCTACTTAGTCAATTCCAATTTCTCTCCTGACCTCCAGAATTACATCTTCAACTGTTTATTGTATGTCCAGTTGGCATCTTAAGTTCAACATGTCCACAACTGAACTTGTTATCTCTTCCCCCTAAGCCCTTGTCTCTTCCCAGTTTTCCCTTTATTACCTGTCATTCTGATCACTTAAGACTTAAACCTAAGTGTCATCCTCAATTCCTCATTCTCTCCACTTAATATCTATTGCCAAGGCTTGCTGATTTTATCTTCCTACCATATCTTATAACCCTCGCTTCCTTTTTTCCTCTAACATTAATTGCTGTGGTGCAGGTCCTCATCACATTATACTTGGCCTTGAGCAGTAGTTTGCAGGTCGGTATCCCTGCCAGGAATTCTCTCTACCACCCCCACCAGTGCACCCACCCCTCATCCTTCACTCAACTGCAGAGCACAAAAACTGACCAGGTTGCCCCTGTAATCAATTAACTCATCCCTATTACCTCTAGGATCAAATACAAAATTTGTTGGCATTCAACGATCTTCATAACCTGGCCTCTTCCTTTCCAGTCTTTTGACATCTCTGACATCCTTCAATATACTATTTTTCATAATACTCCCAAATCCCAATTCTAGGAATGTTCATTGGCTATTCCATAAATGTGATTCTCTCCCTCATCTCCATTTTTCAGGCTTCAAGTCCCAGCTAAAATCCTACCATCTCAAGAAGCCTTTTCTAATCCCTCCAATGGCTTCCAACTTATCTATCTTGTTTTTATTTAGTTGTTTGTATGTTATCTCTCCCATTAAACTGAACCAGAGAAAAGTGTCTGGTTTTTACCTTTGTATTCCCAGAGCTTAGCTCTATGCTTGGCACCTAGTTGATTCGTCATAAATGCTTGCTGACTTGATGAATTCCTTGGTCAAGTACTTATCTACATAAACCTTGAGAAAATTCTAGTGAGTACTGTCACATTAAAATGTAAGAGCTACAATAGCTAGTTGCTAATCCTAACTACTTAATGCCTGCAGTGAATTATGTTCTATCTATCTTTAACCCTACAATTAAATTGTTCATCTCTACACTATCTTCTACTATAAAAGCCCTTGCTCCTGCCCTCTTAATGGAACTCATTCCTCGATAAATCCTAACCCTGGATTACTCCCATTACCTGCCTTTTCTCTACCTATTCACCTCCATTTGAAAGCTGAAAAAATTCATAAAGACTGAGCAGATTAGGTGCAAGAGAAATTTATTAGATTATCCCCCTTCTCAAAGAAACTTCCATATTTGTTCTTTCTTCAAATCTTTCCTTGTCCCTTCCCTCTCAGTGAAGATCCTGCCTCTTTACTGAGAAAATTTTGCCATGTAATCCAAAACTGCTGAGCTATTTTTTATCTTAAAACTCCTTGATATTTTCTCCTTTCTCTTAGTCTAAGATACTCCTTCTCCTTGACAAAACAAACTAAATGTCTTTGTTCCTATCTCCCATCTCTTCTAGCAGAATCCTGCACTGTCTCCAACTCTATTTTTCCTCCCTTTCTGAGCCAAACTCTTAGAAAAAGCAATCTTTACTTCCTCACTTTTCACTTCTCAACTCTTTGCAATTTGGCATCCAACCACAGTATTGAATTAAAATGGCTCATTTGAAAGTTATTAATGATCTCTTAAAAAATGTAATTGTCTTTTTCAGTCATCCTTTATCTTTTTGCTGCATTTGAAACTACGGATGACCTTCTCCAGCCTATTTTCTGTGATAGTGTTCTCTCCTAGTTCTCTTCTTGCCTCCCAGACCATTGTGTGTGTGTGTATATAAACTCACTGTCAGTTGTCTATTGAATGTTTCAAAATAGATGTCCCAAAGACACTTCAAAACTCAATGTCTAAAAACTTATCTTTTCTCATAAGCTCAAATTTCCAAAATTCTCCCAAATTTGTAACCTCAGCACTGTCAACTTCACTCCCCACTTGCCCTCAAAACAGGGCCAATAAATTTCCATATATCTACTTTCACAACATTTTTTTTTAAATAACTCTTACTTTCTGTCTTGGAGTCAATACTGTGTATTGACTCCAAGGCAGAAGAGTGGTAAGGGTAGGCAATGGGGGTCAAGTGACTTGCCCGGGGTCACACAGCTGGGAAATGTCTGAGGCAAGATTTGAACCCAGGACCTCCCATCTCTAGGCCTGACTCTCAAACCACTGAGCTACCCAGCCTGCCCCCTTTCACAACATTTCTTAATTCAGATCTTATTTTTAAATTGGACTACTATAATAACCTCTTAATTGGTTTCCTTTTTTAAGTCTCTCCCCACTTCAATCTATCTTCCACAGAACTGTCAAAATAGTTTTCTTTAAGTGCAAATCTAGCTATGCCACTACTGTACTTGACAGGTTCATAGACTTGGAACTGAAAGGGATATCTCGAGACCAGCAAATCCAACCCTTTCACTTTTAAAATCGAGGAATCTTGAGGCCCAGAGGAGTTGTTTACCTCTTCAAGGCTGTATATATACTACACAATTAGGAGTGGGATATGAACCTAGGCCAGTGATGGGTAACTTTTTGAGCTGGGTGTGTCAAAATTTACCAAAAACCAGAGCATAACTCAAGTGGTGTGTCACTTTGAGAAAAAAAACCATAATTTCATGATATTTATAGTTTAAATAACATACTTCTCTGTATGTGGCCACATGTGGCCGAGTGTCATTAAAAACGGCTACATGTGTCATAGGTTTGCCATCAGGAACCTAGGCCCTTTAGTGGCTCCCTACTGCTTCTAGATAAAATATAAATTCCTGTTTGGCTTTCAAAATCCTGTATAACTTGTCCCTAAACTTATCATTTAAAGACTCATTATCTGCCATTCTCCTATTCTCCTTCCTACAACTCAATGATTCAGCAAAACTGGTCTCCTTTCTGTTCTTCAACACAGCATTTCATCTCTTATCTCTATGACTTTGTACTGGCTGGTTCCCATTCCTAGAACACATAATCTTCTTTCTCTACCTCTGCCTCAGAGAATTTCTCACTTCTTTCAAGACCGAACTCAAGCATAACCCCCCTTCTATACAGACTTTCCTAACTCCCAACTACCACCTTAGTTAACTTCTATTATCTTCCTTCCTTTACTCTTTTGTATTTTTTAAATACTCTGTATAAGGTTTGATAAAAGTATAGATTGTCTTAGAGGAGGCATTAAATAAATTGTACAGTCATCCTTCAATATTCCAAAGTTTAACATTCATGGTTTTGGTTAAGCATGGGTTGGCAATAATTAAATGGGAACTTTTGGAGATTTGGGGCATACTCAGGAAAACTGTAGAACACACATAAGTAAACTAAAAAAATTTGGTTGTCATAAATGCATAGATACTATATATTATTAATCTACTTTTATAATTTATTATAAGTATACATACATGAATTTATTATAAACAGTTAAATTTTGTTAAAAGTTTAGTGTGCTAAAGAACTACGCAGTCTTTGGAAATGCTTCCTCTTTGTCTACCATCCAGATTCAAGTTCTGTGATTTTTTTTCTTATACCTTGTGCTTTTCTTAAAAGAAGGAAATATATGAAGCAGTTGCTGAAGCTACACCAATGACTTTGGAAACTCTGTATATATAGCATATGAGATACTAATTTCTCGTGCAGAAACTGCAACTTTATGGGTACAATGTATTTTTTTGTGTTAAATATGATCAGAATTATTAAAACAAAGGTTTGGAATGGTCCCTAGAGTCATTCAGGGTCCTATATCCCAAATCCTCACGAATGTCAAGGGATGACTGTATTATGACCAATTCTGTAAAACAAAGTATACAGTATTACATACGTATTATTTCTATATTATGAAAAGAGATAAGTTGTATTCCACAAAACAAAGAAGCATGGCACAGTGGCCTTGTATATCTGTAACCCAGTTTCCCAGAAGGGTAAGGCCAGCAGATCTCCTGAGCTAGGCTATAATGGGGTTAGCCACTAAGTTGTCTACACTGAATTCAGTATTAATATAGTGATCTATTCAGGAGTGGGAGTTGGGGGAGGAGAGGCTGAGTATGAAGAAGTTCAGGCTGGAAGCTAAACAGGTCAAAACTACTATGGTGATCAGAGAAGGACAGGCCTGTAAGTAGCCTCGGTACTTTCAGCCTGGATGAGATAGAGATACTTAAATCTTAAAAAAATAAAATAAAGCATGAAAAATTTTGTTCACAGAAACTCTTCTCTATTCATTATAAGTATCTGAATTATTATGCGTAGTACCCTATATACACAGTAGAATCTCATACAATGGAATTTGTTTATTAGCCGAAAATTTTTTTATTCTTAGACTAGATTTAATAATGAAGTGAATTATATTCACTTTCAACAAAAATATTATTCATTGAAAATATTGCCTACCTCATCCATAATTTTCAATACCTGACATAAAGTCATATCCACAGTCACTGGGCATGGCACCATTTCATGTGAAAATGCAATTATATGAGAATCTTTTTCTGTTCTTGCAACAACCTGAAAAATCAATTATAATCATCTTTAGTAGAGTAGGAAGGTTCATCAATTACCACATAAAACTCCAAATTGAATAATAAGTACATTTGAAAGTGCTTTTACATTTATGATTTCATTCTGCATGGCAAATAGTATTTGGAAGGCAGCATTTCCTCCACTTATTGATAATGATACTGAAAATTAAGGTAAATGACTTACATAATTGGAGCCATCTAATATTTAGATAGTGACAGAATCAGTAAGTAGTAGAACCTAGCCACCAGAGTCCTCGACTACTACTTTTTCCAAGACTGAGACTATTAAGTAGTTTTTATGAGTATCCAATTCTTCAAAAGTATTATTAACATTTAATTCCTCACTGTTTAAAAAAGTATAATCTATAAACCATTTACTATTTGAATTTTGTTGATGTAACAAAGACTTGGCTTGACAAAATCCAATGAAAAGTATCTAACAATAGTCATAAAAAAAGCAAATAATCCTAATTTAATCATATCAATTCACATTTTAAAATAATTGTTTTGCAACCTGGATAATTAAAGATTTTACAATAGAATAAAAGCTAAAAAATATAAATCTTTCTTACCATACACATTGCTGCAGCAACTGTACTAGCATTGAGTATACTGCCCAAAACTCTTTGGTCCATGGAACCACTGACATCAACAGCTAGCAAGAAACGTTTTCCTGTTGGTTCGACTGTCTAAAAGAGAAAAAGAAATCAGATATTAAACTACACAATTGCCAAAGGGATATTACCAAAGCTGGTCTTTACTTATATTACTATATAAAGTAATATTATTATATTACTTATATATTTCTAAACACTGGTCTAACTTATCAATCTATATTCAAGAGGCTCCAAAGTTTCCCTCTTGTTTAAAGCCCTCTGATAATATGGCTCCAGGATATCTTTCTAGGCTAATTCCAGGCCTATATGCTTTTTTCATATACAAAATTCCACCTTCTAACTTTGTAAATTTGCACAAGTGACAGTCATCTCTGCTTATAGTATAACTCCTTCCTTACTTCTGAATCATATGATCTCTAAAATTCCTTCATGGCCCAGTTTAGATTTAACCTACTAGATTCTAATGCCTCCTAACCCCCCAAATTATTTTGTATTTATCTGTGTGAGGCTCTTTAAAATTTTTTTTTATTAAACCCTTACCTTCTGTTTTACAATCAATACTGTGTATTGGTTCTAAGGCAGAAGAGCAGTAAGGGCTAGGCAATGGGGTCACCTAGGAAGTGTCTGAAGTCAGATTTGAACCTAGGACTTCCCTTCTCTAGGCTTGAGAGACTTTTTTTCACACAATAAAGTGCAAGCTATTTTGAGAATGATTCATTTTATCTTTGTATCACCAGCAAAGTACCTAGCATATAGTAAATGCTTAAGTAATTTTTTAATGCATGGATGGAAGATGGATTCGATTTGTTCTTCTTGATCTTTGAAAACATAAATAGGGAAATCAGGCAGAAGTTACAGAGAAGGAAATTTTGGCTTGATGTAAGGAAAAACTTTAATGAATTAGATATCATGAAAAGAGTTAAGGTGCCACCAATGAAGACAAAATTAAAAGTAATAATTAGGAATTATTTTGATCAGTTATATGCCATTAAAACCAATAATCTAATTGAAATGCATCAATATTTTTTCAAACTCTTACCTTCTGTCTTAGAATTGATTTAAATATCAGTTCTGAGGCTGAAGAGTGGTAAGGGGTAGGCTGGAGTTAAGTGACTTGTCCACACATAGCTAGGAAGATTTGAATCCAGGTCCTCCTGACTCCAAGCCTTGTAATCTATCCACTGAACCATCTAACTTCTCCCAAAATACATGAATATTTACAAAAATATAAACTGCCCATATTAGCAGAAGAGAAAAAAGAACACATAAATAACTATCATTTAAAAGAACATACTGAACAAGCCATAAATGATCTCCCTTAGGAAAAATATCTTTTTGACCAGATGGAATCATAAGTGAATTCTACCATATATAAGGAACAATTAATCCCAACATGATGTAAAATATGGAAAAAATAAGTAAAGAAGGAAATCTTTTCAAATTACTTTTATGACACAACTATGCTTTTGACACCCAAACCAGAGAGAAACAAATGAGAAGACTACAGATTAATTTCCCTAAAGCAGTGGTTCCCAAACTTTTTTGGCCTACCGCCCCCTTTCCAGAAAAAATATTACTTAGCCCCCTGGAAATTAATTTTTAAAAAATTTTAATAGCAATCAATAGGAAAGATAAATGTACCTGTGGCCAGCACAGCTCCCCTGGATTGCTGCAGCACCCACCAGGGGGCAGTGGTGCCCACTTTGGGAATCACTGCCCTAAAGAATAGGTATGCAAAAAAAAAAAAATACCAACAAGGAGATTATATAGTAGTATGTCACAAGATCATACACTAAGACCAGCTGGAATTTGTCAGAAATGCAGAGCTGGTTCAATTATTAGGAAAAAAAATCCACATAACTAACAGAAAAATATCAAAAAATATAATTATATCAATAGGAGAAAAAGCTTTTGAGAGAATACATCATCCATTCCTATTAAAAATATTAGAAATATAGGAAATGGAGCTTTTCTTCAAATGATAAGTAGTATCTGTCTAAAACCAAGAGCAAGCATTATCTATAACACAGTAAGATCAGGATTGTGAAAAGTAAGGATGTCCATTATCTTCACTATTATTCAATACTGTATTAGAGATGAGCTATAACAATTAGGCAAAAATAAATGTAAGGAATAAAAGTAGGCAATGAGGAAACAAAACTATTACTCTCTGTAGATAACATGATGATATATTTAAAATCCTAGAGGTTCAATTAAAAATTAAACATTTAAATACTTTTAAGAATCCAGGTTTAATACGAATGGGTACTCTACTATCCTCTAATGCAGATTATAACTTATCTACAATTTAGTAAGAGGTCTTTTAGAGATTCTGAGGCCAAAAAATTAATCCTGTGGCAAACCTGGTAAATAAGTCTCTTTGGGACCAGCTAGGCTGGGTGTCAGATAACAAAGTTCATCATGGGGCTCATACTCAAAACATGGATTTCAAGAACCTGGTTACCTCCACATTTTTCAAGGGATGTCAGAGTTGGAAGTTACCTTAGAGCTAACTTTATTGAAAGAAATTGAAGATATGACACAGATACTAATTATTATAATTGTTAGACAGTTTCACCAAAGCAAAGTTCCATCCTCCTCCCCTAATCCACAATTTCATCCTATAAATATAAAATTAAAATTAGGAAAGCAGAGTCATTTTTTAAAACCTGAATGCAAAAAATGTTTTTCCTATGTAAACAAGACTTTGGCAAAAAAGCAGGATTTTTATTCATGACAGTCACAGAATATTTACTAACAAAATTAATGATGTTTCCAACGTAAGAGTAGATAGCCTGCCATTTCATTATGCTCTTAAAATAATTCCCAAGAAGGAAATGAATATATGAAGAAAAACATATAAGCCATCAGTAAATAATATATAAAAGATATTTTAAAATTTTTATTGATTTATATAACTTCAATGAAATCCTACTTGGACTATCTGGTGTGGAATTTGCCTTAGGTTCTCAAAGGTATTAAGTGTGGTACCAGCAACATAGTGCCTATTTTCCAAATATCAGTCTGGCAAAGAATTGAGAGACAGACTTATCACCAATAGGCTGTACAATGTCAACCTAGGACAAAAAAGTAAAAATTGTCCTTACTCCTGAGTGAATTCTTCTCAATCAATGATACTGCAAGGGACAGAGGGTGCTAAGTATAACAATTTTAAAAGTTTATAAATATTACTTAAATGTATATGAATTGCAGCTAAGTAGAACTATAATTTAGTTTCTCTTGGGAGATACAAATAAAAGAAGATGGTAGAGTTGATTTTATTATACATCAAAAGACAAGAAATATAATTTTATAGGAAATAGTCATTTTGGATTACAATTCTCATAAGTAAAAGACCATCAAAAATAAATCCAACTCTATACCAAAATCTGTTGGAGAAGATAATAAAATAGAGAAATTCCACAAAGAACTTAAGATTCTCCAAATTAAATTAACATATACTCATACTTGATAATTTCCATGCAATGGTCCTAACAGATCAGGACATTGAAAAATGGTGGAAAATATGGTTCTGGAATAATGAACAAGAGATGTCAAAGACTTATGAAACTACATGGAGACTTCAGGCCTATGTAGTATGAATATTTTTACTAAGAAAAGAACTGGAAGTTGCTGGACATGACAAGTAATGCTGGACATCAAGTAATAGCATACAAAAAAGAAAACAATTATATTTTAACAGATGGAAAATTATATTTCTGATGAAAGAGTTGTTCATTAAACAGTTGTCTATATATAGTGAGTGAAATTGATGGCTGATTGGAGCAAAGATAAAAATTAAGACAAAACTAAAATAAAAAGGAAAAAATTTGACATGAAAATTAAAATAGTTCTGACAACTTATTTTATGTTATTGACCCTCTCAACTCAAACCAGAAATAGGAGGAAAAGACACTTGACATCTACTATTAATAATATCAAAGGAAAGTTGACTAATGTAAATCAAATGTCATAATGAGATTTTTTAAAAAGCCTATCTTGAAAAATACTTGACTTGCAAAATTGGAGATATAGCATCTAAGAGAAATGACAGTTTAAAACAAAGAAATGTTTGTAAAATCTTATGAAATGGAAGCACTATCACCATAAAAACCAAGAAGCTGTGGAAAGGGACCCAACTAAAAGTCATCTAGAGGACATTTAAGGATGAACTTGAAAGGAGGACAACAGAAAAATACAAAAAAATCTCCAACAACTTTTAGAACAAACTCTTTTCAACATAATGGTTAATAGAGCCACCACATTTGGACTCTTTAAAGTCCTCAATACATTCACAGACTAAGTAGAAATGGCACTTAAAAAACAGAGAGAAAAAGCAACTATACTAGTCCCAAGTATAAACCAAGGAAGCTCACTCATGGTGATGACAATTTTGAGAAATGGAGGGATTAAGTCTCTAGATATATGAAGAATGAAAAGTGTGAAAAGATGAGGAAAACTGTCTTACACTTTATCATTATTAAAAAAGGCAACTTGACAGAATGCCAATAACCAATGGCTGAGGGCAGCTAGGTGGCTCGGTGGATAGGCAGGCCTAGAGGTAGGAGGTCCTGGGTTCGAATGTTACTTCAAACTTCCTAGCTATGTGGCCCTGGACAAATCACTCAACCTCAAATGGCTCCCCCTTACCTTGGGAATTGATACTTAGTATAAATTCTAAGATGGAAAGTAAGGGTTAAAAAAAAAAAGGAACCATAGTCTACCCAAACTTTACAAAATTTTAATTATAATATCAATACAAATACTAAAAGGCACCTTGATGAAGATATTAGAAAGGAACAGCTAGGCTTCTACAAATAATGTTCAACAGCAAACCATATCACTAGCATTATACAATTGGCTGAAAGATAAGATACCACTATGTTTGTTTACTGAGTACTGCTTAAAAATTATTTGATTAGGTAGTATGTTACCTTAAAAATTCAACAAAAACTTCTTTAATACATATATAAAAATTATGTGAGGTGCTTTAAAAGATAAAAAAATTTGATAGTAAAGTTGTCAAATCTTTGATTATTAATAAAAAATGCCAACTGTTATGAAGTAAATTAAATTGCAGAGTTCAATTTGAGGAGCAGTTCCCTAAAAATAGTGAGATTGTCATATTATCTTATTTATAGATGGTACTGTGTTGATGATATCAAGCTCTATAAAACTGCTGAGCCTTCTAATCAAGAAACATAATCACACTAAAGAATTTGGCCTAATAGCCTCCACACAAAAAAACAAGTGGATAAAGAATGCTTATTGTCCAGATTATGATTTGTAGCTATGGGGAAAAGCTGTAGAGCTCATCCATCAATATGCTCATCCTGGCTAGAAATGGCAAACAGAAAATAAGCTGGGCTCAGAACTGAATAAGAGGAAGAGGGAAGAGTGGGTGGCTTTTGGGAAACTGCAAACCTCTTTTAATGACCCTAAGCTTTTCTGTGAAACAAAGGTCTACCTTCTTAATATCATTTCCCTGGTGATATTGTATGGCTGTCAGGTACAGAATACTATAATCTGCAAAGAATTAAACTGAGGCTCACTCAAGAGGCAAAGAAGAAGCACATGCCTTTTTATTTTCAGGTTGTGTAGAACTTTATTTTAGAAGCACATGTTTGGTGTGAATGGGATAAAATGAATTATAAACAAGGCAATATGAAGATGTCACTAAAGAAATATGCACATGAAAAAGATGAGCTGTTATATGGTAAAAGAGAGATAATAGGACCTATATATATATTTCATTGGTGGGTGTCCTCATAATGTCAAGAGAAAGCAAGGAAAGCCCCAAGCACATGAGATGTTCTCAAACTTAAGAAAGAAGATTAAGACACAGGAATTGAAAAGCTTCAGTCTATTTCAATGGAGAGAGACCTACATAGATAATATTGCATATCTGATTTCAGAAGCACTGATTTGTAGCTTCTCCTTTGAATTTAAAAATGTTAATTTGCCAAGGTTAAATTTGATCAATATTAAATATGAATTAGCCAATAAGTATTTTGAATTTTAGTATTGGCATTTAAATCACCATTCCAAGAGGGAAAATTATAGGAAAATATTTACACATTTGGGGATTACATTTAAAAAAAATTGACATTACTCTTACCATTCTGTGGGACAACATTAGCACAACAAAGGTTATCTCTTTACTCTAATGTCTGGTTGCCAGGATGAAACAGAATATTTTATCATGTCAATATTTATCAGATTAGATGCTAGTTAATTAAATATAAAATTCTACTTTACCAACTTAATTTCATATTGGATCTATCCTAATATTTTAGCATATCTTATAGCAGTTAGGTATATTTCAAAATAAATTGTTATAATTCTTTGGTACAGAAAATACATATTTTAAACTGATTTGAAATCTTACAAGTACTTTGTGGGCAGGCAAACTACTTTTAGAAACAAAAACAAAAATTTTAGGAGAGAAACCATATATTTTATTAAGAAAAAAATGTTTCATCAAAACAATTTAACCCTACAGTCAAAATTTACAAGTGTTGGGGGCAGCTAGATGGCTCGATGGATTGAGAGGCAGGCCCAGAGATGGGAGGTCCTGGGTTCAAATCTGGCCTCAGACACTTCCTAGCTATGTGTCCCTGGGCAAGTCACTTAACTCCCATTGCCTAGGCCTTACAACGTTTTTGCCTTGGAACCAGTACATGGTTTTGATTCCAAGACAGAAGGTAAGGTTTTAAAATTTTTTTTTACAAGTGTTAGTAATGGTATTTCAGTAATATTAAATAACATATCTTTACTATGTCTTTTTAAACATTTGAGACAAATAAAACTTACCTTAAATGTTTTATAAAATGCAGTATTCAATGCTTTCAAAATGTCTTCATCAGGAAGCCACTTCAGTTTTCCGCGGAGCCCATGTCCTGTTTTATATGTTTTTAATGCAACTAAAACATGGAATGGATGTATGCGAGCCTATCAACAAAATAAAGATATTTAAAGATTATGAATGAAACTTTGAAAGTAAAAACAATTTTTAAGATTATGTATTCCTCTTTAATTTTAAATGTGTTTTAGGTCAAGTAAATACATTTGTTTATTCTGAATGAATTCCCTTTGCTTAAGGAACTTGAGTGGGAGTTGAGGAGAGAAATGGATAGGGGAAGTTGTGAGTGAGAATATGATGTGCACATAAATATAATCTTGAATGCAATAGTAGCAAAGGAGTTCCATGTAAAGAGTTATGAAAAATGAGTGTCTACAAAATGCTAGATACTTGGGGTTGAAAAGTCCTGAATATGAATAAGATAGTCTCACGCCTCAAGGACCTAATACAGATATAATTCATCAAAGAATAGATTAATTTAAAATGTTTCCACCTTAATTTTAAAAACTTTAACTAGAAAACTGGATTTTATAATAGCAAAATAATAAGGAGATGAAATCTTAGATCACTGACAATAAGCATGAACTGTTTTCAAAGTTTAATAATAATCAGCCACTTCAAGAAATAGCTTGTGGGGGCAGCTGGGTAGCTCAGTGGATTGAGAGCCAGGCCTAGAGACAGGAGGTCCTGGGTTCAAATCTGGCCTCAGACACTTCCCAGCTGTGTGACCCTGGGCAAGTCACTTGACCCCCATTGCCTACCCTTACCACTCTTCTGCCTTGGAGCCAATACACAGTATTGACTCCAAAATGGAAGGTGAGGGTTTAAAAAAAAAAAAAAAAGAAGTAGCTTGCAATAAGTACTAATGATAACAAGGATGGAATTATTTAATACTCATGAAATGTGAAGAATCACAGAATTTGGAATTTGGAAGAGATCTTAGGGGTCATCTAGTCCAAAAAACCCATACAATGTACAATGCACAATCTCTACAATACCATACCTGTCAAGTGGCTACCTATCCTCTGCATGAATATTTCCAAAGTAGAGGAATCCAACAGCTCTTGAGACAACTTATTCTACTTTTGGATAGCTACAACTATTGGGCATTTTTTCCTGATTTCAAACCTAAACTGATCTCTCTACAATTTTTACCCATTGCTCCTCGTTCTATGCTGTAGGGAAAATAGAACAAGTCTAATCCCTTTCTCAATGAGACAGTTCTTCAAATAACTGAAAAGAATCCTTCCTGAATCATTTCTCCTCCAGGCTAAATTTACCTAGACCCTTGATTAATTCCTCATGACATGAAATCAAGACCAGTGACAGTTCTCATTGCCCTATTCTGGAAAGTGTCCAGCTAATCCTCATTCCTCTTAAACTGTGGTGCCTAGAAGTAAACAAAAATATCCAGAAAAGATCCATTAAATGTACAATTTAGTAGGACTATTAGCTCCCTATCCTGGAAATTGCACTGCCTATTGAATTAGATTGTCTGCCATTTCACCTTACTAATAATACTTATGAAGCTTGATGTCCATTTGACCCCTAATATTTTTCAGAACAATAGTTATATACCTATGCCTCTTTCATTTTGTAATCATGCTGATTTTCTGTACTCAGATTTAAGAATTTACAGTTTTCTCTACTGAACTTTAACTTATTAAATCCAGTCTAATTCTATGGCCTGTTAAGATTCTTTTGGATCCTGATTCTGTCATCTACTCTGATAGCTATCCTTCCCATTTTTGTGTCACCTGCAAATTTGATGAGCATTCCATCCATGCTTTTATCCAAGCCTCTGTTAAAAATGTTACTAAATAGTATATATCCAAATCATTCTTTTTTATTTTTCAACTGCCAAACAGAGAGAGTGAGAGGGAGAGGGAGAAGAGAGAGAAAGAGAGAGGGAAAGGAAGAGTCTGTAGAGCAACAACAGCTAACAACTGTTAGCAACTACAATGTGTCAAGCACTGTACTAAATGTTTTATAAAGATTATCTCATTTGATCCTCACAACATCACTAGCTAGTAGGTATTAATATCATTTCTACTTTACAGTTGAAGAAACTGAGGCAAACAACTGTCAAGTGACTTGCTTAAGGTTATACATCTAAAAACTATGACTGGATTTGAAATGAGGTCTTGCTGACTCCAGGCCCGTCATTCTACCTACCCATTGTGCCATTTAGCAGCACGGTATATATTTTTACCTTTGGCAGAGTCACTTAGCTTCTCAGGGCTCTACCTGGGTGTCAAACTCAAATAGAAAGAGGGCCCATACATGAAGATCCTTGTGGGTTGCATACTGACTTAATTTTAAAGTGTAACTTTATCTATGTTTTAATATATTTCCCAATTACATTTTTTTTTAAATTCTTCCCTTCTGTCTTAGAATCAATACTGTGTATTGGTTCCAAGGCAGAAGAGTGATAAGGGATAGGCAACGGGGGTTAAGTGTCTTGCCCAGGGTCACATGGCTAGGAAGTATCTGAGGCCAGGTTTGAACCCAGGACCTCCCATCTCTGGGCCTGACTCTCAATCCACTGAGCCACCCAGCTGCCTCCCCAATTATATTTTAATCTGGTTAAGGTCAAACTTTGGATTATATAGGTCATGTGGCCCACATTGGTTGGCACCTTTGCCCTAGGCAAAGCTCTAAGATTCTAAATTGCAGAGAAGGTGTGGATGTGAATTGGTAGGAGGAGTTTCCTCACTTGCTGTTAACTATAGCAATGAAATCTTAACTCTAATAAATCCTCTCTCCCCTCTTTTCCTTTAAATAGACACAGAACCAGAGAATAAAGAAGTATCAGAAAAGCTGGTTGGGTGTATGTCCATTTAGAATCAAGGAGTTTAACATCTAATATATAACATTTTTATGGTCAGTCAAAAAGGATTCAGTTTTAAAAATCTTTACCTTTTTTAAAAGTTTGTCATTACACAGTCTTTCACATACTGAAGAAACTTCTGAACTTCCTGGCTCAAGCACTGAATTAGCTGTCATCTTCCCTAAATTCCTCAGCAATGCAGTAAGAGGCATCTCCTGTAACAAGGCTTTCCACACCTGTTACATTTATATAAATAGACATAAAGAAATGAGAGAAAAGCATCCATTCACTTATACCTAGATTATTATATAATATGATATAATATAATTAGTATTAATAATGTAAAAATGAGAATGCTATATAAAGTTCATTTTCTGAAAATTATAAGAAATTCATTTACTTACTTCTTTAGACTTTAGATGATTAGTCAGAAGATGTTCTCTAACTAATTTATGCTCTTCTATTAGATGAATAACTTCCAATTCATCTTTTGTGTGCTTCACTCTCTCCACAGCTTCCAGATATTTCAGTAACTTTTCAGTTTCTGGAGAAACAGCCTTATCTTTATATGCTTCTTGCACCTCCTTCCAACCCTTTGTAACATACTTAGTGACAATAGCAAGTCCTTTAAGAAAATGAGAAAATTACAGATACTATGTGAATCTAAGATTAGCACAGGAATAAATGAAAGCTCATACATATAAATCAATGATGGAGACCTTCAAAAAAGTGCTACCATTTATTTTTACCTACAAAGAAGATTTAAGCAATTAAAGATAAGCTAATTAAAATATTCAAGAGTTTGGTAGTTGGTATTTCCTATGATGCAGTAATCCCAGGATGGTTGGGTCTGTGTAGTTTTTGTGACCTAATGGTCACCCCGGTTCTGAGGAAAAGATCTTAAATACTACTCTAGTAGTTTTGATTATTTTTCAGTTTGCCAAGTTATTACTAACTGTGCATTTCCCTCCATCTTATTTTTTCTGTTTATTCCTTCTGTCTTTTCAACTTGTCCCTCCTCAAATGTTTCTTTTGCTTCTGAGTAACTGCCTCCCTTAATACACCTTCACTTTTATTATTCCCCTCCCTCTGCCTCCTAATATTTCTTATCCCCTTTCTCTTATTTCCCTACTGGGTAAGATAAAGATATCTCTCTCCTTCTCTTTCTCCCCCCCCCCCATTTCTTTTTGAAACAATTCCAATGAGGCATTGCCTACAACTCCCTCCTTTCTCCTCCAAAAAAAGCTTTTTGTGTGTGTGCCATTTTTATGTGAGAAAAATCACTTATCCCTTCCCCCTTCTCCCAATGCATCCCTTTTCTCAACTCAACATTTTTTTTTTGGAGGTCTGTAACAGCAGGTGTTCTACAGCCTGTCTAAGGGTATTATATCAACTTATCTTTGTGGTGAAAAACTATAAAGTTAAAAAAAGATTATTTTTTACATTTACTCTTTCAGGTTTTATCTGTAAGGCTATATATACCAGAATAATAAGAACTACTGATTAAAAAAAACACATGCTTCAGATTTCACAAGCCCTAGAATTTTCCTTGTTTTTTTTTCCTTGAAAAGAACCAATTCAATAAAAGCTAAAATCAATACATAAGCACTTACTATATACCAAATATACTCAGAGTTGAAAGAGATATGATTACAAGAGTTAGAGGCCCAACCTTCAAGAAACTTTTAATCTAGAAAGACAGTATTACTCCTACACAAATAATACAAACTAGTATACCAATACATACTAAAATTGCCAAGTGCTTATATTAGGCCAAATGGTGGTTTCTGAAGATTATTATGAAATGGTACATTAGGGAGATATGGAAAAGTTTTGTGAATGAAATTTGCTTCTTCATTCCTCTTTGGATTCTACTTCTTACTGGCCTGTCCTCTTTCACCAACAGAACTCAGCAACTTTCTTACCTTGGAAGATTAATCTGACCTTCCAGTTCCTTCTTCCTTTGATAGATCAGCTCCTTTGGGAGCTTCCATTTTAAGAAAACTGCCCAAGGCATCTATGTTCAGTCCTTTATTCCTACCTGGGCTTCAATTAAAAATCCAATTTTACCCTAGATTCTCTCTCTCCCACCTTAATGCTTTGTTTATATATTGCTTTCCCCAGTTGTTTTACAAATGCTTGTTGACTTGACAAAGTGGCATTTGAGTTGTACTTTAAGGAATAGAGCTTTACGGGAAAGGTAGGATAGGGGAAAGAGGAGAGGCATTCTAGACTTAAGAAATAGCCAGAGCAAAGGCACAGAGGCAGAGAAGTGCTGGATGTTTATGACAGATGGTGATTAGTGTTATAAGGAAAGAGGATTTGAGCAGAGGCAGGAAAGGTTCTGGAATTCTGCAGAAGTGACCGGGCTGGTTTCTAACAGTTGAGCCTTGAGTCTTGTCTTGTCTCCTGGGGTGGATCTAGTGAGCTTGCCTTCTCTCCTGTGGTTTTCATTCTGCTACATCTTATCATCATACCTGTTCCTGTGGTTATCCTGTTTCCTGCTGGCTGAGAGATACATCTACAGAGCTGCTTGAATCATCTAAAGCATCTGTCCATGAGAACCTCTCCCTGAGCCCTTTCCTGCTTAGCTTCCAACCTAAATACCTCTATTACCATCCAACGGGGGATTTGGATTAGAGGAGTTTATTTATTTTAGGGACTGGGACTTCAGGTAGAGAGATAAAGGACAGTGTAGCTAAAAATCTCTCTGAAGGATTCCCGTGAGGGAACAACTGTAGACTTGTTGGGGAGGTTAGTTAGTGAACACTAGATAAGATTAACCAAATTCCCTTCCCTACCTTCCCTTCCCTTACTAAACCAAACCATCCCTGTGTTTATTATCTCTGCTTGGACTGTATTTGTTAACCTGTCATTTATACCCTGTTGGCCTTCCCAAACTCTGTGTTATCTTCTGATACTGGCCCTGAATAACCATTCCTTGAACCTACCAACATCCCTTTACTACCACCTTAGTATTTTAGTTACATATTTCATTAGTCTTGTTTGGCTGTAGTTTTATATAGAGTATGTAGAAGAAAGTATATGAAATGAAGATGGTGAAGTAAAAGGTTACTATCTTGTAGAAAGCTTTGATGCCAGACACAAGAGTTGAAACTTTATTCAGAAACAGGAATCCACTGAGATTTAATAGTTGCTAAATGAGCAAATCTGTTTTAATAGTAGTGAAAAATGTATCATAAAGGGATGAAAGGACACAGTGTGTAGAATAGGAAGACCCAAATCACAGAATCTCAAGAGTTGGAAGTCATCTAGTGTAATGACATTTTGCAAATCAACATGGAGAGCAAGATGATGGACAGTTGTCTGTTTAGAACATAGAATGAGTTGAGACTGGCAGGAGACGCCATGTGCCAAGACAGTTAGAAGCTCAGGTATATAAAGAAGGATTTGAACTGAAATCAGATCTCAATCTGGAGATTGGGTTTTGGGAGTGGGAGGTTTGGTTTGGGTAGGCCTTATGTCAACTTGAATTGAATTACCAGCAAACTTCACTGACCAATTTCTGTGATACCTTTATACTGAGTGACCTGTTCCTGTTTCATACTCCAAGAAGAAACAACAACATCCTTCAGTAAATAACCTGATTTGGGTGAATCACAGTCTAACCCTGCCAGGCTGGCAACTGGAAATTATCAATTGACAACCAATAATCCTGATTACCTTAGGTTCAAGTACCATCTTTGTCATCTTTAGCTTAGATCAAGAACTTCTTGTTTCCCTCTTTATCTGTTATTTGCCCTGCTCCCCTCCTAAGTCTGAAGCATATTAAATCTTTGCATTTACCTAGATTGGTGTTAACTCTATCTCTAGGCTTAGTGATTCTATCCCTGAGGCATTTGAGGGAAAGGAGGATAGTAACATTCATAGCAAGATATAACCCACAGTCAAACTCTAGTGTTATCCTACTAAGCCAGATTAGTCAGTTAGAGGTTTCTGTACAATTTTACTCAAAGATTTTTCATTTGGCTGACTAGTTTAGGACACTATTATTCTAAAGTTGAGTTTAGCAGATTCAATACAACTATCTTGTGGGGCCCTTTGTGTTTCACTATCACAACTTAAGCATTACACTTAGGTATCATCCACGAACACTCAGTTTCAGCTCTTCATATCACTAGGACCTATTTATAACACTAGTTAAACTATTTACCTGAAAACAAATCTCCCTTTATAAACATAACTGATGTTTATCTATTTTTTGTTTGATAACCTCCAGTGACCCTCAACCCTTAGGTAACTTTATTCTACTTTCAAATGGCTGTTAGAAAGATTTTCCTAAAATTGGACCTAAATCTGCTTCTGAAATTTTTATTCATTGTTTCTAGTTCTCCCTCAAAAATGGAACAAATTGTTTTTCGACTTTATAGAGGAAGTAGAAATGGTATCTAGATTTAAAACACTTAAAAGTGTCTTTAAGTGACTTAAAGAATTTTTGTTGCTGTTGTAAAATCACTGTTAACTCATATTAAGCAGTCCCATTAAGTTAGGGTTAAGATGAATTTTTAACCAAAGTCTAAGACTTTAGGTTCATAACTATATTTCATCTAAATAGTATAGAATTAAGAATGTACCTCCTGAAGTAGAGCTGACTTCACTGGGAGAGATCTCTTTCCAAGCTGACATTGACTACTCTTTAGGGCTGGCTATTCCAATAGTTATGAATCCACCCTAAATAAATGAGTTAACATATATAAAGTGCTTTGCAAGCCTTAAAGAATTATGTAAATGATAGTTATTATTATTAACCGTATCTATACTATATCCCCATCTTTTCCATAATATTATAAAAGACTCTTACATTGCATAGATAAACTACTGAAAAGCAGCATGGTATAGTAGAAAGAGTACTGGATTTGCTGTTGGAGGACCTGAGTTCAGGAATTTTTTATCTTCCTGGCCCTCATCTTCATCTGTAAAACTGAAGACGGTAAGATGACCTTTAAAGTTCATCTTCAATGTTTAAATCTATAATTCTCTAAAAAAAGCATTTCTGTCATCTACCATTATAACGACCCTATTCAAATGAGGTAAATTTAGCATTACTTTTTCTTTTCTTTAAAACCCTTCTGTCTTGGAATCAATACTGTATATAGGTTTCAAGGCAGAAGAGTAGTAAGGGCTAGGCAATGAAGAGTTAAGTGACTTGGCCAGGGTCTCACAGCTAGGAAGTGTCTGAAGCCAGATTTGAACCTAGGACCTCCCATCTCTAGGTCTGGCTCTCAATCCACTGAGCCACCCAGCTTCTCCCTAACATTACCTTTTCTTGATGAAGTGATGATGATCCTTTGTGATCACTACTTCCTTTCCCATAGTCACTATACCTTTAATAACAAATTATATAATTTTGCCAGGAGATCAAACTCACTGGACAAAAGTTTGCCAACTATATTCTGTCTTTATGTGAAAAAATGCAGTATGTGCCCTGCCCCCACCCTGTAGCAACTCTCTTTTCCATGACCTTTCAAAGATCACTAATATCAGTTATACCCCTTTATTTCTTTCAATGCCCTGGAATTCTGAGGTTTGGGCCAGATGATTTCAACTACTTATCAAGGAGAGAAGCAAGGGGGACCTAGAGAGTGTCTTTCTACTTCCCAATTTGTCTTTGAAGTGGTGTAATGAATACAGAATTGGGGTTGGAGCTAGCAGGACCTAGGTCTAAATTGCATCTATGATATATACAATCTACTGCTACCTTGGACAAATCTCTTAACCTCTTAGTATTCTAGACAACTTTCAAAGACTGTAAATTGCAGAGAAGTTGCTTACCTGTATTGAAAGTGTTTACATCATCTAGGATTTCCTTATCAACAAAACCCATAGGATCAGTCCCTATCCATTTAATTTACTTTTAACCTCTTTTTTTTTTTTTGTCCTTTTTAATCCAAGGTTTTCTCCTTGGCAGAGAAGCAAAATAAAAAGTCAAATAGCTACACTATTTTTTTTAAACCCTTAACTTCTGTGTATTGGCTCTTAGGTAGAAGAGTGGTAAGGGTGGGCAATGGGGGTCAAGTGACTTGCCCAGGGTCACACAGCTGGGAAGTGTCTGAGCCTGGATTTGAACCTAGGACCTCCGGTCTCTAGGCCTGACTCTCAATCCAATGAGCTAACCAGCTGCCCCCTCAAATAGCTACACTATTACTTTATGTTATGACGATCTCATCTACCCATAAGAAGGATCCTACCTTTGATCCTCCTGGTTTTTCTCAATATGGCTTTAAAAAATGTTATTCTTACATATAGAGGCCTAATAAAAATATGTCATATATCTGTGCTGTTTGCTTCCTTTCATTAGGACAGAAAATTAAAATAATAAAAATGAAACATCCTTACCTTCATTAGAAGGTTTAAGATGAGACAATCTTAAGAGATCTTTGTGTGACCAGCCATTTCTTTGTTTATATTTTGTTATAGCCAGGGCAACTGCCATGCCACTTTTCCCATTATACCAGTCTGCTATGGCTTTCCTGAGGGCACGGCCCCACATACCACATTTCATGCTTTCCTTTAGATCTTTTTTAAACTGAATAAAAGTGAAGAGGTGAGTAGGTATTCGACAAACTTCAGGAACTGCTTTAAATGCTGCTTGTTTTGTGTTTATATCAGAACACTGTGAGCAAATGGCGAGAGCAAAAAGCATTGGCTCCTGCTTTGCTGTTCTCCCTTCTTGACTAAAAGTCTTTATTTCTTGGATCACTTCACATCCTTTGCCATCTTCAATCAGTCTAATTAAAGCTTCAGCATTTTCAAGGCCCAATTTCTGCTCTTTGATGTAGTAAGTACCACCTTCAGAACCAAAACATAAGAAACGATGTAGTCGATTCATGTCTGTGACCTGCCATACATAGCCACTGGCAGAATTGGTCACCTGTTTCTCATTCAGTGGCTGCATTTGGTTTACTGATTCCTCCATTCTTTTCTTTTCTTTTCTTTTCTTTTCTTTTCTTTTCTTCCTTTTTTTTTTTTTTTTTTAAGGAAACCTGCCAAGAAGATCACCATGTTAGAAGTGGAATATAAAATAGCAAAGCTCAAATATATAAAGTACCTTTAATTCTTGCTTATTTGCATTTACATACTGGTACATTTCTAGGAACTTAGAATACTTCAAAGAAAACAGTGAAGCCATATTATACAGCAGAGCCATTCCTAGCATAAGCACTCTTGGGTGAGGTAAGTACTATTATTATCTCTATTTTACAGATCAGGATATTTCCAACTTCACTTGACCACCAAAGGAATCCATTAACACAAAAAAGGTTAATAACTCTTGTCTTAGGATTATTAAAAAAAGATTTAATACAGCTGACTTTCTTAAACAATGTTAGTCATCCAGTGAGTGCTCAACAAATGTGTTGAATATCTAAACACATCTGAATATTTTATGTGGGTTATGGGAAGACCAGAAATTATTTGTTTTAAAAAGCCCTTTCCTTATAACTTTTATTGGATTGTAATTCCTAATAAAAGTAAACATATTTATATCAACAAGACATCTGAATCAAAAGAGATGAGTTTGTCAATGAAAATTTAATTTTGTTTTAGATACACAGGTACCTAAGAAAACTTGGTTAGGACACCTGCCTTTCCTCTGAGATTATCTTTCATTTCCTCTGTACATATTTAAATAGTTTTCTATTTAACTGACCTGCCAGAATTCTTTTTTTATTCTTCAAAATTCATCTTAAGGTCATCAGTCAAAAATAATCCTTCTGTAGTCTCAAATATATTTCTTCATAACATACAATTTAAAAATAAGTTTACATTTGTTACATTAAAATTTTCAAAGCCCCCTCTTTCCCTCTGTCCTTTCCTTGAACTAGAAAAGAATCATTTGACAGAAAGATATATGCGTGTATATGTGTATACACACACAAAACCATATATGAAACAATGTCTTGCTTATTTCAGTTTATCCGTTCTCTGAAAGTGGACATATACCAAGTTATTCTTCAAACAAATTTCTGTTGCTGTATAAATAATATTCTCTTGATTATGCTCATTTCACTAAATAATTTCATTTAGGTTTTTCTGTGTTTTTTTTCTTTTAAATTAACCTGTTCATTTCTTATGTAGCAATAATAGATATAAGATCTACAAAAGATCTTATTATTCTATCTAATCCAATTTCACTTTCAATTTTAGATATTACAGTGTAAAGAGTGATGCATACAGTTGGGGAGTGAGTTACAGAATTTAGATTTGAATCAGGCTTTTTGCCACTTACTTCCCACAGCAGTGATGGGCAAACTTTTTAAAGAGGGGGCCAAAGAAAAGGAAATGCTCATCTATCAGTCTGTTTCTAAGGCAACTCTTTTGGAGTTTCATTGTATTGTATCCTACTCATTGTATTCGTCAGATTAGGAATAATGTCCCCCAGCCAGGATAGAACATTTCAGGGGGCCACATCTGGCCCTTGGGCTGTAGTTTGCCCATCACTGTCCTACAGTCTGCAGAAAAAGTTAAATAACCTGTTTGGGTCTACTTACTTAACTGAGAAATTGAGGAAGGATTATACCTCAAAGGTCCTTTCCCTCTAGAAGTCTATGAGCCTATAATCCTGAACCTAAATTCAGAACTCTTTCTATTATAAAAAGCTGTAGCAGAGAGTATTATGCAAAAGGAGAAATTCGAAAAAAACCTAGCAAGCCAGGATAATTATTTCTTGAGCATGAATATTTACATAACATTTAGTACCAACTATATGGAAGCACAAAGAAATAGAATCAACTCCCAAGAGTCTGAATAAAGGCTTTAATTATACCAAATTGTTACTTTAAGAAATTCTGCATAAAACAAGTTTTGTTGGTATATCGGAAAATCTTTATTATATTAAGATTTTCCTTGTAAATACAACTGCCCTTTAGTTTATAATCTTGCTGGGGAGGCAGAATACCTGTACATGAACATCCAAAGCATATGTTAGCATGGCACAAAGGTAAGAATTCTAGATTTTGAGTCAGAAGATCTGTGTGCAAATCTTACCTTGTTATTACTTGTGGGAACTCGGGCAAGCTGCTTAACTTCTTTTAGTGTCAGCTACCTCACTTGTAAAAAAAATTGTGATGGTATTTGACATTTATATAAGCCTTTCAAGAATTTCAAAGTTTTATGGTATCTCATTTGGTCTTTACAACCATTCTGTCAAGTATGTACTACTATTATTCCTATTTTGTAGATGAGAAAACTAAGTTTGAGACAGCTAGTTAATAGCTGTAGGATTTGCCCATAGTTAGCAAGGTAGTTCAAGGACGGAAAGCAGTTCAGCAAAATTAATTGAAACATTAACTGAATCCAAAAGAATATGTAAAGATCTATATGAATAGTCAATACCACAAGTGTAGAGGGGAAGATGATACAATTTTTCATTCATTTCTTCTTAGGAGTCAACATCAGTAAATATATATCATTTAGTTTTTTGCTGCTGTTTTTCCATTTATGTTATAGTCTTGTATATATTGCTACATAGTCTGCCTAGGGTCACAAAGCTAGTAATAGTCTGAAGTTTGATTTAAACTCGGGTCTTTCTAACATCAAATTGAATACTTTACCTCCTTCACCATTTAGCTGTCTCTAATTTAGAGACGTCAGGGTTTGATGAACTAAAAAGTTCCTTCCAGCTCTTGTATATGATCTATGAAGCGAAATAACAATAAATGCCAACTGAGAACAATATCAGCTGAGAACATTATGGCTAATAATTAAGGATGATTGGAAGTTATTTATAAATGGTATTGTGGAGGCAAAAGAGGCAGAAGGGTGACAATGAGTTCTAGGAAGACATGCAAACACAATGATAGGAATGAATACTTTGCTAGTAAAAAGTTATCTTAGTAGCAGCAGTTAGATAAATTAGGGTGCTGGGAAAAACAGAGTTAGTAAAAGGTCTCTGATAATCTTTGATAATTTGTTTACTTTTTTTTAATCCTCACACCTTCCTTAGAATATAACCTTACCTTATCTTAGAATCAATGCTATATATTGGTTCCAAGGCAGAAGAATGGCAAAGGCTGGGCAATGGAGGGTGATTTGCCAAAGGGCCATACAGCTAGGAAATATCTGAGGCCACATTTGAACCCAGGACCTCCCAACTCCATGGCTATCTATCTACTGAGCTACCTAGCTGCCTCCAATAATCTCTTTAATTAAATGATATATTTTACTTACCTTTATTTTCAAATATATCATCTTACCTAGAGTCAACTTTTATAACATTGTCTAAGTCCAACAGTATATGCAAAGATCTACATACAATTTTCCACCACAGCAAATGGAAGGTAGTACATTTTCTCATCTCTTCTTCGAGGCCAAGTTCAAACTACCTTATTTTTGTTGTTTTCCTATTTAGGTTGCTACAGTCATTGTGTATATTATTTTCCTGGTGTGCTTATTACTAATAAGTCCAAACCCCATAGTTCTCTATATTCATTTTATATGATAGTAATATTCCATTACAGTAACATCACAATTTATTTATTCATTTCCCAAAGGATAGGAATCTTTGTTTCTAGTTCTTTAATGTCTCTAAAGTCATTTTAACATTCAGCTACATTTTTAAGACAAAAATTTAGTATCTTTAAATATTAACTCCTTATTTTAAAAGCCTATCTTAAAACAAAAGTACTTTAAAAAAATGTTCCTATGGAGAAAAATTTAATTGTTGAATGGAAATTTTTTTCCTATTGTGACTGCCACATATACAAAAACAAGACTCAAATTCAGGTCTTCTAGACGCCGAAGCCAGCTTTCAATCCAATTCTTAACACCCTCTCCCTTTTCTACTGCTCTACCATTTGGCTCTTTCCTATACATTTTCCATCTCCAAACATCCTTACTTATCCCTCAATGTCATCCTGCCCAGTTACTCCCAGTATTGTTTTTATTTTACTTCTTGATTTTCAAACCTCAAGTTCCCTAGAAAACCTATTCTAAAAGTTGTAGTTTTTTTTAAACTCCTACAGGTGGCTTTTTTCTCATTCACATATATCTATTATAAAAGTTGTGCGTATACACACACACACACACACACACACACACACACACACACACAAAAAAAAAAATTGGTTTTTTGTCTGTTTAAAAGATTCCCATGGCCAAAAAATTCTTCACCTAATAGTTACCTACCAGGGACGAACTTTCCCACATTTGGCTAAAATAGCTCTTGGGAAGTAGAAAGTCTATTGCCAGAACTATATTAAAAGTTATTAGAATTATTAAACCTCCGGAAACTTATATTTTGTAGATTTCAAGAGTCCAGGGTCTTCCTTCATGTCACGTCAGAGAAAGGTTATCATGATATCTGTGATAATTTTTATTGATTTTTTTTTTTGTTAGTCACAGGATCACAGATTTAGAGTTGTAAAGGACTTCAGAAGCCATGCAGTCCAACTTCCACATTTTAAAAATAAAGCTACCAAGACCCAGAGGGGATAAATGTCTTGTCCAAGATCAATTATAAACATAGCTAGTAACCAAAGTAGGATTTGAAATGACTCCAAATTGGTTTTTTTCCACTGTATCATGCTGCCTCTGTGATATTACATGCCCCATCTACTTTATAAAGATATGAGAATAAGGTGTTATGTACAAAATACCCGAGTTCTTTGGAAGTTCTATATTTGTTGTACTATAATTATTCATTGAAGTGAGCTAGGAAATAACATAAGAATGCCATTTCTTTGTCCAAAAAAAGAAAAGAGAAAAATAAAAAAGAAAATCTGATTAAACCAAAATGAGAAATAACTGTCCATATCTGTTCCTCTAAAAAAAGAATGCAAGAACTGAGATAATTTCTTACTATTATTAAAATTTTGCTATCCAAAAAAACAAGAATTTAAATAATTTTTGAGTTGATTGTAAATTATATAATTATTCAAGGTTTTAAAAAATAACATCTTTTGAAAATTAGCCTTAAGACTTCAATCTGATGCATTATAAACTATATGTTTATATGTGTAATAATAATTAAAATTGAGGCTGCTAGTAGCTTTATAATTTTTGTGGATCTTTTAATTTAATTTTATTTTTCTGAGCCAACTAGTATTTATTAGAAGGAAATGGCCCCCTCGAACAAACGGGATTCCAGATCTTCTCATGGTCTGACACTTCTACCTTTTCCAGAGCACAGCTTTTATTCCCTTCAGAGTTGTGTATCTTTTTAAAAAATGGTACATGACCCTTTTTTTTGCATTATGCTCCACAGACTCTCGAAATCTGTACTCCCCAAACAAAAAATCCCAAACTTTTCAAAATAAGCATAATAAATCCATCCATTGGCCATATCTGAAAATGTATGTCTCCAACTTGCAATCTGAATCCCTTACCTATTACACAGGCAAGTATATTCACATATGGTCCTCTAGATGACTTATTTAGTTTGATTAATATTAAAAAGTTATCAAATTGGTATGGACAAGAACACAATCTTTATGAGTACATTTAAATATGAAATAAAAAGAACACATTAATATTGGTGATGTAGACAATAAAAGAAATAAACAATGAATTATCAGTAATCTTCTATGGATTTACTAGTATTCATGGTCATTTTTTAATCCCAGGCTGTGATATCCCCTAGTTCTAGACAAACTTCCCCCACCATAATTTGGTAAATGAAAACTATATTCATTGTTAGCCTATGCAAAACATATTTAGGAAGGTAAATGATCCATCCTACCGTTACTCATTCCAATCTGTTAAGGTGGTGACTACATAAAAGATTATTAAAAATGGCAAATAGTGTAAATCAGTGTAACACAAACCCATGTTTATTCATTCCTTCATTCATTTACATTCTCTGGATAGCCTTATAATCAGCAGGGAGGGAGAGAGAAGGGCAATAAAAGGAACAGGGGCAATATGAAGGAGCAGTGGACAATACTGTTAATCCTGTAATTAAATAACCTACTCATGGATGAGCACAGAAGATTGTTTAAAATAGGAAAGTCATTAATTTTTCTTTGGAGTTGGCTTTAATATGTAAGTAATTCTAACAATTGCACCATTCTAGAGAGCTAGTAAGGATTTTCACTCTTCATAAGCCAGTTTAAAAAAAAAAGAAACTATGTGCTTGACTTTTTTAAAATAATGGATTATGAATGAAATACTGATTTGGATAGTAATTACTGAGATTTTCCCACTGTGATACATATCCTGCATAATCAAAGTTCTAAGTAATTTAAATCTGTTCATTAATTTTTAATGGAAACGCATGGATCACAATTAGTAAAAACATTACAGATGCAGTGAATCTTTTTGGAATTCTCTTAGTTTAGGACTAGTACAAACAAGATATAACGGGGATAAATTAAAGATACTCAGGAGTAACGTGCATTATGGCACTAGCTAAAACTTAGGAGCTGCTTAGGGTGACTTGTCCAGTCATATACTAGTATCACAAACCATATCTGAACCAGATTTCCTGCTTCTAGAGCTCTCTTCTAAAACTTCACCAAACTACATAAAAGCTAATTTACAAATTCTGGAATCTTAGCTACCAATTTAAGACAACTCCTACAGGATTTTAAACATAATAACTAGCTAGCTTTTATATGGTATTTAAGGTTTTTTTTTTTTAATCTTTACTAAGACAGAAAAGCATAAGGGCTAGGCAATTAGTGTTAAGTGATTTGCCCAGGGTCACACAGCTAGGTGTGTGAGGCCAAATTTGAACCTAGTATTCCTGACTCTGCCCCTGCTCTCTATTTAGAGCAACCTAGCTGCCCCCTCTACTCGAATTTATAAAGTGTTCTGAATCATCAGTAAAGTTTGTATTCATAAGCTAAGCATAGAGGTCACAAAAGTCTTATTTAAGTTCTAAGGTCCAGGTGGATGGAATGCTGGACCCAGAGTCTGAGGCTGAAATATCACCCAACTCACCCTGGGAAGTCACTTTTTTGACTGTTTTTTTCATTTGTAAAAATGGCAAGAATAACACCTCCCAAGGTAGTAGTGAGGATCAAATGAGATAAAATTTGAAAAGAGCGCTAAATAAAAGCTAGCAATTTTTTATTTTAAGCTATTAAAGCTTAGAACGGCACTAAGCATTTTGGTCATCTTGCATTTTTAAGGTTGGCTCCCTAAAGCAGAGCTAAGCTAAAATCTCTTGAAGAGATTTTAAAGATTTATAATTCAGTTTTTGCAAAGAAAGAGCCCTTTCTCCTTTAGAACAGAACTGCGCGGATAACTTTAACGGAATGATATACCAGACCATTGTCGTTCTGGGTCATTTCGATTTTAACTTCTATGAAGAGGTAATTGTCATTTTATGTAAGAGACTGGAGACGGTAAAAACTATATATATATATAAAAAAAATAGACCGTTCCAACACTTCCATTAGCCATTCGGCCACTGGCCAAAGAGATATCCTTAAATCAAAGCAAGCACACATGAGGCGCCGCCCCAACGGGGATCTCTTTAATTTGGATCTCGGGAGGCCGCAGCAGCAGCAACGCAGTCCGCACCGCCCGCCTAGCCGTCAAGAGCCTCGGACAAAGCCCAGGCCCCTTCTCTCCTCCCCTCCCCCATCTACGCCTGTTTCCCGATTCTCGGAATGGCGGCAGGCGCAGGAGGTGGGGAGTGACCGCCCCGCTCCGTGGGGACGTAGGCGGCCATGGCCGCCGGGGAAGGCCCGGGCCCGGATTAGCAGGGCCTACAGTGGTCCGGGACCACACCCGGAGACCCTGGCCTGGACCCAAGACGACTTCTTCATTACGTCGAAGATCTAGACCCTTTCGTCCACGCCCGGACAATGACCGTGGGAGGACCACCCAGTAGGAGGGCAGGCGGCCGCCTAAGGATGCAGCCCAAGGTGCGCGGGTCCCGCGGGCCTCACTCCGACCGCACAAAGCCCCTCCTGGGGGAGCCGCCTCCCGTAGCTTTCTCACCTGAGCGCCGCCGCGCAGTCGGACAGGGCGCCTCAGGGCAGGCGGCTCCGCAAAGGGGCGCCCGGCCGAGGCTGGCCTCCGTGGGAAGCAGCTATTGATGCGGCTACGCCGGCAGATGTTTTCCCTTTCCCTACCAGATTCCGTCCCGCCCCCTTTCCCCACACCTCTTTAGAGAATCCCGGATGTTACTTCTTTTTGCCCACCCTCCCCCAGTCAAAATCCTTCCCTCTTCTTTGCTGAACCCCTCCCTCGCCTTCTCTGACAGCTACGGGTCGTGAAAGGGGCCACTCTTTGATCGGAACTCGATTCCGCGTTCTAGGCTAGAGTGGCCCTTTGCAGGCTAGGGCGCTGCAGATGACGGGAGCCCCGAAGGTTGTCGGGAAGGAAGCGCGCTGACGTGGGGTGGAGGACTGCCGCGGCGGATTTGCTGAGCTCGGAGTCTGCCGCGGGTATTTGGGTCGGTGTCGGGCGGCGGCGGCTTGCAAGCAGCCTCCCAGATTGAGAGGCGGTGAGAGAGGAGAGGAGGAGAGGAGCGGCTGGGGCCATGGCGGGCAGCGCCGGGGAGTGGTGCCTCATGGAGAGCGACCCCGGGGTCTTCACTGAACTCATTAAAGGATTCGGTGAGAGCAGAGGGCACCGCGTAGCCTCTGGAGCCTGGGAGGAAACCAGGAGGAGGCGGCTGAGGCCGCAGCCCCGGGACCCGGCGTGAGCTTGATCCGAAGCTCCAGCTCGGGGCGAGGACTGAGCTTGGCTCCTCCAAGATCCTTACCGCTCCCCGCCCCGGGCCGGGGCAAGGTCCGCGGCGCCTTCTCCCCCCAACCCCAACCCCTTGTCCCAGGCAGGTCTCTTTTCTTCCTTCTCATTTCACTCTGGACAAGGGGCAGCCCCGGAACCCACCACGGCTGTCGGGCAGGCGGGTTCAGGGTTCGGCCACCTGCCCCGTGGTGGGGCTCTGGACGGGCCCACGCCCGGAGGGAAACGGAGCGGAGTATTTCGGGATGAAGCCGCCCCCTTTAGACTTCCTGGCGAAACTGCCTTCGGGACTGACCCTGAGCCCCACTGATGCCCCGCCCCCTTTCTCCTCCTCTTCCTCCTGCTTGTGATGCAAGGCCTCGTGGCCAGTTTGGTCTAGGGGAGAAAGTGATCTTCCCGCCCCTGAAAAAAAAAGTTTCTCTGCTCACTACCGCAGAAAGCAGTCCGCTAGCTCTTCAGCCTCACACCTTCACCACCTTAGTTAAAGCCGCCGTCACCTCCTGCCTGGGTTATTTTTAACAGCATTCTAATTGGATTCTCGATTCCATCACCCCAACTTCTATCCGTCTTCCCATAAAACTTACAAAGTACCCTACTTTTAAACCAGTCAATGAACGGGTCCAGTGGATAGGGATCTCTGGACTTGAAGTTAGGAAGATAAGTCACTTAACTTCCCTGTCTCAGTTTCCTCCAACTTCCTAGGATTGTTGTGAAGATAAAACGAAATAATATTTGTAAAGTGCTTTGCTATGTAAATACTAGCTGCTATTATCAACAAGCATTCATTAAGCGGCTCAATATGTTAGCTACTGTGCCATTAAAAAGAAATAAAGTGACAAGTTATTATAATAAAAATATCAAGCACTTATATAGTGTTTTAAGGTTTGCAGAGTGCAACAACTCTGGGAAATAGGGACCATTATCCCCATTTACAGATTAGAAAATTAAGGCTGGAGTTGGTTAGGTGATAACCCCTAAATTGTACAGTTAATTGTCTGGGGTAGGATTTGAATTTAGGAGTGAGGAAAGTGTGAAATTTACTGGCAATGTTAAGTGCTGGGGAACTGGGGAAAAAAAATCAGTCATCAAACTGAGGACTTGTGTGTCAACCACTGGTAAACCCTGAGAATACAAAGAGAGGCAAAAATAGAGTCCCTCTATTCAAGGTACATACATTAGTGGGGAAAGGGACATTTAAGTAATCGAGTATACAAAATACATACATATATATGTAGAAAGGTGAAAGATAATCTTAGAAGACACTAACGTCTGGGGGAATTGAAACAAGCCACCAACAGAAGGTGGAATTTAAAGGGATGACAGGAAGGCAAAGGGGAGAAAGAGAATTCTATGCATAAGAAATTCAAGTTACCATATTAATCATTTTTCAATAACAGTGGTTATTTCCTGTAGAATAAAATACAAGTTCTTTAGTTTGGCATTTAAAACACATTACAAGATGCAGCAAGGTAGCACAGTGGATAAAGTGGCAGGCCAGGAGCCAAGAGGACTTGAGTTTAAATGTGGATTCAAGATACTTTTATAGCTGTGTGACTCTGGGCAAGTCACTGAACACTCATTGCCTAGCCCTTGCAGCTCTTTCTTCTGTCTTAGAACTGATACTAGGACAGAATGAATGTAAGGGTTTAAAAAATAAAATACATTATAAATTGGAGAGCCTTTCTTTGTAGGTTTATGTCTTAACCCATTATTAATAGAGAAATTCTTTGTAACATTCTTATCTTTAAGGCAAATTGTTCCCCAAATTCAGCATTTTGTCTTTTGCTTCTGCCATTACACAGGATATCCCCAATGCTTGATTATACTTCCTTCCTCTCTTCCATCTGTTAGAATCTGTTTTCCTTCAAGGTTCAAAGTTAGGACCAGCTCTCTGAAATCTTTTCTGATCCCACTTACTGCTGGTGCTTTCTTGCCCATCTACTAGCCTTGTATAACTTTTCTTGTTTATCTGTATCCTGTAGCAGAAAATAAATTCCTTGAAGGCTGAAACTGTTTTTTCTTCCTTTGTATCCTCAAGGCTTAAGCATAGTGACTTGCATATTGAGAACCCAGTAAAGCTGGAGCTCTTTAGTTTAGATTGATTGGATTCTGTATATTATATATTTTACTTATTTATAAACTCTTGTTTCCAATTTTTCTTTGGGTTACAAGTTTATTTTCCAATATGTTATCTTTTTCTTCAGTCCAAATTCTTAGCTGTTAATTAGATTACTTAGTGCTAAGGTTACAATTCTCATATTGATGTCAGGTAGTAGCTGTTTATCTTACCTTTTTGAATGAGATGGTATTCATAAATTAAATCTTTGAGATATTACTATTATGATATTTTAATTGTTAAATTTACTTTGTGAAATATAACAGTGGTTTTTAGAGGTAATTAAGTTGGTACTGGAAAACTCAAGATCATTAAATACCAAGTAATTTGCAAATACAAGTATGCTTCATTTCATGCATTAAATGTGTTTAAAAATTTCATTTGCCAAATTATTATATGCATAATATAGTATTTGAGAGGCTAGATGCTAGGGATGAGAAGGCCAATTAGATGAGGTATAAAACATTCCTGCCTTCAAGGTAATTTAAATCCTGTAAGGGAGAGAGATCACTATACAAATCCTTATAGGAGGTATGTGGTATTAAAATCAGACCACTTAACATTTTTTTCATTGATACCTTTTGTTTTTATCACATTCATTTCCAGATAAATAAATCCCCCTCCTTACTAGCCATCTTATGTAATACTTTTTTTGAAAAGGAAAAAAAGGGCAGTTACTATATCAATCATGACAGTAGATGCAGTATTCAATACTGATACCTCTCCCCCTCACACTACTATTGCTGCAAAGAGGAGAGGAAAGTAAATTTTCTCTACTTTTTATAGATCAACTTAAAAGAAAATTCCTTACCTTCTGTCTTAAAATCTAACCTTTCCAAGACAGAAGCAGTAAGGGCTGGGCAATCGGGGTTCAGTGACTTATCCAGGGTCACACAACTAGAAAGTATCTGAGGCTAGATTTGAACCCAGAATCTCCTTTCTCCAGGCCTCTCTATATCTGCCGAGTCATCCAGCTGCCCCTAAAAGATCAATTTTTCTGAATAAGAATAGAAAACTTTCTGGAAAAGTTGGCATTTGATTTAGACCTTGAAGAATGGTCAGTTTTGATAGTCAAAGGTACTCAAACTATTAGCCAGAGGGTTGGTAACCACTTCTTAGTTTAGTGGGAGCTTCAGTATCTGTAAACTTGTTTTTCAGTCTTCCTTCCCAGCATATTAGAACTTGTTAATGCTTAGATGCCTTGGTCTCTCCTGTTCTTACACTTGGTTTGACCCCAAGAGAAAGAGAACACTTTTGAGATCCTCTGAACTTTATGCTGTTCTGCACTGACATACTCTTCCTAGAGATGTTATTGAATTCACATCCTAGAAGTTCTCTTTACTGCTGACTGTTATCTACTTGGGTTGGTTGAAGTATATTTGTCATCGCTTTATTAGGACTGGGTCTACTCATTGATGAAACTAGTCTTTATCATTACTTTTGAAGGTAGCATCTTCAATTTCCTTATGGTCATATGGCTTTGGTGGAGCAGATAATCTTTTTTGACTACTTCTGCATCATTTCAGTTCCTTCTGGCAGCCAGAACAGTCAAACTTTCCATTTTTTTCAGCTCAACATATATACTCTCTTACTCTGATAACTCTTTACTTGTGTGTTTCCAAGGAAGAAGTAGAACATTTAGTTAGGTTCAGTAAAGAACCATATTATACATAATTCTTACCAAAATAAGAAAGTGGTTCTGTCATAAGGAGTTGAGGTAGGTTGTGTAAGAAAATGATAGTTAAAGATTTGACAGGGTCCTTAATAAAATCATTCTTTTTTATAATTATGTGCTTTCATTTGTTACATATATTCATATTAGGAGGAGAAAGTAGTATTTATCCTTTATAAAAAGTTGGCTAATGCTCTGAAAGAATTTTAGAAATCTAGCAACTTTTGTGACCATCAATTTTGGTGGAAATTGTAAAGGAGGATGATGCATATTGAAATAAAGCAAACATACCTTGTATCTTATTTTAAAAAGTAATTGTATCTTTAATTTTTGTGGATAAATGTAATTTGTAAATGTTCTGAAAAATTTTTTTCTTTATTTTAGGTTGTCGAGGAGCACAAGTAGAGGAAATATGGAGTCTGGAGCCAGAAAACTTTGAGAAATTGAAGTAAGCTTTGTGGGGGAGGGATTTTATTATCTAACTAAATGAAAAAGTACAATCAGACTTGATAATTCATTTTAGTAAGATGTATATATGTGTGTATAAGTATAGATGAGTGTGTGTGTATGTGTGTATCCATTATAGTATTACAATTGCAGGCCCCTGTTTTTAAATTCCATAGGACAATCAGTCTTGACTTTAAAGTTCATTTTTTAGAACTTGAAATTTATTTTCCATATTCATTCATTTATTCATTCAACAAATATAAAGTGCTTACTTTGTGCAGAGCATTGTGCCAGGCACTGAGAGAATCACAGTTTGATAAGACATAGTCCCTGTCCTTATGGAGCTTAGAGTCTAGTAGGGGAGTAATATACTAGCATAGAAAAATGCAGTATAGAATATCACATGACTGGTATAGTAGAGAATTGAAATCCTGCTGTGAAATGAAATAAGAAGAAAAGTTGATCATTAACCAGTGGCATCATGGAAAGTTTCCCTGAGGAAATGGCTTTTGAAGAATACTTTAAAGATTGGCTAGAACTCAGAAAGACAAAAGGAGGAAGAAGAGCATTCCAGACATAGGAAGCAGTTCATTGTCTTTACCTTACAAAACCCTGTCATCCTAACTTCTTTATTCCTGTTAAGAGTACCACCTTTCTTCTAGTCAGCTAGTTCACAACCTCTGAGTCATCCCCCTCTTTATCATCCTTTATCTCCAGACAATTGGCAAAATCTTACTAATTTTACCACCATGAAATATCTTGCATTTTTTTCCCATTCAGTCATCATTATATTTCAGACCTTCATTGTCTCTCTCTCACCTGGACTTTTATAATAGCCTACTTTAATTAAAAGAAACAATTTTTTCATCTCATTTTTCCCCCCAATTAGTGACCTTTGCAATAGATTTTTTTCAAAAAGGAAAAAAAATGGCTTAATAAAACTTACCAAAACCTCAGCTTTATCTGGTGGTTTATGTAATATTCCACATCCATAATCCTCCCTTACAAAAGCCTCCTTTAATTTGTTTTCCTATAACTGATCTCTTTTCTAATATATAGTTACCAAATTGATACTTCTGGAACACAGATCTGAACAGGCCACTTCCCTACTCAAGAAACTCTTATATCTAGGATAAATTACAAATTTCTCTCAGGTTTTTAAAGCCCTTTGTGTTGTGGCTTCAGTCTACCTTTCCATGGTTATTTGTACATAACACAAAACTTGACATGATAGCCAGATGGGCTAGTTTGTCAATGCCTGCACCTGACCTTCCATCCTTGCCTCTGTGCCTTTTAAGGTGTTTGCCCCATGTCTGGAGTGCACTGCTTCTTTCCCTCCACCTTAGAGAATCCTCAGCTTCTATCAAATCTGGGCTCTGGTGCCACTTCCCACAGAAGCCTATCCTGTTCCCCTTATTTGCTAATACCCTTTCCCCAAGAAATTGCTTGGAATGTATTTTATACTTAATTTGCTGTGAACGTGTTATTTTCCCATAATAGGATGTAAGCACTTTGAGGGCAGGGGCTATTTTGTTTTTGTCTTTTGAATTCCTAGTGCCTAGCTCTATGACTGGCATGTAGTAGACACTTAATAAACACTTATTGGATTGAGCAAATGCACAGATATGGGAGAGAAAAGCACATGGCATATTCATGGGAATAGAATATAGTCCAATTTGTTTGGACATGGATTGTGTTGAGGGGAGCAATCTGAGATAAAGCTAGGGTGGCAGAATCAATTGGGACCCTGAATGCTAAGTAAAGGAGTTTGAATTTCACTCACTAAGCCATAGGCAGCTACTGAGAGTTTTTGAGTAGAGAAATGTAATCAGAGATATACAAATTTCAAAGTTGCTAGAGACATTAGCAGCCAACTAGTGTAACCCATGTCCTAAAGAGCATCCCCAAAAGTGTCCACATGACAAGTGATCATCCTTCCCCTGTAAAGAATTCCAATGAGGGAGAGAGCCTGATAACCTGCTGAGGTTTCCATTCTGCCTTTGCAAAGCTCTATTAGAAAGTGCTTCCTGACTTCAAGTTTACTATTTTGGAAGTTATTGGTTCTGTTCTCTGGGGTTAATCAGAATAAGTTTAATCTCACTTTCATATAAAAGCCTTTCTAATACTTGAAGAGAGGCATCATGTTCCCCCCGAGTCTTCATGTTAAATATCTCTAGTTATTTCAGTAGATCCTTATATGAAATAAACTTAAGGCCTTCTTAAGGGCTTTGAAAAGTTATTCTCCTGTGGACATTCTCCAAGCTTAACAATGTCATTCTTAAATTGCGGCACCTAGAACTGAACACAATACTCCAGATGTGGTCTGACCAGGGCAGAGTACAGCAGGACTAATTCTTCCTTATTCCTGGAAGCTGTGCCTCTCTTAATGCAGCCTCACAACAGCTCTGTGAGGTAGGTACTATAGGTGTTATTATCCCCATTTTACAGATGAGGAAACTGAGGCTGAGAAATGATTTGTCCCTCAATACACAATCAGCAGATATTCAAGTGCTAGGCACTGGGGATACAAAAACAGGAACAATAAGGAGCTTACATTTTTTGAGACGCTTGTACACAATAAATTAAATATAAAGTATATACAGAATAATTTCTTGGGGGAGTATCTTAGCAACTGGTGAGATTAATAAAGTTTCCTATAGTAGGGGGCACTGGAGCAAACTTTGATGGAAGTTGTGGTTTCTATGAGTTGGGGGTAAGTAGGAAGACCACTCCAGTAGGAAATGGCATAGAACCTGTGCAGAGACAGGAAATGGAATGTCTTGTACAGGGAACCACAATCGATCTGATTTGGCTGAATGTATAGGATATAAAGGGGAGTGAGGTAAAGAAATCTGAAAAGGTGAACTGGTGCCAGAAACAGAGCTCTTTAACCATTGTTAAACTGAGGAGGTTTTGTTTTATCCTAGAGGTTTAGGACATTATGGAAGACTCTTGAGAAGGGGAATGATATGGCTAGACATAGTTTTTTTTTTGAGCGGCATTGCCAAGGTTGAATTGGAGGAGGAAACACTTGTAAGGAGACCAGAGAGAAGCTGCTGCAAATGAGTAAGTGGGAGGCATGAAACCTGATATAGGGGAGGATAGCTGGGGATAGAATGTGGAAGTAGAATGGACATGTGGTAACTGAATGGACAGGATGATTCTTTGATGTGAGCCTAGGTGACTGGAGGAATGGTGGTACCATCAATACAAATCACAAAGTTAAGAGAGAAAGGATGGCTGGGGTGGGAAAGAGAAAACAAGTTCTATGTTGGACATGCTGAGTTTGAACTTTTTATGAGCATCTCAGAGTGTCCCTTATCTATATTGCCCTGGTTAAAAATTTTTAGTAGCTCCCTATATCTGTAGGATAAAATACAAATTCCTTATTTTTTTATTTAAAGACCTGCATCATCACCTATTCATTAAAAAAAAAAATAACCCTTTACTTTCCATCTTAGAATCAATACTGTGTTTTAGTTCCAAAGCAGAAGAGCAAGAAGGGTTAGGCAGTGGGGGTTATGTGACTTGCCCAGGGTCATATAGGTAGGAAGTGTCTGAGGCTACATTTGAATCCAGGATCTCCCATCTCTAGGCCTGACTCAATCCACTGAGCCACCCAGCTGCCTCCTCCTTTTCACTTTTTCATACTTCTTTCACATTATCTTCTTCATGTTCTCTATTCTAGCTATACTGGCTGCCTTGAAATTTCCCAGACTTGGAGTTCTTTATTTTGACTATCTTTACTTAGGTTATCCTCCATGCTTAGAATGTACTGTTTTCCCACCCTTTGGCTTTTTGAATGCTGAGCTTTCAAGGTTTATCTCTTGAAGCCATTTCTGAGCTCCCTAGTTGTTAATTTTAGCCCCCTCTTCCCTCTCATCTTATATTTACTTATTTATGTAATTGTTAATGCTCTCCACAGTGAACAATGAGCTTGAGGTCAGAGATTTTTGTTTATTTCTTCAATATCTTGTACATATACTTGTATAATAATAATACAATTAATAAGTGATATTAATATATTCTTATTGAATTGAGCTTCATTCCAGCTATGTATATCCTTTGTTTAGGTTTCTGGGCTAGCCCATGACGACCATTTTAACCCATAATGTAATAGAACAATTTTAAATAACACAGTATATTTCTATTTCTACATACATACACATTTTTGCATAAGTGTATCTCTCAGTCAGGAGGATAATCAAAAGATTCTCTCTCTCTCCCTCTGAGGAGGGGGACTAAGTGAGCTATGGGATCATGGTGGAGAGAGAATAGCCTTTTGAGTCAAATCATTTTGAATTTGTCCCAACACTTTCATTTGCTGTATAATCCTAGGCAAGTTACTTAACAACTCTTAGTGCCTTAAGCAATTTTATAAGACTAAATTTCATGGCAGTTATTAATATTCATTAGGAGAGAGAATAAATCCCAGGTCCAGAGACTTACACATGCACAAGCATACATATCTCTATTACTGTCATAGGAAGTTATATACATTCCTCTGAAACTGATATTATCTTTAAAGTTGTTACTTTTCAACATTGCCAGCTAGAGACAATAGGAGTACTTCCTTTCACCAATTTTCTTTTACTAACTTTTACAAACAATTTACTTTCATCAAAGTCTCAGTACCTAGAGCCTGAGCACTAGACCCTAGAACCCCATTACTTCCAGAGATTTATTTTTTGTATTACATTATATATTATGTTTACAAAACATGTAAATATATCATATTTTGGGAGGTTTCCCAAAATACAGCACAAGACAGACGAGTATAATATGTAGGATGTGCTGTAATGGTCAAGGCTTCTAGGGTAGAAGGTCAGGATATGGTTTCTGATTGATGGGGATAGATAGTTTTTGTGATGAGAGGATCTTTGACAACTAGAGCTTGAAAGTCAAGTAGTAGAGGCTCTGGAATAGTAGTAGAAAAGAAAAGTGGTAAACATCTCTGGCATAGGGAGCATTTAAAATGGAGATACTGATAAATAAAAATGGAGAGTTCTCTGAGGACGGTGATTTATGTCTTATCTAATTTTGTATCTTTCCCAGTGTCCAGGGGAGTGGTCTGCATGAAATAGAAAGAGATCATGAAGGAGGTTATGTTTGAGCTCAGTTTTGAAATAATTTCTACCTTCATTAGCTGGAGAGCCATAGCAGAATAGGGATTTCGGAGGTGTGCTTTTACTATAACAGTGACTCCCAAGAGCAGGAGGGGAGAAGGGGAGCATTCATATGTGTAATTCACTCATGTCTAGTTTTCATACATAAGGGCCTGGCTGAATATAGTAGGATGTATTTTCAATAGTTTTTACAAATGCACTTCAACTGGTGAGTTTTATTCATTCATTTAATTCCACATATAGAATTTTAAAAGTAGCTCTAGTTTTATTTTGTACTTATTTTCAAGTTTTAAATGAGTTAATATAATTTAGGGCTAAATAGTTCATGTATTTGAGGGCAAGGCTTTCTTTACAATTCTGTTTCTTATTTATTACATTTAAAAAGCAAATAATCTGGGATTCAGTGAATACATCTCTTTAGAAATAATAATCTGGGCGTAATGTGGGGGTGGGGCAGAGAAGTTGAGGCCTGGGGGGAGTGAGAAGGGAAGTATGTTTAAGAGAGACTTCCAATTTGTTGTTAGATTTTATAATTAGCTGATCATAACTTAATCTACCAAGACTATTTGGCACAAAAGATACCATTAATTTGTATTTTATTTTGTAGGCCAGTTCATGGGTTAATTTTTCTTTTCAAGTGGCAGCCTGGAGAAGAACCAGCAGGCTCTGTGGTTCAGGATTCCAGACTTGACACAATATTTTTTGCAAAACAGGTATGATAATCCTCATAAAAGTAGAGGAAGCTTCATGTTATCTAATACAGTATTCTTTTGCACTAACAGAATTATACTCTATTAAGCCACTTAAAGTAATTGTATGCTGTTCTCGTAAAATTTTTTTTCATGTTTTATTATTAAGATTCCATTTTTCTTAATCCTTATTTTCCTCCAGCTTTTTCTAAAATTTTTAGTGTTTGCAGAGTATTCAGAATTTTTTGAAACTATAGTCCATACTTTAAGAATTAAATTTGAACCGATAGCTTGAAGTAGTTCTCATGGCAATAAGCAAATAAGGAAGCAGGGGAAAATAAACCTTTTGGAAAAATATCTTCTTAAAAAGGAAGAAAAAAAGATGGGCTCGCATTTGAAAAGAGGAACTAGGATTCAATGATGATTTATTTAGGATTATTTATAGCTCATAATAGGGAAGAAGCATGCAATAAAGAGAAGAAAATTGTTATGATAGAATTCATCATTATAAGAGACCTTTAATTTGGCTCTTGGGTATAGGATGAAAGCATATTTTATCTGTTAATAGTACAATGATCCCTCACCTATTGCAGGAGTTATGTTCCAGAGACCCCTGTGATAGGTGAAAATCCATGAAGTACAGTCACTGAGCTAATCAGCACCTAGGATACAGAACACAGCCCTATGGTTGGTTGCCTTTCATTCTATCAGTCAATAGTGTGCTGTGAACAATCTCACATTGGCAAACTTGTGCAAGCAGTAGTGGTGTACTGCATTTCTATTGTTATAATACGGCATTCCATCTGCAAAATCCTGCAATATAGCGAAAACTCTATGATACAGAATTATATCTATATTTTTTAAATCTGCAATACAGCGAAGCTGTGATAAGTGAACCCTCCATATAGCAAGGAATGCCTGTAACTAGTTTTTGAAGTGTTCTTACATATGCTAATTAATTGAATACTCTCAATAATCCTTTATGTTTAGGCAAACCCTTATTTTTAACTTTGCACATGAAGAAACTGAGTCTCCAAGAAGTTAAGGAAATTGTACAAGGCCATATATTTTTTCTGTTACTCTGAACTTCCTTCCTAATTTATTGTTTTCTGTTCTTAGTGTTGTATGTTTGTGTTTCTTGTTAATTTATCATACCAATGATGTCTTGTATATCAATCTTTCAGCAAATGTTTAATGAATGAGGTTACTTGTCTAGAACTAAACTAGGAATTTGGAGTAATACAAAAGAGGTATAAAAAATATTGTCCCTGGCTTTGTGGAGCTCATTGTAATTAAGGAAGCAGTGTTAACAGCTCTGAAACAACTAAAGAAGGGATGCAAAATTCTGTAGCACAAGAGAGAGCTGAGTTAACTGTCTATTTTACATTTATTTTCATTTTGCTCTGTGGTTACCTCTTCAAATTCAATGTGCTGAAGATTAAACTCATCTACCCAAGCTGTTTTCCAGGAATGTCAATACTATTGCCAATTTTTTAGAGGAGAAACCTTGGAGTTATTTCTTATTCTTTCTTTCACCCTTCATATCTAAGTACTATAATTTCTTTCTTTAAAACATCTCATGTCCCTGGCATTTCCTCTCCATTTCTGCTGCCACCATCTTTATGGAGGGCCTAAAATAACTTCATCCTTCATCCTTAAAATTACTATAATAATCTTACTAATAATCCCTTTGTTTTTAGCTCCTTTTCTGTTCTGATTATCTTGTACATTGAATCCAGCTTACTCTTTCTAAAACACAGCATTTCTTATTTTATTCCCCTATTCAGAAACCTTTATTGGCATCCTCAGACTCTGGCCTGATTCTACTCATTCTCTAATGTGAATTGCTTTAATTAGGCCAGTCTCTTTATTGTTCCTTCAAAATGCGATCTTCATTTTTTCTTCCATACCCTTGCTTTTCTATCTGCTTGGAATGCCAAAATTTTTTCTTTTCTGTAAGTTTAAATCTCATTCTTCTTACAAGGTTCAGCTCAAGTCTCAATTTCTCTGTGAAGTCTTCCAGACTACTGAACCCTTATATTGTCTCCATCAGAGGTATCAAACCTATGGCCACTGAGAAACGGTTACAAAATAAAAATACAGTACAATACAATAAAGTTAATTTGTGGTTTTCTAAGTCAATATGCTCCTCCTTTCTGTTTGAGTTTGATACCACTTACCTACACCACTCATTTAAATACTTACTCATCTATTTCATAAAAATTTTGATAGTGTAAACTCCTTAAAGGCAAGCACTTTGTTTTACATAATTTTTCCATCTTCCACATAGCTCAATACAAAGTAAAGTCCTCTAAGGAAGGCCGTTTTTCTGTTTCTTTTACATTTTTCCCAGAATAATTAGCTAGTATAGAGATTACTTTGTTGACAGCTGTTGAATTATTAATGCTATCGGCAGGGTGATGTAAGTAGAGTGAATTTTGGGTTTGAAGTCATTTAGAACTGAGTTCAAATTCCATCTCCTACGCATAACAAGTTGGGCAGTCTTGAGCAAGTCACCTAATCTTCTTGTTCCTTAGTTTCCTCATCTGCAAAAATGGAAATGAAAATTGAACTTGTCTCAGCTTGTAGTAAGGCCCAGATGACAATTTGTAAAACTTTATGAACTTTCAGTGTTACAGAAATGTTAGATATGATGATGATTTTGAACAGTGTATTAAAAAGCCTATGGAAAGGTAGCAAACAAAAATAAAAACATCAATTAGATCTGTAAATGAGTTCCTATTTGGTAATTTACATTTCTTTGTAATTTCTAAGGTTTCCAGAACACTTTTTTTTCTAAACCTTATGAATTATGTAATATAAATATTAGCTCCATTTTCATGTAAAGCTTAGAAAAATAAAGGTGACTTACCTACGTATGACAGATAGTATAGAGCTTGATTTTGAACCCAGGTTCTTTCCTGATTATAAGACTATTGTTTTATACAATGTTGCTTCTTGTTCTTACTTGAGTTTAATTTGGGTCTTGATTATATGTTTTTTAAAAGTTGATGTATGCAATAGAAACTGGTAAAAAGGATATAGATTGTTATTTTTCATTTAAGAAAGTGGGCATAAATATAAGATGAAATTAAATTTAAAAAAAAGTCATAATGACTGGTTGAGAGCACCACTGTCCTCATTACCCAAATTTGGGTACACAACCTTGTTGTGATTATTTACTCTCATTCTCCTGTTCCCCACATTTCTATCTACAATATTTCTCATGTCCTTTCTTCTCCAAAACCTTGGCTGCTGTCCAGATTCTGGTCCTCTAGGCTGGACCAGTACTTTAGCTTCCCAATTGATTTGCTTTTTTGAAGTCTCTCCCCCCTCACTTCCATCTTTTGCACTACCACCAAAGCAATTTTCTTCAAATATAGGCTTAATCATGTTTCTCCTGTTCAACAAACTCCAGTGAATTCCGGTTACCCAAGGATCAAAATATAAAATCTTCTATTTGGCATTTGAGCCTCCTGGCTCTCTCAATCCACTGAGCCTGAAGCTGGGGATTCTAACATAGAATCCGTCCCCAAAAGAGTCTGTGTTCCACAGTTGTGGGTAGGAAGGCATATTGGTACACTGTTGGTAGAAAGATGAATATGTCCAACCATTCTGGATAGTCATATGTAGGAAAAATGACACAATTGTTCATACCCTTTGGTGTAGCTAGCCTTCAACTGGACATATACAAAAGGCTAAAAGTAGCCAGAAAAAGAGAAGACTGGTTAGAGGGAAGGGTGGAAAATGGCTGATGAGGGTATTGTCTTCAAGTATTTGAAGGGACTGTCAGGGAAAAGGGACTCCAGAGTCAGTCAGCTGGCATTTATTAAATACCTAATATGTGAGGGCAAGCTGGGTGGCTCAGTGAATTGAGAGCCAGACTTATAGATATAGGAGGTCCTAGGTTCAGATCTGACCTCAGACACTAACTAGCTGTGTGACCCTGGGCAAGTCACTTAATCCCTGTTGCCTAGCCTTTATGACTCTTCTGCCTTGGAACCAATACATAGTATTGATTGTAAGATGGAAGGTAAGGGTTGTTTTTTTTTTGTTTGTTTTTTTTTAAGGTTAAGAATTTATAGTCTATTTCTAGTTTTATTTCTCTCTGGTTTTATTTCACTTAACATCTTCAAACACGTGACTAGACTTGACATTTCCAGTTACGTCGTAAAGGGCCTTCTTGTTCAGGTACATGTTGGACTTCATGGTGCCAGGTCCTTTCTTATTCTGAGATACATTGAGATTTAGAATTTAATGCAAATATGTTGAAAGATTGTTTGCAAATAAATAGTCTGGAGAAATTTATACAAATGGTGACAGAATAAAATTTTGAAGTTAAACGTTTTTTGATATTTTAAATATAAAAACATCAGTGTCCTCAGCAACTTGTATAATTGGACTTATGTGATAATAGTTAACAAACTGGATGTCTGAATCAGAATCCCAAAGGTTCTTGGCATGCTGAAGCATTGGTCTGAATCCACTAAGATGAAATTCCATAGGATAAGATATACATGGCTACAAAAAATAAACTTCACAAATGTGTCTCATTAAGATGAGAAAGCTTAGATAGTATATGAAAAATATGTGATGGTTTTTGTGCGGTAGAGGCTCAATGAGTCAGCAACTGTGATGTGAATTTCCCCCCAAAGTTATTATAGTTTTGAGCTATGTTAAAAGGGACAAGAGTTCAAAAAATAGGAAGGCAATGGTTCCAGTGTACTCAATCTTTTTGTCAGATCTCATCTGGAATATTGTAGGCAGTTTGGGGCATTGTAGTTTTAAGAAGAAAATTGATAAGCTGGAGATTTCCCTTCTGGCTCCAAGTCTATGATGTTCAAATGACCAGAGAGGAATATCTAGGCTGATGAAGCGCCTTGACTCCATGTCATATTAGGATTTAGTTGAAAGAATTAGGCATATTTAGCCTGAAGAAGTGATAGCTTCAGGCAGGACATGATAGTAGAAGTATTTGAAGGTCTGTCATGTGGAAAGGAGGATTAGATTTGCACTGTTTGGCCCAAGTTCGTAAAACCCAACTATAGTGGATATCCCCTTTAGGTTTGATATCAGAAAAAAACTTATTAACAATTAGAGCCACCCAAAAGTGGAATTACCTTATATTGAAAGTGGTTTCCCTCTCCTTGGAAATCTTCAGGCAGAGACTGAATGAACTACCTGTTGAGTATGTTATGATGGGATTCCCTTTCATGTACTGTTTGTACTAGATTCATCCTGATGTCCCAAGTTTCAAATTCTGTGATTTTATGATAATACTTTAATAGTTGGAAAATGCTTTGCATATATTATCTCATTTAATCATCCCAACAACCCTATAAGATAGATACTATTATACTCATTTTATAGATGGGGAAACTGAGGCTGAGTGGTTGAGGGACTTAACTAAAATTATATAACTGCTAAATGTGAGGCAAAATTTCAATTCATGTCTCAGACTCCCAAGTTAAGTACTTTATCTACCACCTATACTACATTAGCAAGTCAAGTAATGTGTACTTTTTAGTTTTTAGATTAGTAGTATATAGTTCAACCACTTGATGGCGCCAAATTCATTTTTAAAACCTGAGATTTTTTTTTTTTTAGAAAACCTAGCCTAGGCAGATTGATAGGTTTTTCTTTTACAAAACTTGCTTTATTAACTAGAACATTATTTTCATAAAGGTTTGATTACATTGAAAAACATAATTTATTATTCAACATTTATTTTAATGATTTGCCTGCTATGTTCAAGCTATTGTGTTAGGCACTGTTGGAGGTGTAGTAGAGATAAAGTAGACTTCATTGAAATGATAAAGATGCATATATAAAAAAAGAGGTATATAAATCATGATAACATACAGTAGAATGTATTTAGTGCTTTTATAAGAGAATTATAATATGCTTTGGGACTTTAAAAGAGGGGAAAAGATCAGTTCTGGCTAGGGGAATTAGGAAAAACTTCATAGAAGAGATGACAACATAACTTAGTCTTGAAAGATGGTTAGGATTTTGACAAGCAGAGATGTCGTATATCACAGGCAAATGGGAGTAACAAATACATCTCAGAGATCAGAACATCCATATGCTATGTATTTAGAGAATGGCATATAATCTAGTTTGGCTGGAACATAGATGGTGGAATAAATATCAGTGTGGTGCCTTAAGTAGAATACTTTGAAGTCTATATTTGGGACTAGGACTTAGGGAGATAAGTCAGGATGTTGTAATAATCCAAGTTAAAGGTTCTGAGGTAGCAATAGTGGTAATGAAAATTGCAAGGAAGAAATTGGAAGCATGGGACATTATAGCACTGAAATTGAGAGGAAGTGACAATTGATTAGATGTTGGAAGTCCTAAGAGAAAATGATAATTTTTTTGAACATTAAGGAATGAATATTTTGTTTTTAAACTGAAATTTCAAACTTGAATAACAGAATTTTGATGACCTTTACAGAGAAGTTAGAAATAGTAATAGGTTTTTAGAAGAAGAAAATTTGGTTTGTATTTTCTGGGATTGAGTGGCATCTACTCAGATATATCCAGCAGGTTATAAGAAATGTTTATGGAGCTCCAGAGGGATATTATGACTGGGAAATGGATATTTGAGAGGAATCATTATTGAATAGGATGAAGCTATGAATTTATATGAAATGGCCAAGGAAAATTTGGAAAAAAAAAACTTGCATATTTTTCTTATACAGAGCCAATTCTTTTTTTCTCTATCTTATGTTGACTAAGTAGACTTTTTCCTTTTTAAATGTTTACTGTAGATTACAACCTGAATTTATATTTGTTTATGCTTGAGTTCCTCTCAGTGTTTGATAGGAAGTTATTCATAAAGTAGACTTTTAATACATAGTGGTTGTTTTGTTACCATACATAGTAAATACAGTCAATTGTGAACTTTTGTAGGGGTAATGTTCGTAGAAAATGATGTGAAAGTAAAAAATGCAAATGTTAATACACTGGCACAAGGGAAAATAGGGGGTTAGATTCTTGAGACCACCAAAAACTATAATCTTTCACTAGAGATTACTGAAAATAGATTTTTCTACATGTAATTCTTTATAACAAAATATTAATTCTGATAATGTACACATTGTAAAATATTAGTACACAAAAGAAAATTGATAAAATGCAAAACATTTTTCTTGCTACTAATTCCCTAGAATTCTGTCATCTTTTGTATTGTAAGATTAAAAATTAATATTCAAATACTCCAAGTATTATATTTTATAAAATTTATTTATAATAACCTGAAATAAGGGAAGAAAAGCCTCAGTAAAGAAACCTAGGTTTCCCAGCTTCTTACTGGGGGAAAAAAGAGAGAAGGCAGGGTTACCTACAACTATATAAAAACACTCAAGGATGCTATCTATGTAGATGAAAGGAAAAGGATACTGGGTAATACTAAAGTAATTCTGGGGAACGTAGTCTTGGGGTAGAACATTCTAATTACACAGTAGAAATATCTCAATTATAAAAATTTTCAAAGATACTCATAATATATGAAGTCTATAGTACTGTAGATATTGTACTACAAATAAAATAATTAAAATTAAAACAGTTTTTAACATGAATCATTCCTTCTGCTTTGTTAGAAGGTGGCAATGAGGGCATTGTACTGTATACAATATTGCTATAAAACTCTCTACCTTGGCTTTTCTCTGAAAACCAAGGGAAGGGTTGCTGGGACATTAGTGACTACTGTCCAGTAAGACATCAAGCCTGGGGGGTGGACTCCACATCATTTTCAACATTGTCTTTCATGGCTTGTGGATCAGGTTGGAGATGAAGGATGCACCAGCTTGATCAGATAAACCAGGAGTATAATTGCAACACAAAACTTGAGTTTTAAGGGCAAACAATGAAAATATGCAATGAACACACAGGGGGCTTCTTTACAGCGGGGGAGTGGACAAGCCCAGTGACCAGCCTAGTAAAATACTCATCACTCCACAAACTCAAGTGTGTCACATTTTTCTTTTTTTCTACTGCACATAGCCTCAAATATATATGTTTGCCAACACAAAAGTGAAAATGAAGTCACTTACAAAACCATATGAATGCTTAAAGATGCAAAAATTAAATGAACTAATGTTGAAGATTGACTGTACAGTATTGATTGTAAGTCCTCTTCCACTTCTTTCACATCCTGCTTCTTAGAGAATCAGACATCTGAGTTTTTATTTTATTTAGCAACCTTCATTAATTATTAATTGTAGGGGTTTTTTATTTTTATCATAAAGCATTTAAAAAGTGTTAATTAGCAAAGTTAATTGGAATTTAGCTTTAGCACTTCCATTGTAGTCAACAAGTATTTATTAGTTCACAGGCATTTATTAAGCATTGTTAGCTAAGAGCTGGATTTATTCAAGTATAAGCAAAATATAATACCTGCCCTTAAGGAACTAGAATTCTAATATGGGAAGACAATACATAAATAAGAGCCAAAAGGTGGAGTTGGCATGGTGACAAAATCTGGAGGCTAGTAAGACTTTGAGAAAGAGGAATGATGACAAGCCTGGTCCCCTTTCCAAAGTGGAGGCTCTGGAGGAATTCAGCAATGAGAGAAAAGGGCAGAGGTGAGATGACAGCTGAGATGGAGAGTCCAGAAAGTTAAAAGATTAAGGAAATGAATAAAGTCAATTATGGCAGTTCTTTGAGTTCCAGAAAAGTCACATTTTGAGTGAAAATATTTTAAGGAAAGGTAATAGTTTAAAGTCGTTATTCTTTTGTTTGAGGCCCTAGGGCAGTGATGGTGAACCTATGGCAAGCAGAATGCTCTCTGTGGGCACTCAGCTGCCCATTCCTTTCCCCAGTTGTTACTAGAAAGGCAGAGGGACTCAGGTGGAGCTACTCCCTCCCCCTCTCCAGTGTGCCTGATGACATTTTTTCACATCGCCTGTCCCTTTGGCCCAGCAGTCCAATAGGAGTGCTTTCTCCCTGCCCTGTCTTGGGTAAAGTGGGCAACTCACAGGCAGCAGAGCTGGAGGGGAGTGGAACTCTTCGACCATTCCTCTCTCCTTCTCTATACTCATTGAGGGCATTCTTCACTTCACCTACCCCTCTGTCCAGCATCCCAATGGGAGTGCTTTCTCCCTCCCCTGTGTGGGGTTAAGGGAGGGCTGGGCATGCCCTGCACTTGGTCAGGGGGAGGGGCATGGCACCCACTGGGGGGATCAAGCACTGCACTCAATCTGGGGTGGGGCGGGGCCAGGGCCCAGCACTACATCTCTAAAAGGTTTGCCTTCACTGACTTAGGGATAAGGGAGAATGCTTCATTTAAAAGATGATTTTTTAAAAACCTTTAGCAGCCTACCAATAACTCCTAAGAGAAAGTTATGTTTGTTTTGTTTTGAGTGTGGTCATGCTTAGCAATTATGCAAAAAAATACATATGTGTATGGAAAATAAAGGAGAAGAGAAAGTACTCAAGACATTAAATCATAACACTTTATTAGGAAATTATTAGGAAAATCAGAATCAGAAAATGATTTAACTACTATCTAACATCAGAATATGGTTTTATCACATAAGTTCTGTTTACTGCTTTGTCAGGCATATTCAGCAAGGGTTAAGTGCCACTTGCTGTGGTCAACATCTGTATAAGGGTATCATGGGTAGTACAAAATATATATATATATAGTCCCTGTCCTAAGAAAGCTTATAATATTTTTAGAGAAGAACTGTTTAAGAGTAGTTTAATGATATTATGGGGCAATATGCTACACAAGAGCAGCTATGTAACCCAGCAGATAGAGTACCAGCCCTAGAGTCAGGAAGAATCCTCTTTCTGAGTTCAAATCTGGCCTTAGACAATTTACTAGCTGTGTGACAGGGTGCAAATGAATTACCTTTTTTACTTCAGTTTCCTCATCTACAAAATGAACTGAAGAAGGAAATTGTAAACCATTCTAGTATCTTTGCCAAGAAAACCCCAAATGGGATCATGAAGAGTCAGAAACAAATGAAAAAAGCCTGAAAAAGATACCATAAGAGACAGATTTTAAAATATATCTTGTGGACTGAAGTCATTTAACAAGCATTTATTAAACATTCACTGTGTACCAGATGTTATACTAAATTAGGGAGAAAAATTTAAAAAATATGTCTTCCCTCAGCAAGGTCAGTGGAAAAGTAGGAAGATAGGTTGTGAAAGGCTAAACATTACATTTTGTATTTGATCCTGATGGTAATGGGAATCCACTGAAAATTATTGAACTAGAGAATTGATAAGGGCATCTATGCTTTAGGAAATTTACTTTGGTAGCCGAATGGAAGATAAATGGAGATTGAGGCAGGGATATCTGTTAAGAGATTTTTGGAGTAGTTCAAAGGTGAGTTGATGAAGGTGGAGGAGGTTGTGTGAGTAGAGAGTAGAGAATATATAGAATGACAATAATAGGAACATTGGAAACAAGGTAGAGTTTGAAGAGAAGGATAATGAATTTTGCTTTGGATGTACTGAATTTGAGGGCCATCTCAAATTCAGGATGTTCAAAAATGCAGTGGGTGATGTAGTACAGAGCTCAGGAAAGAGATTAAAATGGTGATTCTTATCCTTTTTTGTGTAGTAGATGTCTTTTTAGTTTGAAGAAGCCCTTGGATCCCTTAGTAAATGCATAAAATAGATAGGATTACAAAAGAAACTAATTTTACTAAAATGTAGTTACCAAAAAAAAATTCTTTTAAGTTTATGGGCTTCTTTAAGATTTCCCAGTATTGAGAGGAGAAAAGGGTCTCAGAGTGGTGCTTTGAAGGACAGAACACTAATGGTTGGTGAGATCGTTCTGTTTTTCTTCTGTGTTTCTACTCCCATAGTTCTTCCTCTGAATGTGGATAGCATTCTTTCTCATAAGTCCCTCAGAATTGTCATGGATCATTGCATTGCTGCTAGTAGAGAAGTTCATTACATTTGATTGTGCCACAGTGTATCAATCTCTGTGTATAATGTTCTCCTGGTTCTGCTCTTTTCATTCTGCATCAATTCTTGGAGGCCTTTCCAGTTCACATGGAATTCCTCCAGTTCATTATTCCTTTGCACACAATAGTATTACATGGTGAGATTGTTCTGGATGGAAACCTCTAGAAAAGAAAATTGAAAAGTGTAATAATACAGAAAGAATAGTCAATCTGATAGAAAAGTAGAGTGTAATATTACAAAATCTAGAGAGGAAAGGTATCCAAGAAATTGAGTATGATTGAAAATGATGAAGAACAATGAAGATTGAGAAAGGGCCATTGAATTTGTCCATGAAATGCCAATTGGAGTTTAGAGAAAATAGTGACCAATTGGTCTGTAAAATTATTAGAGGGAACCTTTATGAAGGAGATGGCACTTGAGCTGGATTGAAAGATAAGAATATTCTAAATTTGGGTAATAATATCAGTAGTGGTGGGAAGAAGAGTGGAATTTATTTCAGAATTTCAGAATGGAACCTTGAGAAATAATTTTCTGGGCACTGTTTTTTCAGATTTTGAGATCACAAACATATTCTGTGAATTGCATGTACTAGTATCCCAGATTAATTGCCCAAAGGGGTTATGAAAGAACTAAAATTAATTAATTTAATTAATTAAAATTAATCAATTAAAACTAAATGTCTTTTAAAATTATATTTTGAAGGAATCCCTATTCCTCAAGGAATCCAGAAAGACTTTAAAACATAATTTGAAAGCCACTGTTTTAATGGACTGTGACTAATCTTTTAATTAAGTATTGGTATAGCAATAATATTTCTCTTTTGTTTGTATTAAAGGTAATAAATAATGCTTGTGCAACTCAGGCCATAGTCAGTGTATTATTGAATTGTACCCATCAAGATGTCCATCTAGGGGAGACACTTTCAGAGTTTAAAGAATTTTCACAAAGTTTTGATGCTGCAGTAAGTATGACACATCATTTTTTAACATCATTTTGGAGGTGAATTCTAATTCTAATTTACTTAATTTTTAAAAAATATTTTAGATGAAAGGCTTGGCATTAAGCAACTCAGAAGTGATTCGACAGGTTCACAACAGTTTTGCCAGGTATCGGGAATTTATGTACATAAAGACTAGTTATTTTAAATATTTTATTCTTTCTTTAACCTTTATCTTTTGCTTGCTTTAGACAACAGATGTTCGAATTTGATGCAAAAACATCAGCAAAAGAAGAAGATGCTTTTCATTTTGTTAGTTATGTTCCTGTCAATGGAAGGCTATATGAATTAGATGGATTAAGAGAAGGACCAATTGATTTAGGTAAGCACATACTATTATATTGCTAAAAACAATTTAAATTGGCTAATTTTTTTTTATCATGTAATCCAATCACATTTTGGATAAAATTTGAGTATATTATTTTCCTAATTCTGTTTATTTCATTTTACAGTAGTTCATATCTTTGTATCCTCCCCATTAGATTGTGAGGTCCTTGAGAGTAGAAACTATCTTTGTATCCTCAGCAATTGGCTCAATGCCCAGCACTTAGGAAACACTTAATCAGTGCTTCTTAACTTTCCATCTTTGATCTTCTTGGTGTACATATCTAATAATGGAATCTCTTGAGTTAGATTATTGACATTTAGTCACCTTTTTAAGCATAATTTCCAAATTGCTTTCTATAATGATTGGACCAATTCACAGCTCTACCAACAATATGTTAGTGTTTTTAGTTAACTTTTACTTAATTTCTTAAAGATGTACTTGCTTGTCATTTAGTTAAGAATATAAGCATTCAAGGGCAGCTGGGTAGCTCAGTAGATTAAGAGCCAGGCCTAGAGATGGGAGGTCCTAGGTTCAAATCTGGCCTCAGACACTTCCCAGCTGTGTGACCCTGGGCAAGTCACTTAACCCCCATTGCCTAGCCCTTAACTACTCTTCTGCCTTGGAACCAATACATAGTATTGATTCTAAGACAGAAGGTAAGGGTTTAAAAAAAGAATATAAGTATTCATATTGTCATTTTATATTAAAATATTTTAAATTAGAATTAGGTTCTGAATATAGATAAATTGTAACTTTAATATTCCCATTGGAGATTACACCTTTCTCCATAACATTTTTGTAATGCTCATGTTCTTGATACATTAAGATGATACTGCTTATTTTCTACAAACTGATCTTGCCAAAGTTTACAATGACCTTTTAGTTGTAACATCTAATTGCTTTTTCTCAATTTTCATCCTTCTTTACCTTACTATAGCATTTGAAATTGTTGGCCACTCACTTCTGATTACTCTCTCCAGATTTTCATAATCCTGTATTCCTGTTCTACCTTCTCAATCTCCTTTGCTGACTCATCATCCATATACTACCCCTTAACTATGGACATAGTTCAGTTCTGAGCTACCCTCTATTCCACTTACTCTCTCCCTGGTTGATGTCAACAGCTTTTGTGGGTTTGTTATTCATTTTTATGTGGAAGTCTCCCAGAACAATATATCTAGCTTTAGATGTCTCTCATGAGTTGTTCTGCTACACCAGTTGCATAATAGACAAATTTAAAACAAGAGGTCTTGAACAAATCAAACTGAACATATGAACAATAGAATTTGTTTTCTTCCCCTGCCCCCTTTTCCCCCTTTTATTCCCCAACCACCCCTTTTCTGAAATTTCTTATTTCTGTCAAGGGCACAGCTATCTTTGTAATCTCCCTATTGCCTCAAAGATCATATTTTAGTCTCCTCTACTTGGCTTTTAAAGCTCATCACAATTTAGTTCCAACTTATTTTCAAAGTTTATTTTTGTATGAAGATAAAATAAATATTTACCTTTTGTTTAAGATCTCAAACAGTTTCCAACTTTAAAATTTCTATATTTAAAAGTTTTATCACAATATTAATGCTATTTTGTTGATTCTTAATTTCATTGAACTTGATTTTTCCAGTATCTGGATTTTCCCATATCCTTGAATTTCTTGTCTCCTTTTATCTGAACAACTGCCCATACACATCAAAGGATATATTGAAGAAATAAAAGATGAAACTCATCAACCAGATTTTCCCACCTTATTTATTGCTCTGCTAATAGGTTAGAATTTAGAAGTAAAGTTAGATTTGAAGTTACAGGTAGAAATTAGGTTTATGTTTTATATTTCCATGTTTTTTCTTGGGCCAAATTCTCATTTTGTCTCTGGTCTTAGTTACTAAACAGACAGTTCACAGTTAAAACTACAAGTAGTTATGTTAAAATTTTTTTTCTTCCTACCTTTTTCCACGTGCAGTTGCCTTCATTTCTTGAAAAGAGATATTTTTAAATCAAACTGTCAAGAAGTTTTGATGAATTTTTTGATACCTTATTTTACTTAATGCTTTCCATTTTGCTTTAGGTGCATGTAATCAAGAAGATTGGATTAATGCAGTAAGACCAGTTATAGAGAAAAGAATACAAAAGTAAGTGTTCATCTAAATCTCGTGGGAACCAAAGTCTACTTTTAAATTTTAGTTTAGAAAAAAAATTCATTCAGGAGTATATCTCTTTTATTTAAAAAATAATTTTAGTAAATTTAATGCCATTTAGGATTAACATTTCTATTATATAAAATCCCTTAATTTTAAGTGGTTATATGTCCTGTTTATAAGGAATAAAAATACATGCTCTGACATAATAATATGTTGTGCTCGTAAATAAAGTTATTTCTTGTGCAGCTACATATATTTGACAAGAATTTATCTGGTAAATTAAGCTGGCTGTATTGTACATAAAATACTTTAATAAAATCTTTTAGGAAATGAAATTTAGTAAAATTCACTTAGGGTTGTTCTTTTAACTGTTTTTTGTTTGCTTGTCACTTTAGGTGTTTGTTATTCATCCTTGCTCTGAACAGACTCTCTTTTTTAGGAACAGAATAAAAGCTAGAAATTTCAGAATAGGATGGAACCGAACACAAACACAAGATACTATCCTGGTCTAGAAAATTTTGCAAAAAATCTGCTTTTAACTCTTATCAAGAGAATATGGGTCAAAAAAAAAAAAAAAAGAGAATATGTGTCTCCCTCCTCTCCCCCCATATTTGTTTTCATCTTGTTCTTTGTGATAAGGAGAATGGATAAAGATATGTATTTCATATCATAAGCGTTTTGATGAAAGATGAAAAGATTTGATCTAAAATCAGATTCAAATTTAATCCTATTTGGAATTTGGTTTGTCTGTAGTCAGATTGTTCTTATTTGTGAACCTTTAAAATCTGCTTATACAGGTTATCTGATTTAAGATATTTGTTTTGCTTTCAAAGGTAATTTTGAAATAGGTTTCTGTAAGACCCCTGTATCTTCAGGGGATACATGCTAAGACCAACTGTGAATGTGTAAGTGAACAACTGTATTCCATGGCTTCTCCTCCTTAAAAAAAAAAAAAAAAAGCCAACCCTAAGAAAGGGTGCTTCCAAATTGAAGCATTAAAAAACCACCATCCGGGCAGCTGGGTAGCTCAGTGGATTGAGAGCCAGGCCTTGATGGGAGGTCCTAGGTTCAAATCTGGCCTCAGACACTTCCCAGCTGTGTGACCCTGGGCAAGTCACTTGACCCCCATTGCCCACCCTTACCACTCTTCCACCTAGGAGCCAATACACAGAAGTTAAGGGTTTAAAAAAATTTAAAAAAAAATAGAAAAAAAAAACCACCATCAGCGACAGACAGAGACTTCTGTCACTTCAAGTGCACACCTCTAGTGCTTTGGGTTGACTGAAACCACAGAAGACAAAACAAAACTATAGATAAGAGACTCTGCAGTATCATAATATTTTCTATCACTGTGATCAGTATACTATTTTATTTCTTCTATAATAAAATGAGAAATAATTTTCAGAAATCTTTTTTAGATACAGTGAAGGTGAAATACGATTTAACCTGATGGCCATTGTATCTGACAGAAAGATGATATATGAGCAGAAGATAGCTGAGTTACAAAGACAGCTTGCAGAGGTTGGTTGCCAGCAATTATGTATATACAATTTAATAAGCATTTATTTTTTTCAAATTAATTTTAACTAATAATTATTATTAAATTAGTTTATTTGTCTAAACATAGACTGTTTTCAAAGCTTTATACCTAGTTGCTTGGGATACAAAGAAAAAGTGAAAAATAGCCTCTGACCATAACATTTTACTGGAGCATATTAGTTTTTTTGTTAAGTTGTTTTCTTCAGAAATGTCATTTTTACTTCATTCTTCTAGATTTAAAAGAAATGTTATAGTAATGGTAGATATTAAGTTATGTAAAAAAAATTTAGCTCATTTTTAGATTATCTTTCTGACTTAAGAAGAAAATTACTTATAATAGTGAAAACATAATGTAGATATTATGGTTGTTTACAATCTAGGTAGACTTTTACTGACTAAAATTCATGAATCTCAATAAGAAAAATAGAAGTATCTTCATATGCCAAGTATTTTATTTCACTCAAATATATTATTGTACTTGAAGATTTTGGAACATCTTTTTGTTAGTAGTTATATTTTAGAATGGTTTTACTCAATTACCAATATTTTAAATGTTAATTTCAGAATAATTATTCTATTACATACTCATCTTTTAAAAATATTAACAGTATTAATGTTTAATTATTAGTGTTGCTGTATTTTTTGTGGTTGTTTTTTTTTTGTTGTTCCCCAAGGAGGAACCTATGGATACAGATCAGAGTAGTAATATGTTAAGTACCATTCAATCAGAAGTTGCCAAACACCAGATGCTAATTGAAGAAGAAATTCAGAAATTAAAAAGATACAAGGTATGCTTCTTTTAAAATTATTTGAAGGTTTTAATTTGTTCTGCCTAGTTTTTTAGTTCTCTTTTCCTTTTCCCTCTTTCTTTCCCTCCCCCTCCTCTATTCTCCACAAAAATCTCACCTTATTTTTTATTGTTGGGTTGTTGAAGGTGCAGTATCAATGGATTGTAGGCTTCAATACAGACCTAGATTGTGTCTACGCTCCATCTACAACCCTAACTAATTTTAGAAAAGCTTATTACCATAAAGTTGGCCAAAACACTAGTTAGTTAATTTTTTAGTAGTTAGCAATGAACTAAAACAGTAGGAAATGGTGTTCCATCCAGTTGTTTGCCATGTGCCTGAAGAGGGGAGCTAAATTCAATAAAAAAAGGCCTTTCCTATGTGAAAGAATGAAATCAGAAGAGTTGCTAAAGTGTTAGAGCCATCAAGTCCTGCTAGATATCAACAGTCACTAAATAGTCACATGTAGATCCAGACAGCTGCTCTTAGAAGGTAGCATGAACTGAACAAGCCTTCTGATCCTAGTCTTGGAGAATGAGAAGAAAGAAAAGTAGCAGTAAAAGGCACTCTTAAAAACATCCAGAAGAGTTTGAGAAAATGTTTATAGGTTTTCTTGAAACTAAATGAAATGATTAGTGTTATAGTTATAAGAATCGTGCGTGTACATACAAGTGTACACAGTGAATAGAGATTTTGATTTGACATCTTGGTCATTGTTGTGAACTACAATGATTTGTGCTTTGTAAGTGAAGTTGTTATTTTATAGTTCAATTTAATAGTTTCATTTGACAAGTGTATACTAAATACTTTATAGGTATATTGCATTGTTTTTTGTATTCAGGTTAAAACAAACCACTCTACATGGTTTTAAAGAACTTAGTCTAGTAGGGGACTAAACCAAATTATAATACAAATTGTGACATTAAAATTCCTACTAAAATCTAATTGGTATAGAAATGACCTTTCTTTATCAAAGGCTATGTAAATGGAATGTAGCATCCTACCAATATAGAAAAGCCATGAGGATGGATACAGTGATGTGTCGTTTACGTGTCATTAGGTCTGAGGCTTCTTACCCCAAAGCTATAATGTAATGACCTTCTGAGCCACAGTACCTCTTGGCCATCTAGTGAGTTGTACAAGGTTTGTGATCTATGTGAATAGAGGGTGGACCCAAACAATACTTCAAATATTGAAGTAAAGTATTCCAAAGGACACTATGGAAGTGAAAGGCACAGAAAGATAGGTAGTAGAGGAAGTAGAAGAATTGAATTGTATAGAGATTAGTACAGGAAAGGATTTCTACCCAGTGTGGCAGGGATTAGGAGAGCAAAAGGTTAGAAAAGAAAATGAAGGAAAAAGTTAGTCTTGGGCAGGGTAGGAAGAGAGGAAATACTGAGTAGTTAGCCTACAGAAAAACATGTAGAAATAATCAGTTTTCAGGTTCTAGTTAAAGACTGGTGTCTTCGATGAATTTACTTCAGCTTATTGTCTTGGGCTAGTAATAGGTTCCTTTGAAGAGGGGAATCTGAAATGCTTGTGAGCCTCAATAGGCTACAGAGGATGCAGATAAATTTACTTCGTGTAAGAGTAGAACAAAATAACTCATTTATAATTGCTGATGGATTTGTGTATCTAAGCATTCTATGATTCTAAGATTCCTCTTTCAGAAGCTATATTGTGAACAGTGTCACCAGATTTGTGTTTGTTGTTTTCATTTATGGGTGAATTTCCAAATTTATTATAATCCACATTATGTTTCTCTTTCTTTTTGAAAAGATAAATTATAAAAAATTTTTACTTTAAACCTGTGGTTGGCTGTTAGCTTTAGTTTAATTCACAATCTTTATTGAACTTTTAGAGATAAGATAAATATCTTGCTATCTACTATCTATAACTATCTAGGCACAATGCAATTAGATTTTATCTTTTCTGCAGTTGTTGATAGTGAATAAACATTCCCAAAAAACAAAATGGAGTGCCATACATTTTTTTTTTTTTTTTTGGTATGTGAAAGTTAATCCTAGAATTGAGTCATACCTCTTAATGTTATAGTCCTGCCAGACACATCCATCTGAATATCTCATTCAACACATCCAAAATGAAACTCATATTTCTGTCTCTACTTCCAAACTTTGCTTTTTCTTTTGTGATATCATCATTCTCATTGTTATTGGGTTCATACTTATCCTTGACTCTTGTTTTACTTCCTATATTCAATCATTTTCCAAATTTTATTTATTTGACTTCCCTAACATCTCTTATCATCTTCTACTATGCTAACTATCATTATAGAAATAAAAGAGCATAGAACAGGACTGAGAGTTGTTTTACTTTTTCCTTTGTTTTGTAAGTTGCCATAACCAAAGAATTTGTTACTAAGCATTCAATGTAATGAGCTAGGCTAAACCTCAGAAACAGAAATAATCTGTTGCTCAGGCCAACACCTTTCTAGGATGATAAAATCTATTAGAACTTTCATTCTGCTCAACCCATAATTATTTCCATATGACATGGAATTAGGACCTCATGAAACTTAATAAGAATATTAAATTCATTTTTTTATCCAAGCCAGAATGGATGTATAATAGATGCATATGAGATGGATATTTCTTTTAAAAAATGTAATGTCTATTACTATATAGGCCTATATTCTGGGTTGGTACTTATTTCTTTCTTAGATGGCATCTATTTGAATCTACTTTTTTTTAACCCTTACTTTCTATCTTAAAATTGATATTAAGTATTAGTTCCAATGCAGTAGAGCAGTAAGGGCCAAGCAGTTGTAGTTAAATGACTTGCCCAGGGTCACACAATTAGGAAGTATGATTGATTGGGGGCAGTTGGGTGGCTCAGTGGATTGAGAGCCAAGACTAGAGACAGGACGTCCTAGGTTCAAATCTGGCCTCAGACACTTCCCAGCCGTGTGACCCGGGGCAAGTCACTTGACCCCCATTGCCTACCCTTACCACTCTTCTGCCTTGGAACCAATACACAGTATTGACTCCAAGATGGAAGGTATGGGTTTAAAAATAAAATAAAATAAAATAAAATGAGTACTGATTATTCTTCAGTCTTTGTCATTCAACTTTCAGATTGAAAATATTAGAAGAAAGCATAATTATCTGCCTTTCATCATGGAACTATTAAAGACTTTAGCAGAACACCAGCAATTAATACCATTAGTAGAAAAGGTAAGTAATGATTATTTTGTTATGTTTTCCCAAAATGCATATGAAATCTTTATTTTATCCTATATAAAAATTAAATTTTTTAAAGGATTCAATTAAATCTTGCGGTTTTATATCTGGTTATGCCAAATGTGATAGTCAGTTATAACCTAAGTTGAGAGAATACAGAAAAAATTATTACACCAATTCTGCTTTAATAGTTTCTGAATTTTCAGTATTGAACTCTAAGAGAGTTAAAAAATAAGCTCCATATTTATCTTATCCTTTATTATTATTTTAAACCTAGACTGTCTCTTTTAGGGTTGATACTAAGCATTGATTCTAAGGCATAAGGAGCAGTAAGAACTAGGCATTGGGGTTAAGTGTCTTTTCCAGTGTCACATAGCTAGGAAATGTTTGAAGCCAGGTTCTCCCAGTTCTAGGTTTGTTTCACTGCTCTCTAACTACACCAAAAAATGGGTTTTTAAAAAATCTTTTTTAAGAGTTGGAAGTAGACATTTCTTGCCTTAATTTCTTCTTGAGCTTTTTATTACATGTGTGATATGTCTTCTTTCATGACATGAGGAATAAGGAAATTTGTATTATGTGACAAAACTAGAAAATATATCAGATTGTTTATTGCCTGGGGTAGGGAGGAATTTGAATTGCAAAAGGTCAGAAAGCACTGCTAAAAAATTGTTTCTACATGTAATTTTTAAAAAAGGCATAGGAGATGCAAAAAAGAAAATTGGAAATAGAGTAAAACATCACAAATCTGAACTGGAATCAGGATAGATTATTTTAAAGCTTGAAAAAACCATTGTAGTTCAATTCCCTTAGGCTACAGATGAGGAAACTTAGGCCTGAAATAACTTTCCTAAAGTTCCACTACTGGCCAGGACAGTAATAGTGGTCTCTTTACTTCAAATCCAAATTTCTTTTCTTGGGGGTTAAAAAAAACAACAACTTAAATTATAAGTCTTAGTTATAAAATGTTAATAAGAAATAGAAATTTAATATTTTTTGGTACATAATAGTAATTGAAACTAGACTAATAAATAATTTGCCTAAATTCCATTGCTAAGAAACATATCAGTATGTTTGATAGTGTTTGATATATATATATATACTTATATATATATCTGTATGTATATATTTATTTATGAATACTTTAAGAGTCCTTGAGGGGGCAGTGAGGTGGCTCAGTGAAGTGAGCCAGGCCTAAAGATAGGTCCTGATTCTCAAATATTTCCTTAGATATGTCCTAGCTGTGTGACCTTGGGCAAGTCACTTAACTCCCATTGCCTAAACCTTACTGCTCTTCTGCCATGGAACCAATACCTAATATTGATTCTAAGCTGGAAGGTAATCATTTAAAGACAAAACAAAATAAAAAGAGTCCTTGAAAGTAATTTTATGCTTTTAAACCTAATTTCTTTAGTTTTGTACTATTAATGTGAAAATTTACTAAGCATAGTTTTTTTGGCTCTGTCAGCATTATCACAGGTTCCTAATTCTAGCATGAAAATTAACATGACATTTTAGCATTTTGTTATAAGAAAAATAAACTCTTCTTAAATCTACTGTGTTCTTCTTTACTTATGAATATCAAGAAATATTGGAAAAGGGAAGTTGGGACTATGAAGCAGTAATTTTAAAATTTGCTTTCAATTAGCTATAATAACTATACACTATCTTCTTTTCTTCTTTAGAAATCAGAATACTTCCTTGCCTTTAACCTTTAATTAATATTATATAAAATTTTTGGACATGAGATGTCAGTTTATGAATATTATCATTAACTATAATTAATTATAATTAAGTAATATCATAAGTTCTATTTGGACTGTTATACATTTTTAAAATTTTATTGTTTTGGGGCTTATTGAGTTACCTTGCCTTTACTTTTTCCTCTTGTGCTTTTTAAACGTGTGTTTATTTTTTATACCTGTTAACTTCTCATTATGGAAGACTACATAGTACAGTAGAAGGAACATGATATTTCCAATTGTTATTTCTTTAACTGTGTTGCCCAGAACTGGATACTTTTCAAAAATATCCTCCTATAGAAGGCAATCTACTTGAGGTCAGGAACTTTTTGTTTTATTTCCCTGGTGTCTTGCACTTAGTAGGTACTTTACAAATCTTTGTAATCCTTTAAAACTAGTTTTGATTCTGACACATACTTTGAAAGAGAGTTCTTGATGAATAAGCTTGCATCTCTTTAAATCTGTACCAGAAATTAGATACTCAGTATATATAACAAACACCATTGGCCATAAAAGAACCACTTTTTTTTAGAAAACGTTGAGCTGGAGGATAACTGCCTCTCCTTCCTGGATACTTTTTCCTACTTTGGCTTCCTCATGCTGCTGTTATCTTCTGGTTTCCCTACCTGTCTAATTCTCATTCTCCTCTTGCTTACTGGTTGTATTTTTGTTAATATTCGGTTCTTAATTTTTTTATCTTTCAAATTCTCTCCCTTGGTTACTGTATCAGTTACCATGGGTACTAATTTCATTTCTACAGAGCTGTACATCTCTAGTTCCTCCCACCTCATCAACTTCCTGCTAGATATTTCAGCCTAGATGTACAACTTCCTGCCTAGGCATCTCAGCATAGGTATGCTTGTAGATCTCAAAGTCAACATGTCAAAAGTGAAACTTATCCACTCATACCTCTTCCAGATGCCTTTCTTTTGAAGGTATTATCTTCTTACCTGACATTCAGTTTTACATCCTTGTTGTTATCCTTAATCTTCTTCCTTTCTCCAACTCCACATATTTGGACAGTTACCAAGCCTCATAGGTTTTCTTCCCCCCACTCCCTTTTAAAATCAAGTTAACCAATTGCTTATCTATTTTATTTATTTTTTCACAAAACCAGTTCCTTGTCTTATTTATTAGTTCAGTGGTTAATCATTTCCTTGATTTTTAGTTTTCCAATTTTGTGTTTAATTTGGGATTTTAAATTTGTTCTTTTTCTAGTTTTTTTAGTTGCATTCCCAATTCATTTATCTGCTTTTTCATTATTTTATTGATGTAAGCATTTAGAAATATAAAGTTCTCCCTTACGTAATGCTTTGGCAGCATCCAGTAAATTTTGGTAGGTTGTCTCTTCATTGTCATCTTCTTTAATGAGATTGTTGATTGTTTTCTAGAATTTATTCTTTGACCCATTTGTTTTTTAGGATAAGGTTATTTAGTTTCCAATTAGTTTTTAGTTTTTCTGCTGCCCTTTGTTGAATATAATTTTTATTGCATTCTGGTCTGAAAATATGTATTTAATATTTTTGCTTTTCTATGTTTGGTTGTAAGGTTTTTATGGTCACTTTTTATGAAAGTGCCTTGTACTGCTGATAAAAAACATCTATTATATCAAACTTGTCTAAAGTTCAGTTTATCTCTTTAATGTCTTTGTTTTTTGGTTGGATTTGTGTAGTTGAGAGAGAGAGAGAGAGAGAGAGAGAGAGAGAGAGAGAGAGAGAGATATGTTGGTCTTCCACCAGCATAGTTTTTACTATTTTCTTCTATAATTCGTGTAACTTGTCCTTTAGGAATTTGTGTGCAAATGTTATGCCATTTGGTACATATATGTTTAGTGATGATATTGTTTCATTGTCAATAGTGCCTTTTATAAAGGTGTAATTTCCTTTCTTATCTCTTTTGATTAGATTAAATTTTTGCTTTTACTTTGTTGAAGGTCATGATTGCAACCCCTGTTTTTTGTTTTCGTTTTTGTTTTTTTACTTCAGCTGAGGTATAGTAAATTCTGCTTCAGCTTCTTACTTTTACTCTGTGTGACTCCTTGCTTTAAATGTGTTTCTTGTAGACCACATTGTGGGATTCTGATTTTTAATTCACTATGCTATCCTTTTCTGTTTTGTGAGTGAATTCAGTCCATTCACATTCACAGTTATGATTACTAATTGGGTGTTTCCCTCCATCTTATTTTCTTCCTTTTTGCTCTTCTCTTCTCTCTCTCCTTTTAGTCTTTCCCTGTTTACAGATGTTTTATATTTTACTACCACCTCACCCAGTTTGCTCTCCTTTTTGCCCATTCCCCCCGCCCCATTTTCCACCCTCCCATTTCCCTCGTTAAGATAGGTTTCTGTAGCTGAGTGTGAATGTTATTCTCACTTTGAGTTTATTCCAATGAAAGTTAGGTTCAAGTGTAGCCCACTGCCCTCCCCCCATCTTTTCTTCCACTGTATTGACTCTTATGTGCCACTTTTTTTTTTTTTTTTTTTTGGTTAAACTCTTACCTTCTGCCTTGGAACCAGAAGAGTGGTAAGGGCTAGGCAATGGGAGTTAAGTGACTTGCCCAGGGTCACAAAGCTAGGAAGGGTCTGAGGCCACATTTGAACCTAGGGCCTCCAATTTCTAGGCCTGTCTCTTAAACCATTGAGCTACCCAGATATCTGACCCTTATGTGCCACTTCCTTGAAAGATAGTTTGTCCTCTTCTTCTATTTCTTTTTCTCCATCTGTTCTTCTTTTCTGCCCCATCCCATTTCTTAATCTAGATTATTGCAATCCTGATTGACCTTCCTGTTTAAAACCTGTTACACTCTAGTCTACTTTGCTACCAAAGTAACTTTCCTTAGTGCATATCGGATCTTATCTCTCTCCTACCCAGCCAACCCTAGTGGCTTTAGAATAAAACATGAGTCTAAATGTTTAGCTTTGAAAGCCTTACACCATCTGGCAGCTTTGTATCTTTCTGGCTTCGTTGGATATTACTACCCTACACTCTGTGATACAAGTTGGCTTTGTTCTTCCCATATAAGGGACCAGCTCCCTTCTCCTTGCCTTTGAATTTGCTCTTTCCCTCTGCCTGGAATGGCTTCTCTCTTCCTTAAAGAATGCAACTCAATCACTGTCTCCTGCATAAAACCTTTCCTTATTTTCCAACTGTTCTGTTTTGTATTTTAATTATTTAATTATTGTGGGTCTATACCCCTATTAAAGTATGAGCTTTGCGAGGGGAGGAATCATGTAATTTTTCTCTAAATCTCTCCTACTGTCTAGCACAATGTTCTTCCTATAATAGATGTTATAATAAATTTGAATCCAAATTATTACATTGATTCTGCTTGAGTGATCTGTAGTATATCTTTTCCATGTTTATTATTTGTGGAATTTATAATTAGTATATTGTACCATGTTTTCTTTCTTTATGTAGTGTATAGTCTTCTCTATGCATTGTAGCCTGATGGCACTGTATGACAAAATATAGCACTCTAATGTAGGAAAATAGGGCTTCCCCACAATTAGTAATCTGATTTATATTTCCAAAGAGAAGTGATACTTAATCTGGCAACTATTTGGGAACTCTTCTTTGGAACTTCTTTTGTGTGTACATATCCTCTTACTAGATGTGTCTTTTTTTATAGAAGAAGTGCAGTAAAGCCATTCATGTTTATTTTAATTTATTAAAATTATCAATGCTGACATCTCAATAATTTCCTAATCATGCAAAGGTATATTTTGTTTTGTCAGTACTATGTTCCATTATGCACAAATTATTTTAAATGGATACTTTTGTTTATCTTAAGGGAATTATTTTTTTACTTCTGTGATTGTATTTTGCTTTGTATACCCTCCTTAATTTTATATTAATTAAGGTCATCCAAGGAATGAATGACCTGAGATTCTTTGTACAATTTTTCATTTGCTCTACTAAGGATGCTGCCATTGAATTCATCCTTGGGCTTTATTTAGTTTACAAGTATATTCAGGAATGAATCAAGAAAGAAAAAATAAATATTTGTTTTTCATATTATGCCCAAAGTATAATTGAAGTTTCATTCTGTGAAATGAAGCTTTGCTCAGTATTAATGGATTAATAGTTGTTTACAGAGGCAGGTAGATGGCATAGTTGATAGAGGTTTGAACCTGGAATCAGGAGTTCAGATGTGGCCTTCTGACACTTACTAGTTGTGTGACCCTGGACCAATCACCTAACCTCTTTTTTCAATTTGAGGATAATTATAGCACTTACCTCAATCAAATCAATTATCAAATAGGATAATATTTATACTTAAATAATATAAATATTTGATATTATTTACATATAACCTAGAAATATAAATAATACATAGAACATGAATATAAATAAATAATATGCCATAATATAATAGATAAATAAAATAATAAAATATCTAAGACTTAGCACAATGTCTGGCACACAATAGGTACTTAATAAATGTTTGTTCCCTTCCTTTTCCTCCCACTCAACAGATGGGAAATGTGAGTACAATAGCTCAGTAAACCATTTTTTAAACTACATTGTCTATATGGCCTAAAACATAGTTATAGCTTACTCTTCTCTGTTTTTAAGTTGAGCAAGCACTGAGTAGAGAAAATTTTGTTTAATCATGTTAAATTATATTACAATTTGACTAATACCTCAAATTTAACTTCCTCTATCTCCTATTTTGTACTTCAGCAAAATTTTTTAAGTTGTATAATAGAAATTTATTTCTTTTAGAATCTGTCCTAAAGTATATTACTTTCTTGTATACATAATTCTTCAGAGACCTTATTGGAGTAAATTTTCATTTAATCAGAATTTAAACAGAAAGATGAAATAATTGAGGCTTTCCTTTCTTCTGCTTTTACGCGGAAAAAAAAAACTCACGACAAGCAATAAGTTGGGATTAATTTTTTTTAAAGCCATTTTTGAGGGCATTTCATAAAATTGTACAGTGCTAATATTCGTAATGATAACCCAGTGTGCTTTTTTTTTTGAGATTCCAAATAGTACAAAATTATGTTCATATATTTAGTATTATAAGTTTCTATGCTTTTGTTAAGGAGAATATTAATTAGAACATAGAATTCGTTATCCCTTTTCCTCTACACAAGTAGTTTGGTATTGCAGTAAGAACATTGAACTTGGAGACCTAGATTCAAATTCTGTCTCATATTAATTGTATGACCATGGGCAAATCACTTAACTAAGCCTCAGTTTCATCTATAAAATGGGAATAAGAATCCCTATGGAAACTATCCTTATTGCATCTTAATATTGTCAAAGTAGATCATGTTTATATAACATTTCATACCTTTAAAGCATTAAACAAAGGTTGATTGCTATTATTATAATTGGAGGAAAGATCACTTTCAAATGGAAAAGAGCCAGAAACTCAATATAATTTTATGTGATGGTTTCTACTTACAAGTGAAGGGAAAACATAAGAATGATCTTTCATAGAAAGGCTTGGAAAAGTTTTTAACAAAATTACACATTCAATATATCCTAAAAAATGTATTTCCAGTTATAAGGGAAAACCTTGTACAATTGTTGCTCTTGAATTTGTGCCATAATTTTGTCTTTTAACTTCTAGGCAAAAGAAAAACAGAATGCGAAGAAAGCTCAGGAAACCAAATAAAGAGGATGCTCGGAGGAAGATGATGCTAATCTTAGTTTCATGAAAAAAACCAAGTATATGAGTATATGAGACTTTTAACAACATCCTATATCTGGTCCAGACTTTCAACATCTTCTGGTCCAGCATACATTTGACAATAGTAACGATCTGTCTCACCTTGAATGCATGGATTCATACAATCTTTTCCCTTTACCTGCATCATGTGCATGTAGTGCATATTAAGTAAAAGTGGTGTTTAGAGTTGCTTGACCAAATTCCATTATTTGACATTTATATCTGAATTCCTGATAGCTTCTCTGAAAATAGAACTACTGTATTGCACCTGAAATGCACAAGTGATATTCTTTAGTTCTAAACTGTTCCTAATTTGTCTTTTAGGCTTTAGTTCCACAGTTAAAAACTAAGATTTATAATAAAACAGAAAAAGGTCACACATTAATAATATTTGGACTGTTTTTGCTTTCTTAAATCTTATCATTAATGGAACAGTTTGGTACACCCTCTTTCTCTTTGGTACTTATTGTTTGGAGATTTTAAATAGAATTTTATTTTTTATTTTCTATACTGAGTAGTTGATAATATTTTAATTACAAACCCACTTAATAAAGGCAAATGTGTAAGGATTTCCATTTCTATCAGTGGAAAAAAATAACAAAGAGCCCATTTTTATTTTGGGAAACTTAATTTTGGGGGGGTAGAATTATTTTTGTGGAATGTATGAGAGTATCATGTGCTTTGAGGCATATTTTTTTCTTAATGATAGTCATTTTATATTTTAAATTTTTTTCACAAAATTGTTTGGCCATATTATTTTTTAAACTGTTATCTGTGTCCTGAAATGGTTTTTTAATTTGATGATCTTATACTTCAGAGGATCTTCTTTGAAAATGGGGATATGAGTAGAAACCAGTAGGATCTTCATGTCAATTAAGAAAAAGTATAGAGAGGCATGACTCAATATATCCTCATAGTGCTATTTAAAAAACATCTTTGTAATATTGGGCTTCATCAAATTTTACTTTATATGATATACTTTGTCTTCTTGTTCATAAATGAAATCTCATAAATCCTCATAAAAGGAAATTCCAATTCTCTTTGTGAATTAGGCCCATTACTAATGTGAATTTTCAAAGGAGATTGTTTTAAGAAATACCCCAGCACAGTGATTATATTACTTTAAAATTTGATGAGATATTAATAAAACAATTTAATGATAATTTTTTTCTCTGTGTGAATAATTTACTAATTTTGATCATTTAATACAGTGATAGGCAAACTTTTTAAAGAGGGGGCCAAAGGAAAGGAAATGCTCATCTGCCAGTCTGTTTCTAAGGCAACTCTTTCGAAGTTTCATTGTATTGTGTCCTACTCATTGTATTTGTCAGATTAGGAATAATGTTGCAGGACCAGATAGAACATTTCAGGGAGCCCATCTGGCCCCCAGGCCCCACAGACCATAGTTTGCCCATCACTAATTTAAGACATTAGAAGAGTAGCATATATCTCTCCACTCCAGTTTATCTTTCATAGCTAACAAAAAGGATTATTTTTAATTGCAAGTCTGACCACATTCTCTGATTCCACCTTAATACTCAATAAACTCAAATGACTCCTAGTTGCTTCAAAGATAAAATATACATTTTTCTTTTAAAGCCACCTTCACCTTGGACCAGACCTACCTTTCCAGTTCTTCACCTGTCAGATAAATTAACTTTCTTGCTATTCAATACTCATGGCACTTCATGCCTCAAATATTTTCCCTCCTAACCTTCACTCACAGAATCCTGTACTTCTTTCAAGACTTCGCTCAAACACCACCTTCTTCATGGACTTTTTCCTGATTTTCCCACAATTGCTTCTGAACCTTGCTCCCTACACTATAATATTTGTCTTTATTCTGTGTGTGTTTGTATATGTGTGTGTGTGTGTGTGTGTGTGTTTTGTCTTTCATGATAGAATGTGAACTACTTGAGGAATTATTTCATTTTTTTGTCTTCATAGCACCTATCACAATGCTTACACATAGTAGTAACTTAATAAATATAATGCTAGTAGATAGATAACTTTGCTGGCTAGTAGCTACTTTGGGAGGTACATTAACTTTTTCAGCCTAGTATTTAAAAGATTCACCCCCCCTACAGCATCAGTGTGACAGAACTTGTACTTTTGCATACATAGAAAGGCTTTTAGATACTAACTTTATTGAAAGCATCTGGAGAGTGAATTTTTTTTTAAATGGACTTTGGTCAAAGGGGTCAAGTTGGGTCATTGAAAGAACTTCACTTTCCATCCTTAAAGCAATTTAATCTTATTTCCTCCTATTCACTTTGAAGCCATATCACATTTCCAAATTAAATATCCATTGCCCATCTCCAAAATGTGTCTTAGAAGCACAGTTGATGTATAGTGGTTAGAGTATTGGGTTTAGAATTAGGAAGACCTTGGTTCTAATACTGCCTATGATGCAACTAGCTTTGTGACAATGGGAAAGTCACTTAACCTCTGTACAAGTGATTCTTTAATACTATTTTGTTATAGACCTTCTGGAGGAAGTTCCCCCCAAAAAAGGAAATTATGGGTTCTTTTAGTAGTAACAGTTGGACTGTCCTTATCTATCTTGGGAGTGGCTCCATCACTCCTGATTAGGCCAAGACATTCTAAAATTAATGCTTTATTAAACTGAAATTATAGAATGATGATAAAAAATGATAGCAAACCATTTCAAAGCAGAGATGTATGTATATGTTATAATTTTCTACAGGAATTTCAGGACTGAAAACTTTGTTACAATGTTTAGTTTTTTTGACATTTAATTAGAATTTTAAAAGAAGCACTTATAAAACATAGATGATTTCCTTATCTTTTTATACAGCTGATCATCCTTTAAACAAATATTCCCTTTCATTCTCCTTTTTAGCTCCTTGTGAAAGAAAGGTTTATTACATTGGACAATCTCTCTTCCCATCCCTATATTTCCCTCTCTCCTGTGGGAAATATAAGTAAGGTAATGGGGTCACCAGGGATATTATAATAAACTAAGAGGTTTGTGGGAACACACTTTGGGATTTAAGAGAGATTAGACTTGGACATTGAAGACTTGTACAGTTAAGCTACTCCTAACTGACAAATAACAGTCAACTGTCACTCTGGCCAGAGGTCTTGAATTCAGACCAGGCAACAGGATGAAACTGGGTTTTAATTAGAAACAACTAAAAGGAGGGATAGGAATGACTACTCTAAACCCTTAACACCTAATAACAAAACCCACAGGGAAAGGGAAGGACTTATTCTACTCTAATTTAGTGATCTAAACTAACAGGGCCCAAGGAGCTATAAAGGAGTCTCTGGGTTTCTGCCTCAAACCTGGAACCTGCCAGGCTTGAGTACAGCTAAGGCTTTGTGGCTTTGGGATTCTCACTGCAATCCACTGATGATCTCTGGATGCCAGGAGCTAGGTTGTCTCAGGTACCAAGTAGAGAAGGTTTTGCTTGAAGCACTGTTCACCAGTTCTCAAACTTCTCCTCCTCCCTTGGCTCTGTAGATTTGTCCTTTTGCTAGATGCCACACTCAGGATCCCAGGGAAGAACTGGAAGCAGGGTGTCCTTTGCTCTGAGGTCTCCCAGGCTGGCAACAGTTTTTGCCCACCACTAATGGAGTCCACACTCAGGGCACAGACACACTTCCTCCTCCTTCATTCCAACCTGGAATTCCCAGCTCCAGCTCTTTCCTGCTATGTACTTCCTAATACAAAGTCAATACCTAATCTAATCTTCCTCACAACACTCCCCACCCCATTAGAGCTGAGTCTAAATATAAATTTGATTGTATGATCATTGTGTGTGTGTTTGTGCATGTGAACATGTACAAATTAGGATTGGAATATATGGATATAAATTATTGGCGCTAATGTAGGCATACATACATGTCAATATGATATTACTGAAACAGTTTTGGTGCAGGAATAGCTAGAGCTAAGAAACTGTCCTAAGGTATAAATTAGAATAGGCAGGTACATTCTGTCTAAACTATCTTGTTTTGGCAGTTTTCCATTTTGTAAGGCAGTCTTTATGTCTCTTTCCTGTACAAAAAAAAATTACTTTTAGAAAACGAACCCATTTTTGCATGCTTTCTTAGGTACTGGATGATTTTTCAAGGCCTGAAGTCAGAATTCTTCTATTTCACACACACACACACACACACACACACACACATGCAAGCATAGATGCATAGGTAGAATACAATTCTTAATGCTCCATCAGTTCTTATATTGGGAAGAACATAGGGCTTGTAAGGATGGGATTTGTGCAAGGGGGATGGGCTTGAAAACTGTTTGAGCATATGCCAGTCTTGTACAACATTTTCAAAAGGCCTAAGATTGACCCAGTACTTGGCACAAACCTGGCACATAATATAGGCACTTAATAAATGTTTATTGACTGACTGACTTTACCTTTGAGGAGCATGCAAACAGTGACAGTTCAATTCAATAGTTATGAATCGCTATATATGAATTAAGGTACTAGTGATACAGAAATTAAAAACAAAAGACCTAGTCCCTGCCCTTAAGCAGCTTGCTCCTAAAGAATACAGATATTAGAAACCAAATAGGAGAAGTAGCATCAGGAAAAGTAACTCTTAAGTCTGCAGAATTCTAAACTAATACAAGTCAGAAAATCCATTACAAACATTTGTGTATTAAATAAACATGTTATAGGAGTTTATAAAGAAAGCAATTTGCTCTTTTTTGAAAAACCCTTAACTTGTTTTAAAATCAATGCTAAGTATTGGTTCCAAGGCATAAAAGTGATAAAGGCTAGGCATTTAGGGTTAAATGACTTGTCCAGGGTCACACATCTAGGAAGTATCTGAGGCCAGATTTGAACCCAGGACCTCTCATCTTCAGGCCTGACTCTCTCCACTGAACCACCTAGCTTTTCCAACTCAATTTTAGAAACATGTGTTCGATGCCTCGCCTGAATTTCTGTGCAACAATTATATGTGGGCACAATATTTTGTTAGATGACATTTTTTATAACATTAGAGCAAGAATATATATCTCTATAGTGCTGCTGCTGCTACTCTTCTGTTGGCTTCCTTCTCTATTTCCTTCCTTAGCTACCTTGCAAACACTTCCTCTACCAAAATCTAAAAATCATACTAGTCAAAATTCTCATTTGGGAAATCCAAGAAAAAGTCACAGTGAGTCATTTTGTAGTCTAGGGTATCTCGGAAGATCTACAGAGATGTCTAAAAACACGGGGCTGAGGCTTGGTCCAAAGAGATGTCAAGCTGAGCATTCTAGCATCCAAGGATTGAAAGCCTACTGAGACTGGACAGCAGGATAGGAAGCACCAAGGCAGGAAGAGATCAAGATCCCCAAACCAGGAAAGAGTGCCATCTGGAAGCTCTGTTGTCTTCTACCCACTTCCGAGTCACAGATAGATGGCAGATTGAGGAGTGGCAGGTCTGCGCCCCAGCTGTATACTGAGCAAAAATAAGTTCAGAACCTTCAGATCCTCAACCTGAACTCTGAAAGCAGCAGATGGACCCAAGTTCATTCCAGACATTCTCCTGAGAAGTACATGGAGCTTAGCCCTAACATAAAGCCCAGAGGCAGAAAGTAAGCTGGGTTTTACAACAGTTTTTTAATTTGTTTTTTGTGTTGGCAAAGAATTGGAAACTGAGGGGATGACAATCAATTGAGGAATGGCTGTGGTATATGATTAGAACAGAATACTATTGTACTATGAGAAGTGATGAACAGGATGATTTCTGAAAAGCCTGGAAAGACCTACATGAACTGATGCAAAGTGAAGTGAGGAGAACAGTGTACACAGTAAGAGTAATATTGTATGATAATCAATTAAAAAGGCTTAGCTATTCCTTGCAAGATGATACAAAATAATTCCAAAGGACTCAGATATAAAATTCTGTCCACCTCCAAAGAAAAAACTGATGGAATCCTAATGCAGATTGAACAAACTATTTTTCACTTTATTTTTGTTGTGGGTTTCTTTTTTTTAAAATGAATTTTCTTCCACAACATAACCAATGTGGAAATGATTTTCATGTTCACATATGTATAGCCTAGATCAAATTGCTTACCGCCTCAGAGAGAGAAAGATTTGACTCAAAATTTTGGAAAACAAGTGTTTAAAATTGTTTCCACATATGACTGAAAAAAATAACAATACATTAAACAAAAATAAAATTAAAGAAAAAAGTAGGCTAGAAGAATGAGCAAACAATAACAACAAAAGAATCCCACCATAAAGAGTTATTATTGGTTGTTTCTTTGTTTCCTATTTAATTGCCTAACAGTTGTTATCTTTTGGTTCTACACAATGTAGTAGATAAATTCAAAAAATGTAAAGGCTTGTCAAATATTCAACAGCCTCATTTGCTCTTCCTAATGTTATAACCTCACAACATTTATGAGTATCCTTTACCTTTTGTCTTCAACATTGTGCGGAACTAAAACATTCAAAATTCAAACATTCAATAGAACAAATCCAACAAAATTTTTATTATGCATTTATGTGTACAAAACATTGTGCTATGCCTTAAGGAAGTATAAAGTGTGGATAAGACAAGGTCCTAATTTTCATGGAACTGAAAGCTTAGGATCATCAGGTTGTTAGAATGGAAAGAACTCTAGACCATTTAATTAGTACAACTTTCTTGTTTTACAGATGGGGAAATTGAAGCAGAAAGAGGTGTAAATGATTTTCCAAGAGTCACCTTGGAGTAATAGAGCTCATATACAGGTAATTGTAAAGAAAAATAATACATAGTTTGTGCATTAGAATGGTATAAAAAATTTAGACCAAATATTAATTTATTTCCAAGACAAGTGAGAAAAAAAAACTTTTTAGATTGGTAAAAGGCATAAAAAAGAAAGTCAAGGTACAGATAGAGAGAAGATAAATATTGACATCTGTGAAGAGTGAATCAAACTTTGTTTATCAATCAGCAATTTTTAAATTAATCAACCCAAAACTTAAACACCTCTACTTAACACTAAGTAAGGGAATTCCCAAGTCATTTACTAAAGTGGCTAACAACCCCAGAGATGACTGCCCTGCCCTTGGGCAGTGCTAGCAAATTTAAAGACTGCAATTTGTTCCCATAAAGTGGAGGAAGGGACAGGAAGTGATGTGGAAAAAGGACTCTAAAAAGTCTTGAACTTCCTGTCCAAGAGGTGTTTGGCCTGAATCTTCAACTTGGAGCTTTGGCTAGTGACTTGCCCCTTAGAGGTGGCTTTGGACTTGGACCTCAGCTTTGACTTGGGACCTTGACTCTTAGACTGCTTCTTGGAGGACTGCTCCTGGATCTTCTCCTTTGGACTTTGTCTTGAATGAGTGAGTAGTTGGCCTTCTCTTCTTGGCTTCTGGAGAGATTAGTTCTGGAGAGACCTCCTTCTCCTGGAGGAGGCTACATTGCTGGAACCGGTATATAAGATACCGCCAGGTCCTCTGGTTGAGGGTTAATGAGCCCTGCAAGGGCTGAACTGGACACTGGAGCAACATTTAGTGTGATAAGCCAGACATTTTCTCTGCTCTCTTCTTACATTTCTTTATTTTCACTCTTTCCACCTCTTTGTAAATAAAAGCTACTAAAAAGTCACTTGACTTGGCAATGACCACAGTATTACTTAGAATCCCCACATTTTAGTCAAACCCCTAAATTTAATTCCTTACACATCAGAGCCTATGTTAGGGATGCATTTAAAAAATTCCTTCTGTATCTGAAAAAGTAACTTCATTATGTATAAATGGAAATTTTGAACCTTGGACTTCATCCCCCTTAAGTCCCTTAGTTTTCCCAAAATTCCCTTTAATCTCTCCTGTGCCTCCACGTTTGCGTGGTCACATTATTGTTTTATAGTTGTCTGTAACTCCTCCCTCTTTCTCTTTGGTTCCTGGGTGCAAGCTGGTTAATATCTTTTAGTTAGTCTCTTTTGTTAGTTTATTACTAATAAAACATTTATAAATATAATATTTAATATTTTGCATATCAGTTTTAATATTCACATTTTGGCTAACCAAGACGGGATAGAATTCTCAAATATATTTTTTTAAATAGATTTTCAGTATAGTTAGTAAGTTTGCCTGAGAGCTGAGAGCTGGGGTTTCCCTTTCTCGCCCTATGCTCCTATTTTTTTTTTTCTTTGTTGGCCACTCAGCCTGCCTGCTTTTGCCCCATCTTGGCCACTGCAGACTCCGCCTTTTCACACTCATCTGTTTGAGCCAGCTTTCCTCACCGTCCCCCACCCAGCCTGCAGCCTGCCAATCCTAGCCAATCCAGACTGCTTTTTTCCAATGGACTGGTGAGAACTCCAATCCCTTCCCCCACCCCATGTGGGTTTTCCGGCCTGCATTACCAGTTTTTAAGCCGAAGTCTTAAACTGATCCTGGTCTCCTGGCTAAGAGAGACTTGCAACTTGGGATTTTTTTCCCCCCACAGGAAGGGGACTTCTGCATTTTTTTTTTTCTTTTGAGGGCAGAGAGACTAAAGCAGTATATTTGAAATAGAAGTTTTTGGGATTTTTGTCTCTACCTTGTGGCCAGTTCTGTCATATGCAAATACCCTATTTTTTTCCAGCAAGATTTTGCCTTTTTGTGTTTAATCTGTAAACAAACTTCCATTCAGGGTTGTTTTTTTTTTTTTTTTTTTTTTTGGAATAATGCTGTTTCAAAGCATGCTTGAAACTCTGAAACAACAGTTTGAGTTGGTAAAGTTACAAAGTGCAGTTTGGATCTGCTTAATTCTTTTCCAGGGGCTTTTTGTGCTGATTGAATACCTTGCAGTGGAGAGCTTTACTAATTTTAAGATTCAGGGGAGAAATTCACACCCCTTTGGCATTTTGGTTTACCCTTACCCATTATGAGGGCCGTGCACACTATGCTCTGTGCAGAATTTGCCCTCACTCTGATGAAATTCTGAGCTCTGACAAACGAAATCTGAATGGTTGATTTATATGGAGGAGGGGAAATAATCTTAAAAAGAGATCTGAAAGTTTATTGCTTGCTAATTATTTTCACTTTTTCCCCTCAAGATAGTAAACAAGCCTATTGGGATTCGTAAAAAGGATTTTTGACTACACTGCTTGTAACTTATCATTTGCTTATATTATTGTATTTGCTGATTTCTTTAAGGTTTAAGTTTTTTTAAGTTTATCTATATTAATCTAATTAATATCTATTATATGATTCTTTATCTCTACCATTTCTCCATGATTTTATTGAACAACATATCATTGTAAAAGCCCATGAACATCTTACACAAAAAAATTTTTTAAGTTGTAAAAAGCCCTTAAGTCTTATGTATCCTGGATTTGTCATCTTAACTAGCGAGGTCACATGCTGCTTATACAACCTTGGAGAATATAATGACTTAAGAATTTAAATTGTAATTTTATAAGGGGTCTTTAGAAATGACTTTAGATACTCACTACCTTCTGAATGGATGATAGGTATATATATATATATATATATACATATATATATATGCATATATATGCATATATATAGGTATAAATAGCACAAATTTGGTACTTTATTTAAATGTGCATTATCTGCTCTATTGCTGTTTTGTTTTTATAAATCTGCTATTTTATAAAAATCATTTGCACTCACACAGTAGATCATGGCCAAGTTTAAAAAGGAAATGGATTTCATTTTTTGGTGAGGAATCTTTGTATTTTACCTCTCCTTGGCTGACACAGTGTGTCACTGATTCTAAGCTATATATTTTTTATTTTAAAATATTTTTATTATTTTTTCTTGTATTTTCAATATAGTATTTGAGTACTTTGAAGTGCATATAAATAATATATTTTTTTTATTTTGCAGTAATATGTTTAAAATACATTTGTTCTAATATTAATGCATAACCCCAAAGCTTTAATCTATAGAATAATGCCATTGATTGTTTAACTACTACAGGACTTTGCTTAATGATTCTGCCTGATTCCAGAAGAAGAAAATGTANATATATATATATATAAAGCAGGAAGCCAAAAAGAGCTCCTGCCTGCATGATATTTTAACTTTTTAGTTTAATTTACTTTCCCACCAGAAGGATCTAAAAATCTTGGTGATGCTTTAGACCCAAATAGGTTTTCATTAGTAATTGCCAAGGTTGAAAGATTTGTTGTACCTGTAGAATTTGTGACAAGTATAGATTTTTTAAACATCACACAGCAAGTGGCTATTTATAAGCTCATGTGAATCCTTTATAATAATGAGTTTGTTTGCTATTGTCAATAACTGGGCTATTGTGAATTTTGGGAATTTGGTACTTTATTTGAATGTATATTTACTATATTATTGTTTTTACAAATCTGTTATTCTGTAAAAATAATTCGCATTCACAGTAGTTCATGGCCAAGTTTAAAAAGGAAATTGGATCTCATTTTTTGGGTGAGAAACCTTTCACTGATTCTAAGCGATATAGTTTTCATTTTTAAAACATTCTTTTATTTTTTTCCCTTTGTATGTGTAATACATTTTTTTTTTGTTTTTGTTTTTTTTAAACCCTTACCTTCCATCTTAGAGTCAATACTGTGTATTGACTCCAAGGCAGAAGAGTGGTAAGGGTAGGCAATGGGGGTCAAGTGACTTGCCCAGGGTCACACGGCTGGAAAGTGTCTGAGGCTAGATTTGAACCTAGGACCTCCCGTCTCTAGGCCTGGCTCTCAAGCCACTGAGCTACCCAGCTGCCCCCTGTGTAATACAGTTTTGAGTTTTTTTTCTCTCATTTTTATACTTGAACACATTATCAATATAAATCTTTTTTAAAATTTGCAGTAATATAAGTTTAAAATACATTTGTTCTAATATTAATGCATACCCAAAAGGCTTTAAACTATAGAATAATGCCATTTATTGTTTAAATAATTATGGGACTTTGCTTAATGATTCTGTCTGATTCCAGAAGAGTATATAAAAAGAGCCACTGCAGAATGCTAAAGAAGCAGAAAGCTGACCTGCATAGTGCAAATCGAGCACAAGGTCAAAGAGACCGACCAATTTCAGTGGGATTGATGTAATTTCGAGCCAAGACAAGAGGATTTGAACTTGTTTGGGGTTCAAGGTTGCGGCGCTTAACATATGTTAAGACACAGGACTTCCTCTGAACCATATTCTATCCAAGCACCACATCCTGGCTACCATTCTGGCTCCTATAATCTAGTCCCTTTTCTGTCTTTTATAAGTGTGACAAACTTTCTGTAGTCCTGGCTACTGATTGGGTAAGTGCATAATTACTTAAATTACTTTAATTTTGGGCCCAATTCAAGGATCTGTTATAGTTTTATTTTTCCTTTACTTAGATTTTTTTACACATAAGACTTCCACATTTTCTATTTCATCCACAAGTTCTTTTTTCTCTTTTATGTGGATTTTTAAAATGTTTTTGATTTCTTTTGCAATTGATTCATATACCTTATAACTCAGCCATGTATCCCTGAGTGATCCCTGTGTTATTATCCACCTCAGGAGGGACTTTGTTATTGTTGTGAACTTTGATTTGAATTTAGGAAATTTTAAGATAAGAAATTTACTACCTCCCAGAATCCAGACAGTGAACCTGTTTGGAGAAGGTGCCTTGAAGATGCTTACAAAGACCATACACTGCATCAAGAAGATCCAAAATTGAACTTTGGAATGTGAATTTGAACTTTGAGGGCTTGAAAGCATTTGTTTTCAATGTATACTTTTATGCCAAAGGGGACTGCTCCCAAATTGGCTTTTTGTTAATGTAGCAATCATTGATTTTGTTCTTTTTTTCCCTTTTATCCACAAATTATTGCAATTTATATGTTGATTATATTTTTATGATCCACTGGGGAGACTGATCTCCCAAAGGATCACAGGGGGGTATGTGTAAATGGAAATTTTGAACCTTGGACTTCATCCTCCATAAGTCCCTTAGTTTTCCCAAAATTCCCTTTAATCTCTCCTGTGCCTCCATGTTTGTGTGGTCACGTTATTGTTTTATAGTTAGCTGTAACTCCTCCCTCTTTCTCTTTTTTGTTTCCTGGGAGCAAGCTGGTTAGTATCTTTTAGTTAGTCTCTTGTTAATTTGTTATTAATAAAATATTTATAAATATAATATTTAGTATTTTGCATATTAATTTTAATCTCCACATTTTTGTTAGGTCTTTAATGTATTTCTTTATGTAATGTAAGTACAGATTTACATCTTCTGTACTCACACTGCCACCACTCTAGTTCAGGCCTTTATTACATCTCCCTGCTTCGTTTCCCTCAAGTTTCTCCTTATTTCAATCTATCTTGCATTCAATCACCAACAAATACATGTAGCTAGATGTGATAACCTCTAAGCCTTTTAATCTTCCCTATATTTGCTACTGACCTCATTATTCATCCTTCAAGTCACCCAAGTTCATTACTTGGGATTCATCCTTGACTCTTCCTTCTCCTTCAGTACTTGTATACTCTTAGTCACCAAACTAGTCACTTCTTATCTTCACAATATGTCTTATATCCATTCTCTTTTCACCCTTTGTGTAACCTCTCCCCTAGTTTGGGCTTTTGTCAACTATTCTTGGACTATTGAAATGACCTTTGTTAAGAGAGTTTTTATTAATTTCTCCTTTTTTATATTTAAGAGAAAAAGGAGCAATAATATTTTTCATTAAGAGACTCCCCTTGCTGTGCTGCTTGGCAGATGGTGACAAAAGGGTATGGGTAAGTGTGATTTGTAAGTTGCAAACTGTTGGAAAGGACTTTTTGTCTCTGGGTCTGCTGGGGAGAGGTTGTGCTTGTTAGCACTCTCTCTGGTTGAAGACAGAGAATTGAATTAAGGCCTTATTGGTTATCGATTATCTTGGGAAGATAAGGTAGATAGATAGATAGTGGTTATATTATCAGATAGAATAGGAGAGTAGGTGAGGGCTTTAGCCTAGCAGAAGATACTGCCCTCTGAGACAGAATTAGGGTTGTGTGGTTTTTTTTTAAGAGAAATTGTTAGGATTGGGATCTGGGGTATATTTACAAGCTATTATAAGATTACTTTCACTTTCCTCCTTCCTATTTCCTATCAATATTTCCTAATAATAAACTAAGTGTTTTGCGTTTAATAAACTGCACACTGGCTTTTGTTCAAACTCTTACTCCCAAAATTTAACCCTCCTCACTTTCCAGTGAGTCTCTCTTGGGTTTCCCATATCTCTCTTTTTTAATCTATCTTATACATAGCTGCTAAACTGAAATTCCTAAAAAAGGTGTCTCCATGTCATTCCACTACTCAAAAATCTAGTATCTGAAAAATCAATTACAAAATTCTCAACCTCGTATTTAAGCCTTCCATAAAATTGGTTCCATTTATCTACGTGACCACATTATATTATTATTTTTTTTCCACATTATATTATTTTTAATCACGCATTCTATATTGGGGTGAATTATTTAACCTCCATCCACTATCCTTCCATTCCCCAGGTTCCCCCTATATCCAAACTGTTACCTAGATCCATCAATTTCACTTTCCATCTTGCCTCCAATAGGCCTCCCTTTTCCCTTCTGCCACACTACCACTCTGATGCAGACAGACCACCATTGCTTTATGTCTGGAATACTACAGTAACCCGCTTGTGGATATGCTGGTCTCAAGGCTATTCCCTCCTACAATGTATCTGCCACTCAGCCATCAAAGTGATTTTCCTTAAATGAAAATCTGGCCATGTCATCCTCCTACTCAATAAACTCCTGAGGTTCCCTATCACTTCCAGCATCAAATGCAAAATCCTCTGGCATTCAAAGCCCTTTACAACATAGCCCTTTCCTACCTTTTCAGTCTTCTGATGCCTTATTCCTTGCCATATACTCTTTGATCTAGTGGCACTGATCTTTCTGTTATATGAATAAGAAATTCCATTGTTAGGTTCCAGTCATTTTTTCTTGCTATTCCCTATGTCTGGAATAGTCTTTCTCTTCTTCTCCACTTTCCCTGATTTTCTTTCAGTCCCAACTAAAGCCCCATCTTCTCCTGGAAGTCTTTACCAATCTATCCTAATCCTAGTACCTTCTTTCTCTTATTTCCTTTTTCTCCAGTATAAAGCTTTTTTACATTCTTGTTTTCTTGCCTCCCTTATTAGATTGTGAGCTTGAGGGTCTGCCTTTTGCCTGTTTTGTATTACTAGTTCTTAGCATAGTGTCTGGCATATAGTAGCTACATAATCAAACATAATCAATGTTTAGTGACTGACTCTTACCCTTAGTTTCCCCATCTATTAAATAAGGATAATAATAGCATCTACCTCAAAAGGTTCAAAGGAGATATTATATGTAACGTGTTTTATAAGTCTTAAAAGCTTTATATCATTGTCAGCTAGCTATCATTATCATTGTGTACTATGTGTTGAATTATGTAAGACAGCTAGACACTTTTTTTTCTATCTCCCTATTTATCTTAGGTTCATGAATCTAGAGCTGGTAGAGACATCAAAGGTTATCTGATTATCCCTCTCATTTTATAAATTAGCCAATTTTGTTCCAGTTTTTTTAGTTCAAAGATCAATGTCCTTTTGTCAAAGAAAACTGAAGCAAAGTGAGAAATAAGAAATTCTATCTTCTTTTGACAAATAATTTCCTGCCTAGAAGGTAGGAAAATTTCTTATTTCCTATCTGTCTGCCTGTCCATTCATTTATTTATTTATTCATTTATTCATTCATTTTAGGAAAACTCTCTCTTATCCCATTAGAAGGCGAGCTCCTTAAGGGTAGGGACTCTTTTTACATTCTCTATGCCTGGCACAGAGTAGACACTTAGTATATATATGTTGATTGGTTATTGGTTGGTTAGTTGTTGGTTGAGCTGTTGTTATTCTACTCTTTATGCTGCCTTGCAACCCCAAATCTTGTTCTTTGCCCTCACAATGACCTCTAATACATTCATCCTCAGTTCTTTCCCAGACTTTTTTGAGAAAAATGATTTTTTATATTGCTCAGGAAAAAAATTTTACTGTTTAAATCCAACCTTATTTGATAAAAGGCTGTTTATACCCAGAATATTGCTTGATCCCAGTAACTCTTTAGGAATTGTGTGGGAAACCTTTGTCAATCCTAAATAAAGTAAATCTTCCAAAATGAGAATAAGCTAGGATGAAAAGACACAAATGAATTCTGACCTTCACTGGTAGGGATAATACTCATACCATTGAAATATCCAGTCTTTCGAAGTCAAATTAGGAAATTGGGGATGGGATGTGAAGAGAGAGACACTCAAGGCTATTGGGAGGTTGGTGAGTGAGTACAAATATCTTGATGTTGGTGCTAAAAAAAAAAAAAAAAGATGAGCACTTACAAAAACATTCTATTTTTGGAAAGCCTGAGCATGTTTATTTTTCAAAAACTGTCTAGGATAGCTCTTGCACACATAGTAGATGTCCTGCTATTGAGAAAGTTTGGGCTGAAAATAGAATCTCATAATATATTCCTAATCATAAATCTTTAACATGCTAGCCAGTATTTTAGAGTTTTCATAGTGTTTTCTGCCCTGGTTTTAAACTTTATACATCCTTGACCCCTTGGGCTTATAGACTAATTTGTGTTGTTTGAGGGAAACACACCAGAGTGCTATTTTTGATTTTGTGTTTGACATTTAGGTTTGGAAACACTGTAACACTGGATAAAATTAGAATTTTGCTACAAAAAATGTATTTTGCTGACCTGATTGGTCAAAAAGGTATTGCCAAATGTGTACCTCCCATGTAGATTAAATGATGGGTATAAAAATAAATACAAAATGGGGAAGATATATAAGGTCAAGGATTCAAACTTTTTCCTTTATCATTTATACCTTCTTTTTAAAGTTCAAAAGCACAGGAAAGATACACAAAAAGCTTATAAACCATACCTTTTCCTTTGACTAAACAGAGAATGGTTCAAAATCTTGCTTCTTTTTCCACCACTTGACTTACACAAACTTACACTTACATTCAAACAACAAATAACAGCAGCAACATGATAAGTACTGAGAATGCACTTCTGTGGAAGGAGTCCAGAGGAGGGGGGAAATGAAAGCTGGGAGTATGGAAAAGTGTGAAAGAGGTGGAAGCTACTAGTGCTCTTTTTGAGAATTCAGGGAATTCTGCTGTCACTGACAGCAAAGGGAGCAGGTATGACAATTAGGTCAATAAAGGACGAAGAGAGTTGGATTTAGAGTCAGGATCCCTGTTTCAATTACTTACTAGCTGTAAGACCATGGAGGGACCTGTTAGTCTCAGTACCTGTCTTTAAAATGAAGGAGTTGGATAGTAATGATAACTTACATATATATATATATATATACATATATATATATACAGATCTCAATACACACATATACATATTACATATATATGTATATATGTATATATGTAGCATTTCAAGGTTTGCAGAGCATTTAAAATATATTATCATGTTTGTTCCTTCTGAAAGTCCTGTGTATTAGGGACTATAATTATACCCATTTTATAAAAAAGGAACCTGAAGCTAAGTTAAGTATCTTTAACTAGCCTCCCACGGTTTATTAGCATCTGAGACAGGATTAGAACTAAGGACTTTATAACTCCAAGTCCAGCTCTCTATCCACTATGTTAATTAGCTAATTAATGACCTCTATGGAGCCTTCCAGCTCTGACAGTCTATAAAAGTGCATGATTTCTTAGAATGAAAAAATTGCAAGTATTGGATTGACACTAAGTTGAATTAAATGTCTAAAAGATGTTTCCTTTTTGAAATGACAAGTAAGTAGTTACTCTATGCAATTATCATAATGCTATGACAAAGGATCCCACTTGAAGAAGAGATATGTCCAGTAATTGCATAATAGATCTCTAGTGGTTACTCATGCCGTATCTTCTTATAAAAGTCAGATTTCCATGAAGGAAAGTCTCTCAGCTAGCATTTTTATTCCTTATTCATTACAAATTTTACTGCTTTCAGCATTTCCCTCAAATATTCTTCCTAGAATTTTCCCATGGTATTTTGCCTAGAGCTCTCCTTTGTTCAAATTACATTCTACCTTGTGTTATAAAAAGAGCCTCTAACCAATGTCTGATAGAAGGGAGAGAGAGAGAGAGAGTCTATGTGGTGAGTCTCTCTTCCAGCTCTCCCCTGGGGCCGAATATACACTGGCAGACTTTAAGGGGGTGTCACCCCAAAACTGGGTGACCTGGATGGTCGTGCCGCCCCACAGGAGTTGGGGGCGAGGCTTCCCTATAAGACAAGGTATGTGGTACCCCAACCCAATCCTGAATAAGGACGGGGTTCACACAAACCTCCCCCCATCAGTTAAATTCACAGCAGGTGGTCCAGCTTCAAGATGGAGGCAGCCAGACCAAGCTGTGGTTCCCCTCTCCCTTGTAGTCTCTCAGGCACTCTGGAATGCTTTCTGACTGATGAATGGCGTTTTTTTTTTGCAATTCAGGGGATGGGGAAAGGGGTGAAGGGCAGAGGGATTTGGGGTCCATCACTTAGGTGGGAATCTTAGTGGTTCTCACTTCTAAGCTTCTCCCCTTGCCTCTTCTCCTTCTGTTTCTATTTCTATTTCTATTTCTATCCTTTCCTATAATTGTAAGTTTTGACTGAAAGGGGGGTCTCTCGGTAAGGTTGGGTAATGGGAGAAGGAGAGTAAGAGATTGCTCCCAAAATGGAGTCCAAAATCTTAGCTGACTTGATGATTGAAGTCTTGATGGTTGAGATGCCATGAATGGCTTTGACCAGGGAATTGGGGTATCAGTGTCCAAAGAAATCCTCAGGAAACCCTCAGGACTGGATCTGAGCTGGGATGTCCTCCTCCTCTCTCCTCCTAGTCCTCTTTTGGAAGACCTCTCCTCCTCTCCTCTCCCAGAGAAATACCCAGAATTCTCTCTGGTCTCAATTGTCCATAATTGTCACCAACTGCCAAATCCCATCCTCACAACATATTTGTGTATTGTTTATCCTTTGTACTGTCAGAGTTTGGAGGGTGAAAGTAGAAATGAAAGGGAAAGGTATGTGACCACCCTTCTGGTTCCCTATTCTTGGAATTTTGGTGTTCTTTTCCTGGTCTAGACACTCCCTTTCTCCTTCTGCTGGGAATGATCTTCTAGCCACTGACCTCCATTTTGCCCCTCTTGAGAGATTTCTCATGTGTGTGAGAGGGAGAAGCAATGGACAGGGTAGTGGGATTTGACAACTTGTTTTCTTATCAGACAGCAACAGCAATTGATTTCTTTTGCCTTGATCATATTTTTGCTTAGGTTACATTTTATCAAGATCAAACTGGTATTAAAGTAATAATTAATCAGGAATTATGAACAAAATTTTAAAAATAGAAAAACTGAAATAGAGTTTTGGATCATTGGAATAGATTAGGTACACAATACAGAATAGTAAGTGACCATATTTATCTAATGTTTGATAAAGACAAATATTTAAGCTTCTGGGGACAAGTACTCACTATTTGACAAAAACTTCTGGGAAAACTGGAAAAAAGTTTGGTAGAAACTAGGTATAGATCAACATCTCATAGCATATACCTTCAAGATAAGGTCAAAACAGTACATGATTGTATTATTTGTATGTGATACACAGTTGTACTATGGTCTGTGATATCATAAGCAAATTAGAAAAGAATGGATATGTCAGATCAATGACTACACAAGAGGTAGAGAATATTTCAAGATGTAAAAATACATGACTTTAATTATATTAAATTTAAAAGATTTTACACAAACAATGTAGCCAAGGTTAGAAGAAAAGCAGAAAGCTGGGGAAAAATTTTATATCAAGTTTCTCTGACAAAAGTTTCATTTCTCAAATATATAGTGTAACTGTGGACTGAAATTTGCAAAGGGAAGTAGGCAATTGGAGTTGGAAGGGACCCTGAAATAGTCCAGCAGAATGTTGCCTGTTCAGAATTCCGTTTAGGAGGGGCCAACAGCAAGAGGAGTTTGGAGGAGAATTCTGAAGGTCCTAACTGTCAAAAAAACAGATGCCACAGAGGAGGAGGAGTTTTCTCAACTGTCACTTCAATCCTTACCAGACTGGGATGCTGGGGGGGTTGGTTCTTTGGTTGGGAGGTTTGGATTTGGGGGGGGGGGATCCTGAGTGAATTGGGTTCCTCTGTACTTTTATTAGTGACTATTGGGAGATCACAAATTCCAACAAAGAAGATATCTGAACAGCAATTCTCTAATTTGGTTGGAGAGTTTGAACTCCTGGGGGGAGTGGCCTTGAATGAGGGGGGTGTCCTTCCCCCGTTCCTGCTTGAATCCATTGATCCTATTACTTCCCTCTTACATTAGTTTAGAAATATTTGGTAGGAGACTGTAGGGGGAAGAGAGAGTTAGCCACTGTGACCAAGCCACAGAAGAAGTCCAGAGCTGCTCTCTTGGGGAGAAGACTTAGCTGATAGTGAAGTTCATCCTTTCCCTCCTTCCTTGATTCCCCTATCCCTTTTCCCCCTGACTTTAATTTACCATTTAATAAATCCCTGATAGTTTGATACTTAGAGTCTGGAGCAATTACACTGAGGGGGAGATGTGACTGATCTTGTGGCTGAGGGGAAGACCATTACCTGACTCCATCTTGATAGTCAAAAGCTAACTTGAACTTGGGAGTTGGGGAAGGCTTGTCTCAACAGGGCTGGCTCTGAGGGTGGGATCCAACCCATTAGGATCACAACTGAACCCCAGCACCTTCCTTCAACGTCCCTATTATAGCTTTGCCATTTGGGAACCTTTTTGAGTTTATTCCCTCATAGGTCTTCCCTTGGGTGGGGTGGGGGTGAGTGATTAGCTGATCTGGCCCATTGAAAGCTAACAAGGGGGGAGTCTAGATATACCTCCCCCATCAATATTCACCCTCATACAATAGAGAACTGAATCAAATTTATAAGAACACAAATCATTCTCCAATTGATACAAAGGCAAAGAGTATGAAGAGGAAGTTTTCAGTTGAAGAAATAAAAACTATCTGTAGTCATATGAAAAACTCTCTAAATCATTATTGATTAGAGAAATGCAAATGAAAACAACTCTGAAGTTCTGCCTCATACCTCTCAGATTGGCTAATCTGCTAGAAAAGGAAAAAAGACAAATATTGGAGGGGATGTAAGAAAATTGGGGTACTAAAGCATTATTGGTGGAGTAATAAATTGATTCTTTCATTCTGGAGAGCAATTTGGATCTGCTCAAAGGACTATAAAATTGTGCATACTCTTTGACTTAACAATACTATTACTAGGTCTGTATACTGAAGAGATTTAAAAAGAGGGGGGGTAAAACACTTATTTGTACAAAAATATTTATAGCAATTCTTTTTGTGTTGGCAAAGAATTGGAAACTGAGAGGATATCCATCAATTGGGCTGAACAAAGTGTAGTATATGAATGTCATAGAATACTATTGTGTTATAAAAAAAAGAACAAGCAGAATGATTTCAGAAAAACATGGAAAGACTTATGTGACCTGATGCAAAGTGAAGCGAGCAGAACCAGGAGAACATTGTACATAGAAACAATACTGTACAATGAGTGATAGTAAATGGCTTAACTATTCTCAGCAATACAATGAGCCAAGACAATTCCAAAGGACTGATGATGAAAAATGCTATCCACCTCTAGAGAAGAACTGAAAGAATCTGAATGCAGATTGAAGTGTACTATTTTTCATTTTTTATGGAGGAATTTCCTGTATTTCTGTCAAAACTAATAATATAATGTGGAAATATGTTTTACATGATTGCACATGTATAACCTGTATCAAATTGCTTACCGTCTCAGGGAAGCATGAAGGAAGGAAGAGAAGGAGAGAATTTGGAACTCAAAAATTTTTAATGTTAAAATTATTTTTACATGCAATTGGGGAAAAATATTGTTAAAAGATAAAAAGTAAAAAATAGAAAATCTTTATTTTAATTATCTGCCATGCTAAACAGAGATAAGGGGAGAAGGGAAATAGAAACATTTATTCTTCATCAGAATTCTCATGTACTAAAGTTCTGGAAGCGTTAGTCTGTTCTAGGGACACCCCCTTCTAATGTTTTATTTTGCAAGATAACAGATGTAGAATAAATCCGAGGGTTTAACTTATCAATGTAACTGTCCAACTGACGGATTCTACTGAACAATGAAGTGAGAGAGAGGTAGTGGTATAGCTTTATTGTAGGCTTTATTGTAGGAAAGGAAAGGGAGGGAAGGGGTATAGATGTGGCAAGGGAAGAAGTAGCAGCGAGTGCCAGTGCCAGTAAAAGTGGCTAATACATGAGATAAATCTTAAAAGGAAGCAAGAAATTCTAAGAGGCTAGAAGTTTTAAGGAGAGAAAGGAGAGTATTCCAAACAAGGGAAATAGTTAACTGGATACTCTGTCTTTTCTAATATAGCTTAAGATTGCATTAGTATTCTTGTCTGTCATATCACACTTTTGACACACTTTGATATATACAAATATAAGTATATATGTATATGATGCATAATACATATGTAAACAATATACTTATACATAGATACATATGTATAAATATATAAGCATATGTATATCTTATACATTTTATGCTTTATATAACTTTTATATAAGTATGGTGGTATGTTTATCACTTATAAATTCCATATTACACATTTTTATTTGGTATTTGCAGTACACTTTAAATCCCCAGACTTTTCTAATTGTTTACTAGTAGGAACACTACCATCTTATTTTGGGATAATTAATTTTTTGAAGCCAAATGTATGAATTTATACTTTGTTATTACTATTAAATTTCATTTTATTAGGTTTAATTTAATGTTCTAGTTTAAGATTTTTTAAAACCCCTTCTCTTTCTCCAAGAGTTAGCTATCATTCCTAATTTCATGTCATCTTCAAATTTGATAACCTTATCTTTAATGCCTTAATCCAAGTGTTTGACAAAAATGTTAAAATGTACTGGAAAGCACAGATCCCTGGGCATCCATAGAGCTTCCCTGCAAGTTGACAGTGAACAATTATTAATTAGAATAATTGAAACTAACTATTCAACAAGGTTTTCAAAATTATTATTTATTTAAAACATTCTTTAAAATTTTTTTTGAATTCTGTATTCTCTCCTCCCTTCCATCCCCTTTCCCACCTATTCAGAAGGCAAGCACTATGATATCAATTATACCTGTAAAATAATGAAAAACATATTTCTATATTAGCCACATCACAAAAATAAAAGCAAGAAAAATAAAGTGAAAAGTTATACTTCAATTTGCACTCAAGAGTTCATCACTTTCCTCTCTGGAGGTAGCATTTTTCATCATGAATCCTTCAGAATTGTCTTGGATCTTTGACCAAGCTATTAATTCTCAAACCATTTTCCTTATATCATTCTTATTTTCCTCCCCAATTTTTCCTCTACCACTTAACTCTTTCTTGAACAATTCTAGGAATTCTTACTGGATTTGTATCCAATTTGCATTTTAAATTGAGGCTTTCCTCACAGCTGTTTTCACTTTTGAAGCTTCTGCTGCTGCTGCTGCTGCTGCCACCGCTGCCAAAGATTTTGCTACTAGGGCATTTGCCTTCTAGGCCCACAGCTGGTACCGCTGCCTCTCTGGGCTAGCCCCTATCCCAGTGTCACAGATGTTTCCTTCTGATCTCCTCAATTGTGCTGGGCTAAAACCTTTTGTTTATGTTGCTCTGGAACTTGACTTGACATTATTTTAAAGTTGTTTGGAGGGGAATGTTTGGAGAATTTGGCTGGGTTGCTATCTCTACTCTGCCATCTTCTATTTCACAAGTTTTGAATGTTGGTGACCCTACTATCATGTATCCCACATCTTTCCATATATATCATCTATCCCATATCTTTATATATATATCTTTACCTTCTGCCTTAGAATCAATACTGTTTATTGGTTCCAAGGCAGAAGAGTGATAAAGGCTAGGAAATGGGGGTTAAGTGACTTGCCCAGGGTCATACAGCTAGGCAGTGTCTGAGGCCAAATTTGAACCCAAACCTTCTATCTCTAGGCCTGGCTCTCAATCCACTGAGCTACCCAGCTGTCCCCTCTTCCCATATTTTTGACAAGAATAATATGAAACTGTATCAAAAATGTTTAGCTAAGTTCTAGACAAACTGTAGTTACTGCATTCTTCTGATCTACCAGCAGAGTAATCCTTTCCAAAAAGGAGATGAAGCTAGATTGGTGTGACCTGTTCTTGATGAAATCATTTGGGTTCCTTTACTGTTATGATATCTTTTACTAGATGCTCATAATCATCCCCTTCATATATATTTTAGAATTTTTCTAAGAATTGAAGTCAAATTCAAAGGCCTTTAATTTGTAGACTCCATCTGCTTCCCTCTTTTGAAAATTAAAAAAAAATTCCCTTTTCTAACAGTGTATATCTTTTCTTTTGTCCCTGATCTTTTAAAGGAGAAGGAAGAAGGAAAGTTATCTAATGAGACTGATGCATTCACAGGGAACTTATCAAGTCACTTAGTTTAAAAATTTTTTTTTAATTTAGAATATTTTTCCATGGTTACATGATCCCCTCCTCCTCCCCACTCTTTCCTCCCCCCTCCCAAAGCTGACAAGTGGTTCCACTGGATTATGCATGTATCATTGTTCAAAACCTATTTCCACATCATTCACATTTGCGGTTGAGTGATCTTTTACCATCAAAACCCTAATCATATCCCTATCAAACTACGTGATCGATTATGTGTTTTTCTTCTGCATTTCTGTTTCCATAGTAACTTAGTTAAAAGGCATACATAAAAGATGCAAACAATTATAGATAACAAAAGCTGAACACAATTATGATTTCTAGTTATTTCAGTGCCTATAGATGAGTTTGGCCCAGTTGTATTCAATTCATCAAGGAAAAAAGAAAACAGGCATGTATTAAACAGTTAAGTGAATTCCCTCGTCACCTATCTCTTTATTCAAATTTTTAAAAATGTTTTTTAAGTTAATATTTTCTTTTTTTCTGAATTGCCATAGTTGTCCCAGGTATTCTTCCTCTTTTTCCTTCTAAAGAGCAGTCTTATATGATAAACAATGATTTTTTTAGAGAGGGAAAAAAGTCTCAGTACAACTGATTAATACATTAGAGAACACCTTTCTCTTTAAATAAACATTTTAAAACATTCTACCTGAACCATAATGACCAGCAAGGCAGTAAATAATAATAATAATAGCTCGCATGCATTGCTTAAAGTTCAAGGTGAACAAAATTTCCTTCTTTGGTCCTTTACAGTCAGCACCAGGTTCTGTAGGAAGTGGGCAATGGAGGAGTGCCAGGAGTTGTGGTAGAGACCACACTGCTGATGCCACAGATCTCTGGGGCCTTCACTGGTGCTCATTAACCTTTGATAAAGGCCACCGAGCTATCCGGTGGATATCCTATTGTTGGTAACAAGTCATAACGTAGCTGAGATGAAACACTTTAATTTGTTAGCAGAAAAATATCAAGAGGAAGCAATGCGTATTTATCCTTTCATAGTTGTGGAGAAAAACACGCCAGTAAAGTGAATCAGAAGCAAATGAGGCAAGTTTGGAACTTTGGTGAATTGGTGACATTTTCCTGCAATTCCTTTTATATTAGTAAGGTGTTAAGAGGAGCAGAAGAATTCCACCAGACAAGAGAGAACAAGATTGAACAGTTTGACCAAATATAGTATTGAAAGAGACTGTGTAAATCTTAATGTTGATTTTTTTTAAAAAAGTAAACAACATTCCAAGAGGCCCTTATACTATTTCTAAACTTTTTGTTTCATTTTAGACTATGATACACAATCAGAGAGGCTACAAATTGTTGTAAAAATCAGAAGTTAGTAAGATTTGGGTTCAAGTTCTGCTTCTGACATCTATTGACTGTGTTACTTGGGGCAAATCATTTAACCTTTTGGTGTTTCAGGTAACTATATAAAACTCTAAATTGTAGAGCCACTGCCAAGTCTGCTTTTCTCTAAAATTCTTATCTTCTGTCCTAATATCAATTCTAAGAGAAAAAGAGCTGCAAAGGCTAGGAAATCAGGGCTAAGTGATTTGCCCAGGGTCATATAGGTAGGAAGTGTTTGAAATCAGATTTGAATCCAAGTCCTCCTGATTAAAGGCACAGTGCCCTGTCCACTGTGTTACCTTGCTGCCCTGTGCCAGTCTACTTTTGTAGAGAGATCTTTCCTTGGAACTCTACACCAATGAGATTATAGGTCCAGGCCAACTTTCCTTGCTTCTTCCTTTCCACCTTGCACCTTAAATTTATGTAGTACCTGACAGTTGAAAAGGTATTTTTTCATAATAGCACTTTATTTATATAGCACTTTATTTTCTGATTTACTCCTTATAACAATTAAGATGAAGAAACAAACTCAGAGAGTTTATGTGACTTGCTCTGGGTCATATATGGCTATTGATGATCTTGGTAAGTAAATAGGCTGGGGGTGAATAAAATTAAAAAAAAAGAAAGTTCTGGCACTCAATAAGATTACAATCTAAAGAAAGAGACAACACAAAAGGGGAGGTAGGAAAGGAAAGGTAACAGAATACCAAGTACTCAGCTTAGAGACATCTGGTTCCCTGGAGTTGAAGCCAGACATGGAAGCAGATGTAAAGTGAAGTTATTGGAGAGTCCAGTTCCTGTCCACTATAAAGGAAGGCATTGGGAGGCAGTCAACATTGAAATGCCTACTTTATTCCAGGAATTTTGAAATGAAGGATGTGAAGAACAAGTACCAATTCTTCATTTATTTCACTTCCTCTTTGTAGATCATGAAACCTCAAACTTGAGGAAACTGTAATAACCTCTTTCTTAGAATTGTAGTTTTAAATAAATAAATAAGTAAATATACATATGTATATATACATGTATATATAAATGTACATATTTAATATACCTATAAAGTATGTGTGTGTATAAATACACACACTTTCTTGAATGATTTTAAAACCTCTTTTGTGTATATATAGAAGAGGAACCTTCTCTAAGGAGCAACTATAATATATATTGTATTTCCTTCCCAGGCTCCCTAATATAAATCTCCCACATGGATCAAAACTTAACACTGTATGTGTATTTATATAACCTATGTATATATGTGTATATATCAAACATTGCTATGTGCACATCTATATAGAATGTTAAGTGTACATAGTATGTTAACATATGAAAAGTACATAGAGTCTTAACCCTTGGATAGGATTTCTACTTGATGCACTAAAAGAGGTTTTAATCTTCATTCAAGAAATGCCAATGTTTTTTCATTAGAACTCAGTTTATTATGACATTCATTGTCAACCCCAGTGGGTTATTAAAATAAAATTTTCAAAGTTTCTTCATGACTGAGTAAAAATTAGTTCAAATTCAAATTTTATTCAAATTCAAAATTCAAATATTATCTTTTTATTTGGAAATTTTGAAAAATTCTAAATGTCCATTTAGTTGAACTCAAAACCTAAATAGTTGCAGTAATCATAAGAATAATTCGATTTAAACAACCACTATATAACTACTTTTTCCACAATAATAATTTTAGAATAGGCATAGCTGGGCAGGATAGCTACACTAATTAAATTATGACTCTTTTATTGATAAGGTGGCAGATGATCAGATAAGTTTAGGGTTAGCCAAAGTGATTCTTTTTTTACACTTTGAAGGAGAATAGATTTCATTAGTGCAGTTATTCAACACTGATCACATTATGTACCATTTTATGTTATGTGTGTCATGCTTGTCGGAGAGCTAGTTGTTAAACATTTACCAGCATCAGCTATTCTCTATAATCACAACTCAGGCTAGTCTGCCCACTTTGGAGAAAAAACAAAGGAAACCAAAGAATGCCATTCCTCTGTTCATCTTATTGGGGAGAATGGAAGGTTTCTTAAAATGGCAAGAAGATTTCAGTGTAAAAACTGAAAAAACATTCTGGAAGAAATTTTCTGAATCCAAACTAATGTTTATTGTTAGATCACTACTAAATCATAATGTCGTAGTCAAAGACATATGTAGTATGGTTCAAGACCTTGAAAAATCCAACCTGCCTAAGTATTTATAACCTACTCAAAAAAGTCAGATTACACATCAGATTACAACCTTCTACTTCAGAAAAGGGATGAGGAGTCAGCTGAATGTTTCTTCTCAGGTAGAGGAGAACCAGAATTTCATCTTCTTGAAGGTTTTCTTCTTCAAGAAAGTAAAGTGTTTTGTTTTTTTTTTAATCGTGGCTTACTATATAACCTCTGTTCTATATATGGCAACAGCTAAAGCCACTCTGTAGCCAACTGAAATGTCATAAATCTATAGGCCTCAGGAATGTTTAGACATATTCCAGGATGCTGGAGGCATGCACACAACTCCCTTTGGCAAAGATGTTTTTGCAAGGCCCTGCAAGGGATTTTCTTTGTTATTTTTACTAACAATATGATTATTGGTTCTCATATACAATTATTCAGTCAATTAATAATTGGCATTATTCCTTACAACTTGCACTGAAATAGCACTGATCCTCTAATGTGATTACATGAAGAAGATATAAGGCTCTGAGGAGATATTAAACAATGACTATAAATTAAAGTTGCATAATTAAATTATCCTTTACAACTTCCTCTTTCAGCACACTTCGGCTCAGTCCAAAGAATGGGGCAATACAGTCTAAATGCTTAGAAGGTGGTCTTTAATGAGGAGCAGTTCCAGAGAGTACACTCCCCTACTGACATGTAAAGACAAAGGAAATTGGGAAACAGTTTATTCAAATGGGGTCTATTTCAAAACTTTAACATATACCAGTGATTCCCAAAGTGTGTGCTACTGCCCCCTGGTGGGTGCTACAGCAATCCAGGGAAGTGGTGATGGCCACAGGTGCATTTATCTTTCCTATTAATTGCTATTAAAATTTTTTAAAAATTAATTTCCACGGGGCTAGGTGATATTTTTTCCAGAAAAGGGGTGGTAGGCCAAATAAGTTTGGGAACCACTGCCATATATACTTGTTATTTTAAAACAGGCATAATTTAGAAATCCAATGGAGAAATTAAAATATTTCTTTTTGTCATATACTTAATTTCAGATTATTTTAATATCTGTCTCTTATCTCTAGTCCCATCTCAATGTGGCCATTCATTGAGATTAAGGAGAGAGAGAAAAAAAGGACACACAACACACATAGATTTAACAATAATAAAAAGCTTTCCTATTTACAATCTTCCCTCCACCTCCCCAGGCTGATGAGACTGAGGGCACAAGACAGAGGTAAGGTAAAAATTGAAAGTGTCTGCCAATATGAGTCAATACACACAAATACAAATAATGAAAACACTGCATTAGAACATTCCCTTTATTTTTAACAAGGGAGAAAAAGTAAAATACGGATCAAAAGCACAAGCACAAACAGGACACCTACAGAAGGTTTTGTCACAAGCAGGTCTCTGGATGACAACATTGGCTATGAGAAGCTTTTTAATTTTCTTTCTCTTTTCTTGTCACTGCCCTGATCACTGGCATTGTGTCTATCATTTTCATATTCTTCTATGACCATTGTCTTCTCTGGGTCCCCAGAGCCAACAACTTTGCCTTGGTTTAAAAAGGCATTATATAATATGGAAATAGGTATCAAGTGATAACATTTGTACAACCCAGTGAAATTGCTTATTGGCTCTGGGAGGTGGGAGGGAAAGAAAATGAGTCATGTAAACATGGAAAAATATTTTTAAAAATAAAATTAAAACAGGCATTATACTTTTTTTTGATTCTCCCTTTTTTAGACATTTTTCTGGATTTAATGTCTTTTGTTTTTAATCATAATAGTGACAAATCAGAGACTTATTTCTTTCCATTCTGCAACAGAGACAATTTAGAGAAGTATGCTTCTTTGCCTTAGACTTACAGTCTGACTTTTTTGCCAGTGTGGATTCTATCATTTGGCTTATTGAAGTGGTTGGATGTGGCTCCATTTGTTTACTTTCCTGCAGTAAAAGCTTTATGGTTTTGGCTGAAACAGCTTTTTCTTCTCCCATGATTTAATGCCACTATAAGGTTAGCTCAATAACCTAGGTTTTTCTATTATGTTCCTCCTACTCTTATGAGATACACACAATATTTTTAAAAACTTATCTGTAAGTTAATATATTTATAATGGTTCTAAATCAGGCCTGATAAGGTTTATCTTTTAAATTTCAAAAGCTGTTTTTCTTTGTCTGATATATAGTCTATATTACCAGATTTAAATGATAAATTTTAAGTCCCTAACTGATTTTTTTTCTCTAAGTAAAGCTAATCCTTAAAAAAATTACTGGTGACTGGGTACAAAATTCTTAAGTGCAATCACTAGAGACTCCATTTTTTGGCTATGTACAATTCTTTAGTTGGTTAGCTACCTTACTGAAAAACATCATAGACTTTTTCAAAAACTTCTTTTAAAATCAAATCACTTCCAGTGCTCATATATAGTTGACAAGAAATAGACAAGAGACCAACATAGACATACAGACAAAGCAACTCAAGTGAAGTTATTCCTCCTTTTTGTCCAGATCTCTGCTAAAAATATTTGTAGTCAAATACTTTTAGATCCTTCACTTGACGCCAGAAAGACAGAGCAATTTTTACAATTCTTGCTCAAAGACACTAATGTTTATCTGCTTGGGAGCCTTTTCTGACTGATCATCTGGTTATTCCTCCCAGCATATTTGATCTCTAAAATTGCTATTATTCAAGAGTGGTTCTTATTTTAGGAACTTCTATCATCAATGACTAGGAGTTCTTCTAGTGAGAAGTTCCTACTACCAAATGTAAAAAATCTGAAACTCTGTCTACCTACCAAAGTCCCTGCCTCACAAAACTTTAAGGTACCTCTTTCCATTCAGTAAATATCAATCCATAAAACACAAAAAGCAGTATAGAAGATACATGTAGCAAAATAGAAAAGGGCTCAAAAGAAAAAGGGAAAAAGAGAAATTTCCTTAAAAAAAAGATTTAGAAAGCTCAGTTAAGGAGTTTGAAGTTTGAACAAGAAATTGGCAAAGGGAAATGTGTGATTTTGTAACTTTTTCTGATGAAAGGTTCAGGGAGTGCTTCATAAAGGAAATGCAGATTTGAGAAGTGAAAATTTGGCTCAAAATAATGAGATTTTGAACTTCTGGACCACTACTTATCTTCTAAGAATGATGAGCTAAAGAGAATAATGAACCCTGTTTTTCAAAGCATTGAGTGTACTTATCAAGGACTTGAAATGTGTTTGCCTAGAATCTTACAAATTAATCAAAAGGAAGAGAACTGTAAATGGAAGACTAGTAATTAAATACCATAAAGAGTTGCTACAAAGTAGAAAGAAGGATAAGAGTTGTTTCTGGAAATTCACAGAAGACAAAAATCTAGGAAAGGAGGCAGCAAGAAAATCTAATTCTTCAAATATTCGTACACAAATGCACAATATGTGGGTAGCTGGAGGGTGAAACTAGAGTTCCTAAAGAATGAAAGCAAATGTGGCAAAATTGGGACATTAATACACTGCTGGTGGAGTTGTGAATTAGACCAACTATTCTGGAGGGCAATTTGGAATTATGCACAAAGGGCTTTAAAAGACTTCCTGCCCTTTGATCCAGCCCCTGCTGGATTTATACCCCAAAGAGATAATAAGGAAAAAGACTTGTACAAAAATATTTATAGCCTCGCTCTTTGTGGTGCCAAAAAATTGGAAAATGAAGGGGTGTCCACCGATTGGGGAATGGCTGAACAAATTGTGGTATCTGATGGTGATGGAATACTATTGTGCTGAAAGGAATAATGAACTGGAGGAATTCCATGTGAACTGCAAAGACCTCTAGAAATTGATGCAGAACAGAAGGAGCAGAACCAGGAGAACCTTTTACACAGAGACTGATATATTATGGCACAATCGAATGTAATAGATGTTTCTACTAGCAGCAATGTAATGATCCAGGACAATCCAGAGGAATTTATGAAAAAGAACGCTATCCACATTCAGAGAAAGAACTGTGGGAGCAGAAATACAGAAGAAAAACATATGATCAATCATGTGGTTCAATGGGAATGTGATTAGAGTTTTGTCATTAAAAGATCACATTACTGCAAATATGAATAACATGGAAATAGGTTTTGACCAAGGATACATGTATAACCCAGTGGAACTGCTTCTCAGCTCCAGGAAGGGAGAGAGAAGGGGTGAGGGGGAATCATGAATCATGTAACCATGGAAAAATATTCTAAATAAATAAATAATAGGAAAAAAAAAAAGAAAGAAGGCAAAATTTGACTTCAGGCTCAGTGCTCCATCAACTGTACCACCTCGCTACCCTAGGAAATAAGGAAAACATCAAAAATGAAATTCAAAAGAATTCAAAAGAAATAGTTCTAGTAAAAAGATAAACTGAGAGTTGTCTGAAAAGACCAATGTGGATATATAGAGAACTACTAACCAAATTAGATTTTTTTTTTTTTATTTTAAACCCTTAACTTCTGTGTATTGACTTATAGGTGGAAGAGTGGTAAGGGTAGGCAATGGGGCTCAAGTGACTTGCCCGGGTCACACAGCTGGGAAATGTCTGAGGCCGGATTTGAACCTAGGACCTCTCGTCTCTAGGCCTAACCAAATTAGATTTTAAAAGAGCATGTACTGAAAATGGAAAAGCAGGAAATAGAAATTATAGATGCATGACTTGCTCCTGTAAGAATAGTGTTAATGCTAATAAACAGAATGTATTGATTTGGTGAGGAGTACTAAAGATAAGAAAATTTTGTTTTGGTTTTACATATATTAGGGAAAAAGGAGAAACAAAGGAGGGATAGTATTATTGCTCAACATATATGGCATGATGATAATTGATGATGTAGGCAATGTAGGCAGAACTATTAAACTCTTATTTTGCTTCTATTTTCTCTGCCAAGGAGAGTAACCGCTGGATAGGAAAGGAAGTAACAAAAATGATTAATTAGGGATTGAAAAGAAAAATAAGAAGATAGCAAGAGACATCAAAATGCATTTGAATGAGTTCAGGCCTGCATAAATTATATACCAGTGGCTACAAAATAAATACTAAATAATCAGCAGTATTTAACATAATACCCCCCCAAAGAAGCAATATAAACATAGAAGATTTGCAGATTCAATTACACGGAACTCATTTAAGAATTTTTTAAAAAGCTTAACCTAAATAACTTGAGGAATTTTCAGTACTCATGGCTAGGGTAGGCCAATATAGTAGAAATAACCATACTACCAACATTCACACTCTAAGTACTATGCTAAACAAATTACCAACAGGATACTTTATAGAGCTTGATAAAATAATAACAAAATTTATTTGGAAAAACAAAAGATCTAGAATACCAAGGGAAATGATGAAAAAGAAGTAAGAATGAGGAAACACTAGCACTTCTAGATCTTAAACTATGTTATATAGCAGCAGTTATCAAACCCCTCTGGAATTGATTAAAAAACAGAGAGAGAAATCAGTAGAACTAGCCAAGAGAGATTCAGAAACAATAGAACTCAATAATCCAACATTTGATAGAGTAGAAAACATGTTGCCTAAAGACAAATTCTCTTTTTTAAAACTTAGGATAAATTATTGGGAAAACTAGAAAACATTCTGGCAGAAATTAGGCTTAGACGAATACCTTATACTACACTCCACACAATACATTTGAAATGGAAACATGACTTTAATTCTCAAGATTATACTATTAAAATATCATAAGAAACTAGATCTCAGAGTTTTGGGTAAGAGATATATATTTTTAAAACACAACCTCTGTTTTAGAATTAATACTATACATTGGTTCTAAGGCAGAAAAGTGGCAAAAACTAGGCAATGAGAATTAAGTGACTTGTCCAGGATCACACATCTAAGAAGTGCCTGACTTCACATTTGAACTCAGGAACTTCTGTCTCCAGGCCTGATTCTCAATCCACTGAGCCACCTAGATGCCCACAAGAGATGTATTCTTAATCAAACAAGACATAGGGACAATTACAAAAGATAATATAGATATTTTGATTACTTTCAACTGAAAAGCATCTGGATAGACAATATTAATGCATTTAGGAGAAGACATGAAGTACTAGAATGGGAAAAAAATCATTGTATCAGATTTCTCTGATAAAGGTTTGTTGTCCAAGATACATAAATAATTAATAAATATATATAAAACTAATAGCCATTCCCCAGTAGAGAATGGTCAAAGGATATGAAAAAATACTTCAAATCACTAATGAGAAAAATACAAATCAAAAATCTTTGAGGTTTCACTTCACACTTTGCAAATTGGCAAAAATAAAAATGGCAGCAGTTAGTATTGGACAGGTTGTAGGGAAATAGTCCATCTAATATATTGATGATGGAACTGTGAAATGGTACAACCATTTTGGAAAACAATTTGGAATTATGCAAATAAAGTAACAAATTTCCATACCCTTTCAACTAGGGACTATTATTAGACTTATAACCTAAGTAAGCCATTGATTAAAAAAACAACAACCTTCATATATTCCAAAATATTCATAGAAGCACTTTTGTGATAACTAAGAATTGGAAACAAAGTAGGTATTCATTGATTGGGGGAATAGCTAAACAAATTATGATACGTGAATATAATGAGATACTACTGTGCAATAAGAAATGATACAGAGAAGCATGGAAAGATCAATGGGAACCAATGTAGAGTAAAGTAAGCAGAGCCAAGAGTAATATATAAATATATATAATATATACAAATAAAAATAAATATAAATAATATATAGAGGGCCAGGATAATGTAAATGGAAACAACAACGACATACCAAGAAACGAAAGTATATATAATAAGATTCTAAAGATAAAGTAGGACTTGTATAAAGAGATATAGAAAGATAACCAACCTATCCTTTTGTGGATGTGTTACTCATTGCATTTGTTTTTGGACTTCTTAATATATTAGTCTGTTGTATTGATTTCTACCCCCTTCTGAAAAAAAAACCCAACACCCCCAAATGCTAAACACTCCACTGTCATATGCAATTATTTGCATAATTCTTGGGGATGGGGAAGGATATATGGGATACTATGATGATGGAAGAAACAGAAAACTTATTCTAAAAATTATTTTATATAACAATTATATATAATACATCATAAATAAACAATATACTACAATGAATATTTTAATAATAAATAATAACAAATAAAATAAAAAGTAAAAAGTAAAATAAAAATTATTTTAAAAAAATTATACCCCCCTAGGTGCTAAAAGTATTTTAGATATGATTCCTAGGCCACTATTGGTAATCTTCAAAATATTAGGGAAAATGAGAGAGTTACAATAAGACTGGAAAAAGGCAAATGTCTTGGATTTCAAAAAGGGAAGATAATAGAACCTATAAACTATAGTCTAGTAAGCGTGATTTTATTTATTGAAAATTCTCAAATATGCTAAAGATATGATAATAGCTCATAGTTAAATATCATTATAAGGCTTCTAAAACATTTTGCATATATTATTTCATTTGATCTAGCAGTACTAAAAGGTGGTACAATTATTGCTATTTAAAAAAAACCAAAACAACTCTTATGTACTAACACTAAGTACTGCTCCTAAGGTAGAAGAGTGGTAAAGACTAGGCAATGGGGGTTAAGTGATTTACTCAGAATCATACAGCTGGAAAGTCTGAGTTCACATTTGAACCCAGGACCTCTCATCTCTAGGCCTGGTTATTTATTCACTGAGCTATTTCATTGTCCCAATTATTCCTATTTTATAGATGAAGAAATTGAGTCTCAGAGTGGTTGAGTGAACAGTTTAGAGTCACACAGCTAATAAATGTGTTAGAGGCATGATTTGAATCTCAGGTCTTCTTGGATTCTTTCTAAGATTAGAGATGTATCCGCTATGCCACTATCCATGATTAATGAATAAACATGAAAGGAAGTGACCACAAAAAGCCAGCATGGTTTCATCAGAAGAAGGTTATGTCAGATAAAATTAATTTCTTTTATTGACAGGATTATTAGGCTGTAAGATCAGACATATCTCATAGACAGGATTTATGTAGAGATTTTTTTGTTTTGTTTTTTGCAAACCATGCTTTTCTTAGAAACAAAATGGAAGTATGTGTGCTAGATGACAGTACAGAAAAATTAATTCAGTACTAGTTGAATGGCTGGACCTATAGAGTAATATTTGCCTCAGTGTTTCCTTGGAATGAAGCCTTTGATCAAATGTTATTGCTATCTGTGCTTAGCTAATTAATATTTTTAGCAAAAACTTGAATATAAAGGCTTAGGGGGGTCTGTCAGATATGCAGATAATAGAAGGCTAGGATACTGAAGAATGATCAGGATCCAGAATGATGTTTCCACAATGAAACGTTGAACAAAATTGAATAAGATGAAATTTAATAACAATAAATGTAAAAGTTTTATACTTGGGTTAAAAAAATTCAACCTCTCAAGTATAATAACTTTTTTTTAAACCCTTAACTTCTGTATATTGGCTCCTAGGCGGAAGAGTGGTAAGGGTGGGCAATGGGGGTCAAGTGACTTGCTCAGGGTCACACAGCTGGGAAGTGTCTGAGGCCGGATTTGAACCTAGGATCTCCCGTCTCTAGGCCTGACTCTCAATCCACTGAGCTACCCAGCTGCCCCCTTCCAATTAATTCTAATGGCAAATATTACTGAAAACATCTCTGGAACAGTTGTGAGACCCCAAATTCAAGCCCTCTCCCTCAGGGCCTTAGCCAAGCTGTCAAAACCTGGCAGTAGCCAGGTTGGCTAAGGAACTTACCCTTTTTGACTCCCGTCCTGGGCAGTTAGATATAGTCACACCTCCATCCCTCTCCTGTCCCCTCATATTACAATTAAACTGTTTCCCTGTGTGTTTTAAAGTACTTTAAAGTCCGGCTTAACTGCCATTTCTGTCAATGGTCATTCCCCTTACAGTTAAACCTGGTTCCCTGGCTTGTAAAGTCTTACCCATTGTCCCTTCCTGTCTCCTATCCACCCCACTGAACCCACAAATAATATTTAAGTTAACTCCCCTGGTTTTCCCCATAATAATAGTCAATACCTGACATATCTGTAGATACTTCTTACTCAGCTCCATATCACTTGAAGATAGGAGTGCCTTTATTTTGAAATTTTGGTTTATAAAATAGTGTGAAAGAAAAAGCATGGCGTCAAGCAACTGAATAAACTAACTAATCAATTGAATTTTCTGTCTTTGATTATTTTATACTGATGTCCATTATGATGGCCAAGAATGGTATCTTGAAAAAACAATTTTATCTTGAGTTTGTCAAAGAAATATATGTTTTTAGAATCAGCATTTCTCTTCCAACACTTCTGAGGAAAAAATTATTGTAATCCATATTTTTCTAAGAAAAAATGAATTAGTAAGCACAGTTTAGGAACTGTAGTTGAGATGATGCTTGGGACCCAGAAATTTTTTTTTTAATAGTTAAAGAGGAAGACTTTTCAAATTGGCTTCAGAATCAATAGTTTTAAAAATCAATCATGAATCATGAATGAAGAAATTTTAAAAATACCATTGGTCTAGAATCTGTCCACACCAAAATACAATTTCCTAATAATATAATTTTTTTGGTCTTAATTTATGATTTTATCTTTGTGGGGGAATTCCAGTGTGGAAATGCCCTTAATTGATGCAGAGTAGCAACTTATCTATAATTTCTAACCTCAGAGTTTCCTTGGGCACTAAGAAGTTACAAGACTTGTCCATAGTCACCGCCAGTATATGTGGGAATTTAGGTCTACACCCAAATCAACCTTCTGTTCCTAGTCCCCTGATGCTTCTGAGTACAACCTTGGTTCAGTGAAATTTTCTAACTTATGTTAGACCCTAACTTACTTAGGCATTAAGTCTCCATAGATACTCTAGGACCGGTACCCCCGTTTAGAAAATGACCTGGTTGAACTAGATGTTCTCTAATGCTCTTTCTAGCTCTAATTGTCTTTTTATATCTGTGATCTCTAAAATGCTTTGAGCTTTTTCAAAAAACAACTTTCAGCTCTTCAGAACAAACAGAAGAAATCGAAACTAAATAAATTTCAAATGAGAAACCTTAATTCTGATCCTTACTTTTCTGCTTACTAACTGTTTTATCAAGTCATTCAACCTCTGGGAGACTCAATTTCCTTTTCTGTGAAATTAGACATTAGGCAGCTTCTAAGGTTCTTTACAGCTCTAAAATCTAAAATAAAAAAAAATGATTCGTATGTTCATCCAAATGATATTTTATCCTAAAGATGGGCTCACTGAATATATATATATCAGGAAATTAACTAAATTACAGTCTGATCAGGGAAAAGCAAAGAAAGAAACAAAATAACCTCATCATTTGATCCTACAACCAGCATCTAGTGAGAATAAGCAAAACAGCTCCATTGTTCTTGAATCTATCTCTGCACAAAGATGATACATATTTGGGGAGGGGGGGGAGGTATATTTTGTGGCTGAAACCACAGCTAAAAAAAGTAACAGGAAAAGAGATACAAACAAGTGGTAACTTGAAATAATTGAATAATGGTGGGAGCAGCTTAGGCAACAGAATTTTGATGAAGTCCTAAAATAGGAGCATGAAAATCTTCATAGACACGACATGTTCTTTCTTTTTTTTTTTTTTTTTTGTAATAAAATGTTTTATAGCGTTTCAAACATCAGCTGGCCTCGGAGCGAAAGTTAATTCCACTTTGAAACAAGATACACAGTAAATGTATCAAGAGGCTCTGCTGTAACAGAGCTTTTTAAATAGATGCAGACTGGCTCTGCTTAGAACGCTCTCTGGAGCGTGCAAGTCTTGACTTGGCAGCTGGTAGAGCTTTCCTTCGGACCACAAGGTCTTGTCGGGGTGAGAGCGGGGGAGAGGGCTTGACGGTCATGCTCTCTTGGCATGGCTCATGGAGGCTCATGGAATATTGCCCGTCTATTATTAGCAATAGTTCAAGAGAGCAGGTTCAGCCGTTGAGGGCAGGGGGAGGCACCCCAAAAGGTTGGATTCAGCCTTGCAAGGGTCCTCACAGTAAACTGGGTAGATGGGTAGGAGGAAACTCTTGCTAATAATGGAGGCCATTCTTTTCTCTGGAACTGAGTCTTAAAGTCTTGCGTGGAGCACTGAGAAGCGTGATCTCCCCAGTGTCCCACAGCAAGGATAGTCCACAGATTAGATTGTGCAATATGAAATGAATGGATGGATAAATGAATATTGAAAAAAGCTGGGGATAGAGATAGAAGAAACAAGACAATTCCTGCCCTTAAGGAGTTTCCTTTCTAATGGGAGATTTTTGACTCGAAGTCCAATGGAGAGGTCCCTCCATTCCATTTTTTAGGGTATAATGCCAAAGCAATGGTAATGCATATTTAATATTTTCCCTCCAACTGATAAAACCATACCTATTTTTAATGCTAACCCATTTGAAAGTGCCAAGACTTTGGTGGGAAGGATTTCTTTTTAGTTGTAAAGTACCAAAGAGGCAAGGGCTTCAAAAGCTACAGAAGCAGCTCTCAGGGCATGATCTCCACAAGACTTGGTTCCTTAAATGATGGCTACAGGGGCTCAGTTGGAATGAGGGCTGTTTATTCAGGGACTGCTACTATTCCAGGAGCTCTTGGACTCAGGATTCTGTGCCATACTTCTTTCTCTCTGTTTTTCTGTCTCTACATCTGTCTTTTTGATTCCAGGGTCCTCATATCTATATATGCATCTACATATATACACATAGAAGTAAACCTGTGATTTTGTCAGTATATAGAAAACCCTGTATAGGAATTCTCTTCACTAATCCACAGTAATAACGTATACATGACTTATTATGTGTAATATATTCTATATAATACACACCTACATACATTTGTATATTTATACATATATATTTAATTTTTTTACTGGAGCGGTTTACCATTTCCTTCAGCTCCTTTTACAGGAGAGGAAGCTGAGGCAAATAGGATCTGAGGCTGGATTGGAACTTGGGCAGGGGGGTCTTCCTGTCTCCAGGCTCAGTGCTCTATCCACTGCACCACCTAGCTGTCCCTGTCCCAGTGTTGAAGTGGGGACACACTTGAGGGAGGGAGATTAGGCCCTGCATCTCTCAAGTCCATATCTTTGCATTGGCTGTCTCTTCCTTCAGGACTCAGCTCAGGCATTAACCTTCTTTCTACAAGAAGCGCTTCTTAATCTCTCAAACAAGTGTCCTCCCTACTAATTGCTTTGTAGCTGAACAATGTATTTATTTGTATTCTGTACATTCATATATATACATATATGTATACATATATATATATATACACATATATATTGTCTTCCTTGGTAGAATATAAGCTTCTTGTGAGAAGAGACTATTTCATTTCTTCTCTTTGCATTCCCATGCCTACCAGGTACTTTAAAAAGTCTTGTTGTTTGGTTACATTGCTTAAAAGAATGAGTGTTTAAATGAAATTTGCCCATCTTATAACTAGATATCAGAGGCAAGACTTGAACTCAGTTCTTTCTGACTTTAAGATAGTTACTTAAGTTGCTATCAAATGTTGTGTGTTTAAATGAATATAAGTAGATAGTATATGTGATATATATATATATATATATAAAAAATAATATACATTTCTCCTTCTAATGACTAAATGACATTTAAAAATATAAAGCTATTTTTCTTTAAATGTAGTAACAGGCGGTAAGGTTTAAACTTAGATTCTATTCTAGTAAAAATTTCATCATGTTCCCTTCAAAGTTATCCTTTTTTTTTCTATCTGGAGAACTGCTGGTCAACAAAATGTTACTTTAATAAACTTCATTATATCATTAAATTTGGAAAAAACACCCAGCATTAAGATTATTTTTCATTTGTAGCAAGTATGTTTCACAGAATAAAAAAAAAATAAAGAAACCAAATAATTCTTGCTGGCCTCTTTAAGTGAATCATCCATTATTGGTTTGGATACATTTGCAAAACTTGCGACGTGATGTACCCCAGTAAAGGCCTGTGAAACACAAGCCCTGCAAATGGCTAACTAGCTCCAAACTTCTAAATAAAACATTCCTATCTCTAAAATGTTTGCCAAAATAATGAATCATAGTAGGATGCTGTCAAAGCGCCAGCAGTCGCTGACGTACATTCTTTTTGCTTTCCTTTAACATTATACCAAGTGGTTAGAGTTGTTATCACCAAAAACTGAGGAATCTAGAGCATTCCAATCCCTAGTATTTGTACCAAACAGTCAGTCTTTTACCCAAATGCAACAGTATCCCTTTATTGACCTGCTTACATTGTAGGACACTTGAGGCAAAATGCCAACACTGGACTCCCCTGTCTTTCCTCCTCCTCCCCCTAGTTTAGTCTCCAACTCATTTCCCAGCTTCCTTCCTTAGTCATGCCAGAATAAGGTGGGGAAAGACCTCAGGGAATGATTGTTAGAAATAAAAATGAACTTTTCAGTTCTTTTAATGGCTATGTACTACTGCTGCTATATGCCTACCACTTTTGGGTTCTCCTTGGTTCACCTGCAAGAAACTTATATTCATTATAGTAGAAAAGTGTTAATTTTTAGGTCTACTCCCAACGCCTCACTGTCAAGGTTACTGTTGCACCAGTAGAAGGATCTATATTGATTTCCCCCCCTTCCCCCTCCCACCCAGTTTAATAAGAGAAATTAGATTAAAAAATGCACAAAATATTGACATTTTTGGAATTGGAGCCATTATACAACCATGTTAGCATATGTACTGACGATTCCCCTGTTTACACCACTTCGAGTTTCCTGAATTTTATGTACAACAGATTTTTAGAGTGACCTCTGATAACGATTAAATCTAGAGATGGAGATGAAGGAGATGAAAAATGGAGGCTTCTCAAACTTGTGAAAATTCTTCCTGAATTGACTTCTACTTAAGGATCTACTCATACTCATAAAAAACATATATGGCACTTTAATGTGCTATATATGTCTGTACTAAATAATAATTTACAAACCACTTTTATGTTTGGTATTTTACATGCAGTATCTCATTTTATTCTTATGATGACCCTGGGAGATAGTTATTATTATTATTATTATTGTTATTATTATTCTCTTTTACAGATGAGGAAACTGAGGCAGAGATTAACTAATTTGTCCACTTCACACAGCCCAGTTCACACAGTCTCTGCATTCAAATTTGAGCCCAGGACTTCCTGACTCTAAGTCAAGCCTCTCTACTTTATTCATTGTACCATGTAACTCCTCCTCATCAGGCCCTAATGTTGTGTGTCAATATGCTTCCTTGGTAGTGAAATGATACATGTATGTGTGGATGAAGAATAGAGGGGGAGGAATTTAAAGAGAGAGGCAAGGGAGTAGTGCTGAAAAACAGTATTGGTAGAGGCTTTCAACCAAAGCTCATAATTTTTATGAATTTTGAATTTCAATAACAAAAACAATGTGATTTTTTTTGGACTTGAGATCCTCATTTGCATTATATATATATATATATATATATATATACACACATATACACATAGCTATCTGTGCCAGGGGTTTGGAGCTCTTGGCTCGGAGCATGCAAAAGCTCTTAAGACACTTTGGAAAGAGAGTGCTTCTCTTGCAACCTGACACTCAGTCACCAAATGTGCTGAGGGATACCCGGAGAAAGCCCTCTAAATCTAATAGAGCAGCTGTCTATATCCACACTTTGTTTCAGTGACTTGAACCTGAAACCCGATGAGATTGCAGTCATGTGTGCTTCATGCTATTTAAATTTAAGGGGGGTCCGGAGGACTGGGGAATCCCCAGATCATTAGGGAAACTTAAGAATTTGGGCAACTTTTTGTGGAACAGTTTGTTTCCCAAGTGGAGTCCTATAAGCTTGGCTTCTCAGTTTGATTAATATACTGTAAAATATTTTNTATATATATATATATATATATATATACACACATATACACATAGCTATCTGTGCCAGGGGTTTGGAGCTCTTGGCTCGGAGCATGCAAAAGCTCTTAATACACTTTGGAAAGAGAGTGCTTCTCTTGCAACCTGACACTCAGTCGCCAAATGTGCTGAGGGATACCCGGAGAAAGCCCTCTAAATCTAATAGAGCAGCTGTCTATATCCACACTTTGTTTCAGTGACTTGAACCTGAAACCCGATGAGATTGCAGTCATGTGTGCTGCATGCTATTTAAATTTAAGGGGAGTCCGGAGGACTGGGGAATCCCCAGATCATTAGGGAAACTTAAGAATTTGGGCAACTTTTTGTGGAACAGTTTGTTTAAGCTTGGCTTCTCAGTTTGATTAATATACTGTAAAATATTTTGTGGGGGAGTTGAATATAGAATGCTGTGGCATTGTGAATATTACCCGTGGTGACATTAATAGAAGAAAGTGAGATGAAAGCAAGAATCTTGAATAAAATAGATCAAACATAAAAATCTATCTATTTATTTACATTTATTTATTACTTATTAATTATAGATTTATTTATCTGGGGGCAAGAGAAAGTTTGAGGAACAGCTTAATCATCTTTAAGTAGTTGAATGTTTTGTTAGGGTGATGGAGGACAGTTGTTGGTTATTCTCTATATGTCTTTGTAGACACAGGATAAGAAGAAATAGGCCAGATTGTAATAATATAGACTAAAATTGGTGTTGACACTGAAATATATTTGCCAGGGTGGTAGGTTCTTTTTCTTTAAAATATTTAATTTTTTGGATATATTTTTAGCATATTAATGACTTCCTCAAAACCTTTCCTCTGATAGAACTTTTCCTTATAAAAAGATTAAGGAAAACCTTATTGTTGACTCAAGATATAATTTTCCAATTTCATAGTTTGTCATTTCTTAGCAGAGAGGAACTGCATTTAATGTCAGATACCTGGAAACAACATTGAACTTTGTATTTTATTTGAATCCCGTGGTTTGTTGTAACAATTGTGAATGCCATTCCTTTGATTCTTGTTAAATATTTCATCTGTTTGTACATTTTCCAGTCTTTATCTCAATTCCTCTTATTCATTACTGCTTACAAAATAGCAATATTCCATTACAGTTGTCTACTATAATTTGTCTAACCATTACCAATTGTTGGGTATATAATTTATTTCCAACATTTGCAACTATGAAGTGTTGCTGTGAATATTTTGTTTCACGTGGTTTCTTTCTTTCTGTTATTCACATCCTGATGGTTATAAATCCAGTAGTTGGATCCCTAGAATAAAAAAGTGGATAGTTTAGTAATTTTTCTTGCATAATTCCAAAATCTTTTCCAGAATGGTCAGACCATTTCATAGCTCCACTAACAGTCTATTAGTTTTATTTGTCTTTCTGACACCCTTAAAATAGTATTTTGATCTTTGTAATCTCATGATTGTGGGGCAATACTTCTGAGCTGTTTTTTCTTGATAATTATATTTCTGTAATAGCTTAGATGCATTCCTATACAGAGACAGGAAGGTAGCTAGAAGATAATCGTTTCAGGTCTCTTTGATCCTCATGATTTTATAGCTGTATAAACTCTGTTGTAACTGGATTCTGTACCTGACATGAAATCTCTTTTTTATTATGTTGTACAAGATATTTAGCATCTGTTTTTATTTGGACTTTTTGCTTTTTCATAGTTACGTCTCTTAACCTAGCCAGCCATTTTGAAAATGCATGCCAATGTTTCAAAGATGAAATGATGTGGATGATTTTGTTCAATTTGACATTAAGTTTAGACTTCAGCAAGATCTGACTATTGTGTTTGTCTGTGTACTTTAACTGTAGTCATAATGTTCTAAATTTATAATTAGCTTCCATGTATTATGACATACACATATGAATATGTCTCATTCTTATATTCTGTCTTTCACCTCTCTTTCAGGAGACACATACCAGGTTTCCTCATTAGTCCTCTAGAAATGTGATTGATTATTATGCTGAGTTTTTAAGTGTTTTGAAATCTTTACAATATTATTGTCATTGTAGAAATTGTTCTCCTGTTTCTGTTCTGTTGTGAGGAAGATTAATTTAGTATTAGTGTTGGACCTAGGAGGAAGGGCTGGAGGATTCCAAGATGGATGAAGGAGCAGGAAGTGGGGAGTGTGCTCTGAGAGTGGTTGGACATAACTGTTGCTAACCCTGGGAGGTCTCAGAGTTAGGGAAAAGCTGCATCCAGATTCCCTGAGATCCTGAGAGGTGGAGGCTTTCAGCAGTGGACAACAGACCTGCAGAGCAGCACCAAGTGGGGAAGTGGTTTGTGATCTGGTGGACAGCATTGCAAACTCACTCTCCCTACCTGGGTACCTTGGATCACCTGTCCTGGTGGAGTTGGATCTTGGCATCCTGTGACCAGGTTTGGAGGAGCTTTCCCTGTGACTTCAGTACTGCTTCTTTTGGGCCTGCCTGGCTTAGGTCTATACAATAGTGTAGTCAAGTCCTTCCCCTGCCCTGTGGTTTGCCCTTAGGTTGTAAGTATAGGATCCCTTGTTCCCATCCTTTATTATTGTGCCCCTCAATTAAACTGTTATAAACTTTTACCTTTTGCCTGCTGGTTCCATAGACCCTTGCCTAGGTGGGCTGAATGACTGTTGGGCCTAACTGCCATTCCTGTGACAGTTAACAGCTTGGCAGTAAACCCTGGTCTCCCTATCCTGGTTGGTCCTGTCTCTCCTTGTGTGAACCCACGAACCATTTAGATTACATTTTAATAATAATAGTTAACATCCCTGGTGCCCCACCATTACAATTTGTCACACCCAGATGGCTGGGTAACAGAGAGACAGACAGGAAGTTCTCTCTTGGGCTGCCAGAGCCACACAGGAAACTGAGAAGATCCGAACATTCCGTGGGGGGGTTCAGCCATTGGTTGTGAGCTGAAAGTTCTTAACCAGTGGTGAGGCTGCTCAGAACTGCTCAGCCTCTGCCCCCAAAATTAATCTTCCTCACAACAGTTCACATACTTCTCTATCAGTTGATGCAAGTCTTTTTAGGTTTCCTGAAATCATCCTCATCATTATTTCTTATGGCACACTAGTATTCCAGCACATTTCTATATCAGAACTTGTTCAACTATTTCCCAGTTGATGGGCACCCCATAAGATTCCAGTTGAAAGAGAAACTATTCGCAATACTTCCCTATCAGTTCCAAAACAACAGTCCTACTTTCTTCTTCCCAATCAGCCAACCTTCCTAATTTAACCAAGGCGAGGACCAGTCAAGGACAAGGGACCTTTGATTGATCTATTTTTACCAGATCAGGATAATGATCCACCTAGGAGTGGGAGCCTCTTTCTTCATACTCCACTGGAGCGAATGAAGAGTGAATTGAAAGATTTTTGGAAAATTATTCTCCAAGGTGAGCCAAAAGTTGTGACTATCACTCTCTTTAATGAACAAACTATTAACTCAACTGTTACCTAAACTCTATATCCTTGCTCAATCTTGGCTATGAAATATTACTTGTTTAAAAATTCTGTAGTTACCTCAAAATGACTTAGACTGGAGAGATAATCAATTAGTCAACATATATTTATTAATTACCTATTTTGTATGTGTTAAACAGTGGAGATACAAGTACAGAGAAAGAACAATCCTTATCAGTGAGGAACTTACACTCCAATGGGGAAGACAACAATTATGTATAATAATAATTAGCATTTATACTGCCCCTTAAGTTGTCCTAAGTCCTTTACAAATATCTCATTTTATCCTCACAGCAACTCTGGGAGGTAAGTACTAATATTTTTTTTTCATTTCGTATCTGAGAAACTAAAGCTGAGAGAGGTCAAGTGATTTGCCCAAGATTAAGTGATTTGTTGCTATTGTTGTTCAGCTGTTTCCGTTGTGTCTGACATTTCATGACCCCTTTTGAGGTTTTTTGGGCAAAGATAGTGGAGCAGTTTGCTATTTCCTTCTCCAGCTAATGACTGATGCAAACAGGGTTAAATGACTTGCCCAGGGTCATATAACTATTAAGTGACTGAGGTCAGATTTGAATTTGTGAAGATGAATCTTCCTGATTCCAGGTCTGACACTATGCCACCTAGCTGCCCTGTGGTAAATAGCAATACATATAGAATAAGTAAAAAGTTAACAAATATAAATATACAGAAGACAATTAATTGCATCATCTTTTGGGAGAGAGAGAAAACTATCATTTGGAGGAATCAGGGAAGACTTCATACAGAAGATGGTGGTTAAGCTGCATCTTAAAAGAAGAGAGGGATTCTGCTAATTTGGATTGTTCTCTTTCTAGGCAAAAAATACTTGAGTTTAAAATGATCATAAATTAATTAATGCAAGCGTATGACTACAATTTAAGGAAGTGTTCATATTTTTTCTTCAGCACCTTTGTTGGGCACCCTTATCATTTTAACATGCTGGCTTAGTTAGACAAGAGCTACTTCTTGGTTAATACAACTGTTGCAGTGGATATATTTTTTTTCATCCTTTTATTTATTTTTATTTAATAATTTTTATTTTTTAGAAAAGTTAACATAGTTACATGATTCATGCTCTTACTTTCCCCTTCACCACCCCCCCACTCCCTCTCCCCATAGCCAATGCGCATTTCCACTGGTTTTATTGTGTGTCATTGATCAAGACTTATTTCCAAATTGTTGATAGTTGCATTGGAGTGGTATTTTCGAGTCTACATCCCCAATCATGTCCGCCTCAAACCATGTGTTCAAGTAGTTGCTTTTTTTTCTGTGTTCAGTGGATACATTTTAAAAGGAGGAATCCTGATCTCATGTATGCCTAATAATTTTTTTCTTCTTCCTATTTCACCTTCAGTTAAAAATAATAACAAAACCCCTTTTGTGACAAATATTCATCAAGAAAAACAAATTTCTTTAATTGTCCATGTCCTCAATTGTTGTCTTATTTTTCATCTTCAGTCTATCAGCTCCATCAGGAAATGGTTACCATTCTGCCTTCTGGAATCATGATTAATCATTGCATTTATTAGAGTTTTTAAGTGTTTCAGAATTGTTTTTCTTTACAATACTGTTGATGTATAAATTATTCTCTTGGTTCTGCTCACTTTACTTTGTATCGATTTTACCCAGTGTTGATTGCTTGATTGATGTATATGGCTTGTCTTCAAGGTCAATCTTTGAAAAGATCAAAGCAATTTATGGCTTTTTGGTCACAGAATTGTAGAGCTGAAAAGGACCTTGGCGAATATCTAAAATGCTTTGTTTTATAGAGGAGGAAACCAAGGTTGAGGGAAGTTGACCCAAGATCTCATAAGTAATAGTAATTGATGGGAATTTAAATCTAGACCCTGTGACTTCAAATCTGAGCCTCTTTCCATTGATGATTGTGATTCTTTCAACTACTACAGTAGAAGGTTCTATTTAAGTCCTGTGCCTACGTGTTTGTGCTTCCAAATATCATGAACACAAAGCATCTTTGGAGTGACATGCCCTACGTACCATTAACATCTATTATTGGAAAGATGGCCTTTGAAAGACATTTGGGGACTGTAGATAATCTTTCAGATACTTGCTTCTTTTTTCTTTCCTTTTTCTTTATATGTCAAAGACAACATATAAACAATGTACTTAAAATTAGATATTCTCTTAGACCAGCCTCATTCTCTATTTACTCAATAAACATTTACTAAAAATCTACTTAATCTACTTTGCACTATATTGTGTGCTAACTATTTGGATAGGAGTAAAGACAATTAATATATCATAAATATAAATAATAAATATAATCAGATAAATACATAAAAATTATAAGAAAACATTCTTAACAACAACAAAAAAGCCTTTCATGACCATCCCCTCCCCACCAGTGGTCAAGAATTGTCTTCATGATATTTTCCCCTCAATGTAGCCTATAATTATTTTGTATATTCTTTATAAATACTAATAATTGCACATATTAGAATATAAGGTCCTGCTGCAGGGAGTGTTTAATTTTTACTTTTGTATCCTCAAAGCCTCTCTTAATGTTTGACAGATAGTAGGTACTTAATGAATATTGATTGATTGATTAGAGGATAAGACAACTTTTTAGATAATGTAAGGACTCTGGCCTCATGGAGTTTGCAACCTAGTTAGGGAATAAGACACAAGCACAGCTAAGTATAATACTCAACTTTGTAAGAAAAATACCTTAGAGAGACAGAATATCAAGCACTCTCTGAATGAGGTTGAAAGTCAATAATCACTAGGAGAATAAAGAAGTTGAGATTTTAAAGGATGGGTAGGAATTCATCAGGTAAAAGGGGGGGGGGAGGATATTCAAAGTCCTGGGAAGAATATGAGCAAAGGTACAGAGTCATAAGGGAAGTGTTTATCCAGAAGGCAGAAACGAATCTTTGCTGACTTGAGAATATGGGCAGCATTTTTCCATTTTGAGACACTTTAAACTTTTAAATATCTATAAAGCAGATGAGATATAAACCCTGATTAATGAATGCTTTTCACTCATGGTCTACTTGAGTAATAAATATTACATGATCTTAGTGTAAGGGTAGAGGCTGCCATATCCAGTGAGGACCTATAGCTGCTAAAACATAATGGGAGAGGTATTAATATATTGACTTACCAGAGAATGTAAGGTTGAGACTTTGAAAGTACATTACCTAAGAAAACGTTAGCTTTGTCTGCCATAAAGAAATTTAGAATGATATCTTACCGCCTTTAAGGAGACCCACAACCTGAGTTTCAACCACACATTGATGACATGTTAGGTACACTGAGAGCAGAACAAAAACCTCAGTGGAGCCAAGATATGTTTTGTCTAATCTATGCATACAGCCTGTGCAGTTTATAATTATTCTCAGTCCCAATTAGAAATAAAGCCAGTGGCTTCAGACATCAGCAACCAGTACATCTCTGAACTTGGAGAAAAGGTAGAGAAAGCTTACCAGTTGGCTTACAACATAAGCCTAGAAGAATATCGAAAGATAAAATAACCCAACACAATGGTACAGTGCCCTAGTTTGTTGTCAAGATTTCCAGCAAGGTGGCAGAATTCTGTTGAGACATGCAAGTTAGCAGATCTATGGAAATTCACTCCATCCTTAGTTTTGAAGAGACTGGACAGCTTACCTGTTTATGAAATAGTCCCTGAGTCTAGAAGGAGCCCTGAAAAGACAACTTCTCATAGTTATTTGTTACCAAATGGTAATTGGCAGCCAGATGTTAATGCCAATGTTTACCCATGCAGTGTAATTACTTTTGAATGTAATTATATTTGTTCATTGATGAACAATATTGTTTTTATATATTTTTCTTGTGTATATTTGCTTTGTATTAACATCATGCACATATTGTTGCCCTTACCAGAGCAAACGCCTCTATATTCACCCTTAATCAAATTCCATTCCATTTTCTCTGGTACATTATCTTTTCTATTATCACTACTCTAATCTTCAGCATTTCTCTATCTACTTGCTAGCAGCCTACAAAAACAACCATATTTCCTATTAAAAATATTCACTTGATATTTCCATCCCTATTAACTACTATGTTGTACCCCAAAGTATTTGGGGTAGGAAAATCATTCACTGAAAACGTTAAATATCTCTCCTCCCTTTTGTGTCTAAACTCCTTGACAAGGTCATCTCTAATGGATGCCTTCACTTCCTCTCCATTCACCATTCCAACCCCTTTTAAATCTGGCTTCCAACCTCAACATTCAACTGTAACCTCTCTCTAAAGTTGCCAGTTGATATCTTAATTGTCAAATCTAATGTCTTTGATCCTTATCCATCTTGATCTCTCAGCAGTCTTTGACACTGATTATTATTTTTTTCTTATTTGTTCTCTTTTCTAGACTTTTGTGATACTACTCTTTCCTACTTCTCCTTATCTAATTGCTCCTTCTTATTCACCTTTGCTGGATCTTCAACTAGATCATACTAACTGTGACTGTCTCCCAAGACTGTGCCCTAGACCTTCCTCTCTTCTCCCTCTATACTATTTTGTTTGGTGATCACATCAACCTGTGTTCAATTATCATCTCTACACAAATTATTTCTAGCTCTATTTGTCTAGCCTTATCCTCACTCTGGACCTACAGAGTCAAATAACTAACTGCCTCTTGGATTTCTTGAACCTGGATATTCTGTAGGCATCTCAAACTCATTATGCCCAAAACTTAACATTGTTATCCTTGACTTCTTAGAATTCCTGGCTATCTTAAATATTCAGCTCAAATACTAGGTTCCTCAGGAGACTTTTCTGAGTATATGCCCCCCTTACTTCCCCTCATGGCCTAGAGTCTTCCTCTGAGATTAACTTCTATTTACACTAGAAAAACAGGTATTTGGATGTTGTATTCTCCCCATTAGTGTAAGAAATAAAATGGATATAAAAGGATAGATTTAAAAATATTAGGGTCTTAAAAGATTTATTGGTAGCCATTAGAAAAATGAAGCCATGTGTCATGTTGAGTCAGTTTGAAAGACCTGCCATTATCTCTGCCACCATGCTGCTTCAGCCGTAAAAAAAAGTGTGCCAATCCTGACACTTCATTTTTATCCTTCTGTCTACGTTATTATGTAACTGTCTTATGTCACCACATAAGACTGGAAGCCAGTTGGATCATGGGAAATGTAGTTTCAAAGACCCCAAAATGTCCACAGGAAATTTAGATCAGAGATCTCAAAATTTCAATAACACATTAGAATGTAAGCTTCTGTAGGGCAGAGACTGTGTTTTTGCCTTTCTTTGTTTCTAGAACTTAGAACAATACTAAGCACCTAGAAGATCCTTAATAAATACTTCCTGATTTATAATCTGTAACTATGCTTAGTTATTAGCTTTATCTGACTATTTTACATAATCCACAAATTTTGTTATTTCTTGAATGTAATTATGTCATTCTACAAGAGTTGAAGTGGCTTAAGTTAATAAAGAAGCTGTGAGACAGGAAAGAGAAAGGAGAGATCAAGAAAGCCCATTGGCCCAGGAGGCATCTCATAACAGAAGATTCAAACTGAAGCTACCAATTTTACCCATTTCTTTAAGGACTGAGTCAAATTCCAGGAAACTTCCTCTCTTAGAATCTGTACACAGATGTTGTGAGGCACACTTCTTGCTTCTTTACCCAAATATTTCTGAAAACCTGAACTTGCCTCAATTACAAAAAGACTAGGAATTACCTAGAGATAAATGGAAATTTCCTTAATGCAGATAAGTCAAATCTTTGCCTAAATGTTAAGAATTTTTGTAGGAGGGACTCTGAGCAATTTTAATTATGCTCCTAATGCTTAATCTAAAATTAACTCTCTAAAAGCAGTAAAGGAGGGACCTGAAGATTTATTATATGGATCTTAGGCTTAAAACAAGCTAACTATTCTAAAAGAGTTGCAGATATCATCTCCAGAGACACAGTGGGGCAGAGAAAAAAGGGTAGTTATGATTTTCACTAGTTATTCCATAAACCCACATCCATCTTCTCCTGCTAATCCACCTTCTTTTCCATCCTATAATGCTGCCTCTTATGGATTTTATGGTTCATAAACCCCTATGACCTCTTTCTACCTCCAGACATTTATTTGCCAGTTTAACTGCTTGTTCTCACTTCAGAGGGGATAGTCAAGTGGCTAAATTTTGAAGAAGAAGATATTCCATTGAATAAATTATTAGTAGCTTTGTTATGAGGAGGATGCAGAAATTCTGGGGCTATCCCTGAATATTAGTTATTTAGACGTCATGATATAATAGAAAGACTACTTGAATTTGGAACCGGAAGGTAACAGATTTCTATTCCTAACTCTGTGATTACTTAGCTGTATGGTTGTGGACAATCATTTAATCTTCTTATGACTTACTTTTTACATCTGTAAAATGAAAAATACGGACTAGATGATATCTGAGGACAATATAAGCCTAGAAATTCTGTATTTCCATAATTCTAAAAGCTTAGAGTTTAAAATACAAAAAAGTTTACACTCAAAATAATTCTGATGGCTCCATTTAATGTGAATTACTGTTCTTGTCCAAAGACTTGTTTAACAAAAAACTCATCTAGACTCATTTATTTAAGATTAAATATATTTAAATATGAGGAATATGTGTAGGATAAAATATTTAGGACAATAGATTTAGATCTGAAAGGGAGCTTAGAGACAATCTAGTCCAGATCCCCCATTCTAAGACAGAGGAGATATGTGTCCAAAATTGCACACATAATGAGTTACAGAGTAAGCATTTGAACATTAGTCATCTGATGCCAAATCCAGCTGTTTTCTACTGCACGACTATAGCTCAGGATTTTCCTTCTGAGCAGTAGAATTAGTCAGTTGTCTATATCAAATGATTTAAGAGAATCAGAACAGGTTCTTCTGCCTGATAATATTTCATCTACTAGCCTGCTAATATCCAAAACAACTGAAGATTAATTCATTTGGGTCTTGGAGCTGCTTAGTTCTAGGTGGAAAACAACAACTAAAAGGCACAGAGAGTTGTGCTTGGAGTCAGGGAGTCCTGGGGTTAAATCTTACCTCAGACAATTCATGCAATGAGACTCTGAGAAAGTTACTTTCTCAGTTACTGTTACTGTAAAAAGAGGAGGTTAGACTTAATGGCCTCTAATAACCCTTTTACATTTAAATCTGTCAGACTATGAGTCTCTTATTAAAAAGTCAAGACCCTCCACTGGCTAACCCTTACCACTCTTCTATCTTAGAAACCAATATTTAGTATATATAAATTCTAAGATAGGAGGTAAAGATTATAAAAAACCAAACTTCCCAGTTTATATCATTTATATCAACAACTAAAAATTTAGTAGACATTTATGCCTCTCTCTCGCTCTTTCTTTCTTTCTTTCCCTCCCCCCCTCTCTCTCTGTCTCTCTCTCTCTGTCTCTCTCTCTCTGTCTCTCTCTCTCTCTCTCTCTCTCTCTCTCTCCCTTTCTCTTTCCCTCATTCCCTCCTTCCTCCCTCTTTTCTCCCTCATTCTCTTTCTCTCTCACACACATAGTCTAATGCCCTATGCCACAAGTTGCTCAAAGCCAACGTTGCTTAGGGTCATAAGTTGATTAAATGCAAATCACTTATTATTTCTATTCGAGATGTAGCCATATGCAACAGATCACAAAAATCATGTCCTCATTTACTTCTTGCCTGTCATTCTCACACTCTAAATGTTTACTGTAAGTAATGGAGTCCAGAGCAACTTATTTGTCCTACAAATACCTGGATTTTGCGTCATATCACAGTGCTTGGCTTCATGTGCCACAAAAGAAAAAGGTGGACTTTCATGGGCTGACTCTCCTATAACATAGAGTTTGCCTATATTTTAAAGACAATACATAGTAAAATAGTAAGTGCACTTCCTATTGGTGTGGGTAGATGAAATGGAAAATTTGCAAACTCAAAACACAAGCAAAACACAAAACACAATCTGATCATTTCAGTACAAAAAAAAAAACAATTTCTCATTTCAGGACATAGGCTTTACTCAGAGAGAGGAATTTCAGAACTCCCAATATATAGAATATCATTTGAGGGGTATAAAGTCCAAAAACTTCAGTTTTTTCTCTTTATCATGGTAACTGCACAGATAGTAACTAGGAAATGAGTCAATCAGTGATAATCAATTCGTTACCCCTATAAAATGCCACAGATGGAAGCCAGTTTTTTCAAATTAACAGCCAGTTTATTTTCACTGTTAGGCTCTTTCAACATGTAAACAGTTTGTCCTCCTGCAGAGAGAAATAAGTCTAAAATTGGAGAAATCGCTCTTTGCCAAACAGAAAGAAAAGAACTCACTGCTTACTTAGCTTTGTGCTATCTAAGTCAGTTCTGGGAACAAGTTGGAATATCTTTAAGACTGCATAGGCTTTGGTTCTTTCTTTGGACAGTTATAGCTGATTTGTTGCTTGACATTCAGATTTGCTCTTTTATATTGCTATTCCTTCAGGGTGTTGTAGTGGCTAGAGTCCTGGCCTTAGAGCCAGAAAGACCTGAATTCAAATCATAGCTATGTGATCCTGGGCAACATAATTTGTTTTCATTTATAAAATGGGGATAATCATAGCAACTAATTTATTGTAAATTCTTAAAATGATGTAATATATAAATGCTTTGCAAATCTTAAAAACTATATAAATGAACATAATTATTATTCATGGTAAAACTTGGCAGAAAAGGTACTTTAGTGCTGTAATTTTTCTAAAGTTATGGTTCTTTTTTAGGCAGCTCATATTTCACTTTTTTTACATTCTCTTTTTGATATCAGATATAAGTTGAACAATGGTTCTATTCTGCCTCCGTTTTCATTGTCCAGAGGAAGTGGTGACTGACCTTCATTTGCTCTAACTTTCAACATCATTAGAACATTGCTCATTTACCATACACACTACGCTGTGCTTTCTTTGCTTATTTCCCTAAGCATGATTTAAAAAAAAAGTGAGGTCAAAAGCAAACACTTAGTTTTTTTCCAAGGAAAACTTATTTTGTTCAGATGGTTCTTAACCCAATGTTCTTTCCATTCCTACCTGATTAACCAGGAAAGAAATTTCAACTAGTAATTTTTTCAAATATTTTCCCCATCAGTGAATATTAATCAAGGCTTTTCTGGACAGTCAGTACTGTTCTTTGAACAAAGAATCAGTTTTTAGATCTTTACTGTACTCTGAGACACAAAATACATGAACAAACGCATCTCCCTGTATCTTCTGAAAGATAAGTATTTTTAGTACTTGATTTGTTTTCTTAGTGTCTTCTTAGTGTGCCTTTCCTTGGAACGTACTGCTTGATGACTGCCTGGAGCCATAATGCTAGTACAAATGTGATGAATAGGTTATGATTTCAGGGATCATCAGTTTAGAACTTGAAAGTACCTTATATGTCTAACATCTTCATTTTACAAATGAGGTAACTGGAGCATAGAGAATTCAAGTGATTTAGCCAAGGTTACAAAGAGAAAGTAGCAGAGTTGGAATTTGAAACCAAAATCCTCTAATTACCAACCCAACACTCTTTCTGAAGTATGCTGCCACTATGACATTCATTAATCACCTTCTACCCAGTCTTAAAAGAGAACAATATGATCCGAAACTTTTTATGACGTAGTAAGATACCCGAAGCTTATTTTCCAGTTCTGAGTCTAAATTGATGCTGTAGACTTGGACATAATGGAAAATTTAGGTAATCCAAATACAGCACTCTAGATGGTTTAGTCAATGTCATTTATTACCATATAAGGATCCCAGGAGAACTGAAATGTGAGGCTACAAGCAGCAGCTATAGATCACATCCTTAAGAAACCATCAACCTTGCTCTCAATCTAAGTCCGGTTGCAGGCTGTAGATAAAACCTGAGTAGAAACATAACTTGTGGACTAGTATTTTTATGCCCTCTCATTATGCTATTATGACAGAATTGATTGTCTTGGAGACAATGGGAAAGAAAAAGCACAAATGTACCAAACAGACCTCTTCGTGGTAAAACAGTAGGATTCTGGGGGTCTGTTGAACCTGGGTGGCTTTTCTTGTGATTCTCTGTGTTCCACTGTGTTGTGTGAGTATTCCTGGAAAAAGTCTTGTGTGGCAGGCCATGAAGCATGCTGCCTGAAGTCCTGAAAGCAAATACTAAAAGGTTTATAGGGAAATGGTTCTTTTGCCTAAGTCCGGCAAAGACTACTCCCTTTAAAAACACTCTCTGATCCCATCCTGAGTCTCTTGGGTATGTTTCTTGTTAGAGAAACTCTGGATCCTAAATGTACTATAAGCATTAGATGTTGCCCTGGCTGTGCATGGAATCTTATAAGCACCTTGGTGAGGGGAAGAGTATAGGGAGGAAGAGAGGGAAACAGAGCCTTTCCTCTCTCTCCTCTCTCTTGAGTATGTTGCCTGGATTATCATCATTTCCTTGGATTTATGGTGAGTCTGGGGGTAGAGTATGGAGGGTGTGCCACCTTAGCATCTCAGAGGGGCTTTTCTGGTTTCTCCAAGTATAACTTCTTTTTCTTTTTTCAAGTGACAACTAACCAAATGGCTTTTTGACCACCTTCTAGGTGAGGTCACCTTAAAATGAATTCCTTTAGTAAGTAATTCATTAACTAAATTCTTTTGGACAGGATCCAGGGCAAATTGGAAAGGATCCAAGGCAAAATTGCACAGGGTTCTACTTATAGCAAGCACTGTTCTGAGCAAATTTTAGTGTATTAATGATGTTATTGTTTTCCTATTGAATACATTTAAAAGGCTCTTCTATATGCTTAAATGGTGTGTGTGTGTGTGTGTGTGTGTGTGTGTGTGTGTGTGTGTGTGTGTGTGTNGCTTAAATGGTGTGTGTGTGTGTGTGTGTGTGTGTGTGTGTGTGTGTGTGTGTGTGTAGGAGTGTGTATGTTTAGTGAGAGCTTTTCCAGAAACTATATCACTAATTGTACGAAGTTAAATATGGTTCAGCATATAGAATTTTAAAAAATATACCCTTTAGGAATGTCTCTTTTGAGCATTATGATACACAAATATTAACACATTTGTTTTTACAACCAAATTGGGGGAAGTAAATATCATCTAAATTTTTCCCCTCTGAATTCATTTATAGAATGAATTCAGAAAAAGAAAACACAACAAATCAAAACAACATAAAATACAGCAATGTTTGACAGCCGAAGTAGCCACTAGGCTTTCTAGCAATTGTTGGAGAGGCAATAATGCAGCAATGACTATAGTTGTTTGAAAGGAAGAATCAATCAACCAATTGATTGATCTATAGGTATTTATTAAGCAGCTACAAATATGCTAGGCAATATACTAGTTACCTAGTGATTAGGGATATAATTACAAAAGTGAGTCAATCTCAGGCTTCCAGGGCCTTACATTTCTACAGCATCCCTGGATCTGGTTCATGCTTTTTAAACTTTTTTTCATCATATCTTTAGAAGCAACTTTAAGCTGCAGCTGGAGTCTCAGGATTTATTTTTATTCATAGGAAAGAGTGAGCAAACCATTTTCTTCACCTAGTAAAAAAAAATCAGTTAAGGAAAAGAAGAGAATGGTTAGAGAAAATATGATGTTTTATTTATGTTAAATTGTTCTGGTGCTCCTTCCACAATTTTCTTTTTTTTTAAATTTTTCCTTTTCCTTCAGGGGAGGTGACTAAAAATATACCTTACTCAGGATTAAAACTTCTAAAACAATCTACCACTGCTCAGTCAAAATAGATCAGCTGGATGGAAGAGCTAAGTACTCTCTTCGGAGGATAAACAACTCATAAGGCTGTCATTTATGGGTTTTCATTTTGCTGAATTGAATAGTTGATTAAAAGTGATATTTAATAAACTAGGGAAACAATGCGGTGGAGATGGGGACTTAGACAATTCCAGTCAAGGAGGACAGCCAGTGAAAATTTAGGAGAGGGAGTGTCTAGTGTGAGAAACAGCAAGGATGCTAATATTGATGAATCTCATAGGAGGTAGATGGAAGTAAGATGTATGAAGACTGGAAAGGTAGGAAGGGACCTGTTTATTAAAGTCAAACAAAGAATTTTATGTTAGATCCACTGGGCTGCGGGCAGAGGGGTGGGGGATGTGAAAAAATGTCATCAGGTGTGGTGGAGAGGAGGAGGGAAGCAGCTCCACCTGAGTCCCTCTGCCTTAATAATAATGAACTCTGGGGGGGGGGGAGAAACGAGGGGGTGGACAGCTGTGTGCCCACAGAGAGCACTCTGCCTGCCATCTTTCACACTTGTGCCATAGGATCACCATCACTGAGCTATGGGTACAGCCGGTTCAGGAATCCCCTGACCATACCTAGAGACCATAGTGTTAGGAGATAGCCAGAGATGGATATTCTCCACATTACAACCTTTATCTATTTTCTTTCACTTTATATAAAGTTACATTTGAAGATAGCCTCCAAAGTCACTAATACTATAAAGTTACAGATTGAATTTATTTATGTACTTAATAAAAAAGCAGCTGTACATGAGATTCACATTTTTGTGCCTAACTCCCAATTTTTCTTTTGTGTACATTGACATGATAATTTTATTTGGTGTTTGTTAAATTCAGGATAAAAAAAGGAAACAACCACAAAATCCATAAAATGTCTGAGTATCAGTAGCTACTCCTATCTTCTCCTCCTTATTTTTTTAAATAAATGTCTCCTTGTGTACCCTAGTTATGTGAACTGATTTTCCCCAACCTTCTTTCCCTTTAACTCTTCCATTGCCCCAGTTTGTTCCTCTTCTCTTTTTTTTCTCTTATGATCATCAAGACATAATAGAACTGCTCCTAGACCTTGCCTAATTACATTTCTGCTATGACTCCAATGATGACAGGGCTCAGAGAGGACACATATCATCCTCTGATATTAGAATTAGGCTTCTAATTCATTGGCATATAAGCAGAGTTTCCTTGTTTAGTCAATTATCATTGTTCATTCCTGTTTACTATTTTATGCTTCTTTTAACTTGTGTTTGAACTTTAAAGTTTCACCACAGATCTGGTCTTTTTATCAGGAATGCTTAGAAGTCTTCTATTTCATTAAAAATAAATCCCATCCCTTTCCGCCAAACCTTCCCCCGCAATAGCATTATACTTAGCTTTTCTAGGAAATTTATTCTTTGTGTAAGGCCATATTTTCTTTTTGCTTTCTATAATATTATATTCTAAGTTATATGATATTCTGACTGTGACTCCTTAGTATTTGAATTCTTTCTTTCCAGTTAATTGAAGTTTTTTTTCCCCTTTGCCTTGGAAACTCTCTATTTTGACTCTCATGTTCCTGAGAGTTTTCATTTTGGGTTTTTTAAAGTTTTTTCTCCTTTAAAAGTTTTTTTATTTGTTTGCTACATTAAAATTCCCAGCTATCTCTTTCCCTCCCTCCCTCCCTTCCCCACCCTAGAGAAAGCACCATTTGACAAAAGATAATTGATGGATTCTTTGTTTTTCCAAATTTGCCTGCTCAACCAGAAGGCTGTTGGCAGTAATTTAGGTGTGAGACTGTGAGAGTTTTTACCAGGAGGGAAACAGTGTCAGAAGAGAGAAGAGGGGGCGGTTGGGTGGTTCAGTGGATTGAGAGCCAGGCCTAGAGCCAGGAGGTCCTAGGTTCAAAACTGAACTCAGACACTTCCTAGCTGTGTGATCCTGGACAAGTCACTTGAGCCCCATTGCTTACCCTTACCACTCTTCTGTCTTGGAACTAATACACAATATTGATTCCAAGATGGAAGGTAAGGGTTTCCAAAAAAAAAAAAAAAAAAAAAAAAAGGGACAAGAGATGATGGGATGGTGGAATTGAAAGGGCTTGACAATAGATTGGATTTGGGTGAGAGGAGATGAGACTGAGTAGAAGATGATATATAAGTTTTTAACTTGGGTGGTAGGTTAGAAGTACTAGGAATACTAGGAAGAGGGGAGGGTTTGGGGGGAAAATAACAAGTTCAATTTTGGATACATTGAGTTTAAGATATTCATAAGGTATCTTATTTGACAGGTCCAAAGATAGTTAGAAACACAATTGGAAATTTTGAAGCGATAAGTAGTTCTGAGAATCATTAACATGGAGATGATAATTGAAAATATGGGAAGTGATGAGGTCAAGATAGCATGTAAGAAAATAAGGGGGCCGAGGACAGAGCCTGAGTAATCTAGAGGATACTTAGTGTACAATAATAGAAATTGGAAACAATTAAACTCAGTAGTTCAATGTTTGATAAATTCTAAAACATAGACTACCTAGGGAAGAACTTCTTTTTCAACAAGAAATACTACGAAAACTATAAAAATTTTGGTAAAAAAGGAAAGAAAAAAGAGAAAAGAAAAAATAGGTTGGATTAGCATCTTACATTATGTACCATAATAGGTTTAAAATGGCAAAGTGAAGGCACAAACGTTTATGAAGTGCCTATTATGTGCCAACCACTGTGCTAAGTGATTCACAAATATTTACAAACAATCCAAATATAAAACAATAGTTCGTTGTATAAGAAACTGCAGCAAAGTGGATGTAGGGACCTTCACAATTTAATAGAGAATTTTGGACAACCAGAAGGTACAGTGGATAGCGCTCCAGGCCTGAAGTCAGGAAAAGCTGAGTTCTAATCAAGCCTCGGACACTTACTACATATATGACCCTGGGCAAATAATTCACCTTTCTTTGCCTCAATCTCCTCCTCTGTAAGTTGAGTTAGAGATGAAATGGCAATCCAGTATCTTTACCAAGAAAACCCTTGAATAACAACAACAACAACAATGGAGAATTCTTAACTAAATGAAAATTTAGTTAATTTTCAGACATCTTGAAAACTGGTAACAGTGGCAAAAGATGCAAACCGTCCATGTCAGTGAGTTGTAGAAAAAGTTTTACTAATATACTACTGTGTATTAGAGCTAAGAATTTGCATAATTCTAGAAAGCAACTTGCAACTTGCAGTTATGATAAGAAAGTGACTAAAATGTCCTTACCCTTTGACTTAGAGGTCCTTTTGCTAAGCATATACCCCTACTGGGTATAGGGGAAAAAAAGACTACATACACACCAAATTTTTTTATAGTAGCAAAAGACTGGAAACAAAATAGTTTCCAGAAATTGGGGGATAGATAAACAAATTTTGGTACATTGATGTAATGGAAAGAACTGATGAATATGAAGAATCCTGACAAATATGGAAAGACTTATGTACTAGTGCAAAGTGAAGGAAACAGAATCAGGAAGACAATGCCCACAAATACTATAAACTATATAAATATAAGTGGAAAGAACAGCAACTGAATGCTTCTATTATACTGATCAAGCTTGGGGCCAAAGAAGTGATAAGAAAATGTACCTTCTTTCCTTCTTTGAAGGGGAGGGTGAGACTGTGTGTGGAATGTTATGAATATTGTAAGAATTAATTGATGTGTTGGCTAACTAAGGTAAACTTTTTTTCCCTTTCTTTTTTCTTCAATTTTACTGGGAATGGTTCTCTGGCTGGCAGAGGGCTATTTAGAGCAAAAGGACCATGAAATAAAATTTATCAACAAAATAAAGAAAACAAAGGATATTATAAAAGATAGAAGAGATCATTTTGCATAAAATTGAAAAGCATTTAAAGAAACAATGTCAGTACATCTAGGGTAGGAAGGGAAACAGTAGATTGGAAAAGGAAATTTGCTTTAAAAAATTTGGTGTTATATCCAATATATGTATGGAATTTATATATATATACATATATATACCATATATGCATATATATCCCAAACTCATTCTTCAGTAGTCTAGTAATCAATAGATATGAGCAAATAGTTTTCAGCAGAAATGGAGACTATTAGTAACCATATGAAAGATAGTTTCAAATAATAAATAAGAAGAGAAATACAAATCAAAATAGTTCTGAAGTTTTGTTCTATGCCAAACAAATAAACAAAGATGACAAAAATGGAGGGACTGTAGGAAGATGAACACGTTAATTTAGTGATGGAGGAGCTATTTATTGATTCAATCATTGAGAAAATAGTACATAATTATGCTTAAAATCACTAAAAATAGCCATATCTTTTGAGTTTTAGATTCTATTACTTGGCATGTTACCCTGTAAAAATCAAAAGCAAAAAGAAGTGTATATGACACATACATATGTGTTTTAGTGATTTTCGTGGTAGCAAAACCTCAAAATCCAAAACAAATCCAATAAACTTGGGAACAAAGCAAGTGCCCACCCACTGTGGAATAGCTGAACATGTTGTGATACATGAATATAATGAAATATTATGAAGAATTTGCAGAAACTTCAGAAGACCCATATGAAGCTGATGCTGAGCCAACTAAGCATCATAGAAAAAAATACATAACAGACAAGACAATAAGGCAACAAAAATTAACTAAGTATTAAATATATATTAGGCACTGTCCCAGGGCACTCAGAATAAAAATACTATCAACAACAAAAATGAAAGATGTATCCTGTCCTTCAGTAGCTAATGTTCTAATGGGATAAAAGGATATACGACAAGGAACTAAACAGCTGATGGGCATAGGGAAAACATACATCAGGGCATTATGTTGAAGTCTAGAAAATCAGAAGTACCCAGTGACTATCATCTATGTAAACAGAAAGAGAAGGCACAGACATTTCAGATCTAGTATCTAACCATAGGACCCTATTTGGATCTCTTTTCTTAAAACAAACAAAGAAACAAATACGAAACCTTATTTTCTGTATTCAAATCAATGCTAAGTAAGAGTTCCAAGGCAGAAGAGTGGCAAGGGCTGGGTAACTGGGATTAAGTGGCATGCCCAGGGTCACATATCTAAAAAATTTCTGAGTCTATATTAGTTGAACCCAAGACATCTTGGCTCCAGCCTATCCACTGAGCCATCTAGTTGCCCCTTGCTTTTCCTTTCTAATAATTTTATCATTTATATATCTAAATGAATTCATTACATATGTCAGGAAATAGACCTACCAAGATTTAACTATATCTGAGCTTTTAGAAGTTTTTTTTACTTGCAACTTATTTTACTTATTTCATTCTTTGCACTTATACTCCCTCTGCCAAAAAACAGTGCTTGGCACATAGCGGGTGCTTAATAAATACTTGTTGATTGATTATTTGATTGGTTTTGGAAACTTCTGTCAAATTAATTTCAGTTTAAAAATAAGTAAATAAAATTCCTCCACCCCCCAGTTCCTCTTTTTATTAGGGACAGGACATCCGTTCTGTTATTTTTCGTTTTCGGTAACACAGGGGGTGGAAATGTTGCAACAGTCAGTTTGTTTGTAATTTTTGCCCAGAGTTGGAATTATAGATCTTGGCTTTTATGTGTTTATTAGAATTGTTTCAGCATCTAAAATAAATTCTTCTTAAATACATTTTATATAACAAGGACAAATAAGGGACTAATTGTACCTCCCTCTCCCCTTTCTGAAACTCATTTCTAGTGCAGTTGTCTTATTTGTTATTTAAGAAGGACCTCTGGAAATTAAATGACTGAATTGATAAATAGAATGTATTAATCAATTTTGCTGATAGTTCAGAACCTTGGCAGTTTTGTTTTCCAAATAAGAAGAATGCTTTTCCAAAGAAGGCCAAAACTAGCTTTACCTTTTCTTTATCTAGCTCTTAGGGAAAATTAGACAATTAATTAGAAAGCAGTTTTTAAAAAAAGCTTAGTGGAGTTAAATGGTTACCATCATATTATTGTTGGGTCAGAGTGTTGCTACATGAGCCAAGTCATGTTTGGAGAAGAAAGTGTGATGAGGATTGGGGAACAGGAGAGGGAAAGGGGTTGAGAAAAGCACAATATGTTTGGGATCAGAAGTTCAAGAAACAGCTCTATTACTTTGTGCCTTAAGAGGTGTGGGCAAGTGACTGACTTTACCTTTTTGGACCTCATTTCCTTCATATACCAGATGAAGGAGTTAGCTTATATAACTTCTAAGGTGTCTTGCAGATCTAATATTCTGTGATACTATAATGCAAGTTTTCCTTAAAAGAGAAGATAAGTATGTTATCTGAATAGAAGTGACTAGAAAAGGAGAAATTCATACAATAAAATAATATTACTTGTTTATCTAAATTCTCTTTGTATCTATTTTCTTGTGTTATTAAGGATATATAACAGATACTCGTTTCCTTAATTTTTTCCCTTGATGGAAAAAGTAATGAAATTCAGATCCTTTCACTAATACTCTCTTTGGAAATGGACAAGTAATTTAAATTCTATGAACTTTTGTGTCCCCTTTGTAAAATGTGGATAATGATATATATATGTATATGTACATATACATATATATATATATATAGAGAGAGAGAGAGAGAGCCTAACTCACTGACACAGTCATAACTAAGGATTTTTGAGCCTAAAGCAATGATGGGTAATTGGAAGAAGGAGTAGGACAGAAGCTTCTATGGTGTAGTTGGAGGAGGAGTGGAGAAAGTATACTCTGGAACAATATTAATGGAACCTTCTAAATTATAGGACCCTTGGATAAATCAAAAATTGCCCCACCTTAGTTAGAGCTTTATGACAAAGTTGTTATGGGGAATGTAAGATCATGTATGCGAAGTACTTTATAATCTAAGTGCAGTGGATAGAGCACTGGGGTTGGAATTAGAAAGACCAGATTTCAGATTTTGGACATTTACCAAGCTGTGTAATCTTGGGCAAGTCACTTTAACTCCTTTTTACTATAGTTTCCTCAATTGTAAAATGGGGTTAATAATAGTGCTTTCCTTTGAGGGTTGTTGTGAGGACCAGATGAGATATATGTAAAGGATTTAGCACAGTGCCTAACAAGTAGTAAGTACTTAATACTATTGCTATTAATACTTAAAATGCTTTGGAAACATCAATTACTGTTATCATTATCATCACCATCATCAGTATTATTAGAACTTATTTACATTGTTTCTGATTTTTTTTTTGCTATTGTTGCCACCATTTTTGTTTTTCTGGAAAAAGAGAGTCAGGAGATAAGTGGTAGATTGCCCACATATTTCATTTGTTTCCAATATTAAAGAAACAAGATGAAGATAACCAGCATTTTAGATTGGCTTCCTGTGGAAGATATGTGGGAGGACATAAGCAAGAGTTCCCTAGGATGGGTAGCATGGATGTTTTGGGATCTTCATCATTAGAGGGAATATTGCCATTGATGAAGTCACAGATCCAGTGCAGTATTGGAGGATTGTAAACATCATTCCTTTGCCATAAACAAATTGAGGCAGCTAATTGTGGTAAAGTTGTTTAACCATGAGTGAGAGATTGAGATTTGGGTATGTGTGGGATTCAGATTTTCATTTTTCATATTAAGGATAGTGCCATAGATTAGAAAGAGTATAGGACTTGGAATCAAGAGAGATACAAGATTGAGTCACACCCTAAACATCTAACCTAAATAACTAACAAAATATGAGCAAGTCGTTTAATGTATCTGAGCCCTAGTTTCCTAATCTATAGAATGGGTAATGATTCTGTCATACCTATCTCACAAGGCTGTGTGAACATCAAGTGACAAAATATATATCAAGAGCTTTCTTGACCTAAGAGCACTGTAGACATCTCAGCTATGGTGACTAGATAATGATAATGATGCCTGTGGTCAGTTGTGAAGACTACTGTTATACTTGGGATTCTCCACTCAGTACAAGATTCCCAATCCAATGGATGAGAGATTTAGAGCTGGAGGGAGCCACAGAGACCTTCTAGTAAAACTTGCTCCTTTTACAGATGAGGAAACTGGGTTCTAAGAAGGTTATGTGACTTGCCCAAGATTGTATAGCTAGTATCAGAGGCAGAATTCCAACCCAGGTAACCCTAATCCAGAGTCAGTATTCTTTTCTCATTGACTTTGTCTCCAGTGCATGGCAGCAGTGTCTTTGCTATGTTGTCTGATACCAGGAGTGGGGTGGTTCATGTTGGTTCTGGTACAATTCAGGTAAAATCTATAGTGGAAGTGCTAGATTCTGCTTACCTGGACTTCTGAATCTACATGGAGTTTCTTGGAGGAGTATAGTGTGAAAGGACCAACCCCTACCATGTCCTCTATCCAGCTAAACCTGGCATAAGGCATAGATGAGGGATGCCTTAGTGTATTAGCTGATTCAACTGAATAACATTGCCTTTCACATCATATTGAGGAAATAAGCAAATGAACAATGAAATTTAAAACCTATATATTTCTTACTTCAACCTCTCTCTTAATTTTGATCTATTAAAATATTTTGGGAGGACGGTTTAATATCATTCTTGAAAGGCCTGACTTCTACTCCCAGATCTGTTACTTACTCTGTGTGAGGTATTTTCTTTAGACTTGGGTTTCTTGATCTGTAAATGAAGGCATTGAATTATATGGAGCTAGCATCTACAACATGGAGAGCATTGGCCTATGAAATGGTACACTATGATCTGGTGAAGAAATTGAAGGACACGTTTCTTTGGTAAAGAAAGACACAGAGCCCCAACATTTCGAAGAATTTTGTTGAGTGAGGACATTGAGTTCTTTCATTTCAGGGTCACTTTAAATTCATTTACAGGGCAAATTTCACAATAACTCACTATACAACATCCTGGGCATAGAATACAAATTGTCACTAAACACATAGATGTGACTCTTATAATCTAGGGTGGTGCATTCATTTCCAGAGTACAAGATAGAGGCTCAGTAATATTTCTCTAACTTCCTCCTTTTTTGTGTGTGGCTAGTTCATTGCTACTCTTCCCTGAATCACTTAATATATTATGAACTTGTACATTAATGTATCTTTGCTTTCTGGCTCTGATGAATCCTAAAGGCTTGCCATTTCTGTGAAGGTAAGGGATTCACATCACCTTGTAGAGTTCATTTTAATTAAATCTTCTTTATTCTGCCACATTTATATCCCAATGTCTTAATATTAGAATTAGAAGGGACCTTAAAGGTCCTCTAGTCTAACCATACACTTGAACAAGAATCCTCTTTATCATAATTAAAAGAGGTCATTCAGACTTTTCTTGAAGATCTTCAGGGAAGGGGAATCCACTCCTTCCCAAGACAATCCATTCTACTTTTGTAGAGTTGTAATTTTTAGGAAGATTTTTTCTTACCTTAATCCCAAATTTATATCTTTGGAAATTTCATCCATTTCTTCTTCCCTCTTGGGAGAAGCAGTAGAAACCCAATCCTTCTTTCATGTCATAGTCCTTTCAAAGGCATTAAGGACCCCTACAAATTTCTTTTCTAGGCTAACCATTACCATTCCTTTCAATTGATTCCCATGTAACATGAAATTGAAGCACTTTGTCATTGGAGTATTGAGTGGTGAATTGAGTGGTGAACAAAGATTTCCTATTTTCTTCTCTTTGGCTCATCATGTATAGCCAGCCCAAAATAGCTAAAGGAGCAGGGACCACGTTTTTTTGCAGATTCTCTGTAGTGCGTAGCACAGAGAATATAACAGATACTCAGATGTTGGTTGAATCAGCAAATGAATCAGGAAGCCTAGGTTTTACACACACACTTATTTTTGGATTAATTTCTGTGATTCTAAGATCTTGTCTTATGCTCAATGCTTGCTGTGGCTTGCTTCCTTACATTCTTGCACATAGCATAGTGAGTATTTAATAAAGGCTTGTTGAATTGAGTTGAACATAAATCTTATACCACATTAATATTTTCAATCCACTTAATCACAACATATGATTGCTGTTCATTTCTCCCCAGATATTGCCAACCATCTTCAAATACTATAAAATCAAGCTTATAATAATAGAGAACAAGTATTAACATAATATAGAAAAGAAATTTTCATAGTTTAGGATGATGAGGGCAAAGCTTATATCACATCTAGAATATGACTCAGAGAGAGAGACAGAGACAGAGACAGAGACAGAGATAGAAGAAACACAGAGAGACACAGAGACAGAGAGAAGAGGATGAGAGAGAGAGAGAGAGAGAGAGAGAGAGAGAGAGAGAGAGAGAGAGAGAGAG